>NC_056630.2:1661388-1991666 GCF_002870075.4 Lactuca sativa | reverse complement strand
GTTATGTGTGTGTGCCTCATCTGTTATGTGGAAAATGTATTGATTGAGCATGCTATATAGGTTTTAAAACTATGTATAAAAATGTATATTTTATCTGCTAATATGTTGGGTAGAACATGGATAGATAGTTGGTGTGTAATAAACAGATGAGAGATCTCGATGTTGTTTTGATCCAGTCATCTAGCGGAATTTAGATGACGACCACGGACTTTTCTAGACAGTCCAGTGGAAAGCTAGCAGGCTCATAACCTGTAGGTGTTAATGAACTTGGGTGTTCATTCGCTGTATTCCATCCCCCTCATGGTTGCCTTATTTGACTTATATTGCTGAGGAACCCCCGAAGCATGTGTTGTCGCCCCGATGAAATATTCTTAGACTAGGTCCCTTGTGTTAGTTGTCTTAGGGACATAAAGTGAGAATAACGAGAATGGGTAATTGGGTTATTGTTGGTTGGTGGAAATTAAATATAATTATTTATTGTGGGTTGAAAACCCTATATGCTCACCAGGCTCCCAAGTCTAACCCACTCAGTTTATTTGTATTACAGGAAGTGGCGCAAGGGCATGAGATGGATGAATCATCAAGTTGTTTTGTTTACAAGTCTGTATATGTATATATTTGTTGAATGACTTGTAATGTTATCGTTTATGCTTTATGGTCTATATCGGAACATGACATCCCGAGTTTTGATTATATAATGAAAATACATTTCTTTATGAAATGCTTTGGTAAATATTATTTTATCACGTTTTGTTTTTGGAAAAAAATTCCGCAACTCTTTCAAATCAAAAGGATTTACTCTGAAATTATTTTAAAAGCATAAATGAAAATCGGTCTTTTCTGGCCGAGATTTTGGGGATGTCACATCAGTACTAGCAGACACAATAACAGAATCAAAATAAGCAACAGTATCATCAAAAGAAGTAATTTCAATATCATAAGCAGATAAAGGAATATTGAAAGATTCAAGAATAGCACGTACCTTGGTAGTCATTGCTGATTTGTCTGTGGATTTGGATACGAAGCACCTACCTGAAACATTCTCTTCGCAATTTTCTTCAAAACTTGCGAGCATTGCTCCATGAGTTGGATGCCTCATTTCTTCGTCATCGGATCCTGAAGACCATATCTGATATGTCCCACTTTCTTCCTCATTAGATTCACCCTTCACAACAAGTGACATTCCTTTTGTCTTTGCACACAACTCTTCAATCATTTCTAAATAGTAAGCTTCATCTTTCACTTTGTTCTTTTTCTCCTCTTTCTTTCGCAACATGCAATCAGCTGCGAAATGATTCACACCATTGCAGTAATGACAATAGATTCCAGAATCACCTTTCAGTTTCTTCACATCTTTATCATCTTTCTGATTTTCATCAACTTTTTCCATTTTCTTCTTCTCCTCTCCTCCTGCTTTTGAGACTCCACTCTTCGCATCATTTGCCTTTCCTTTTGGATTAAAAGGCTTTTTGAAAAACTTCTTAACTCTGTTGTTTGAGTAGAATGTCACAGCTTCATCATCTGAGTTCATTAAGAAGCCTTCATTTTCTGAACCATCTGTTTCATTAATTTCAACTTCTGATACCTTAGAAACAAGAGCCAAAGGTCCTCCTATACTTTGTTTTGATTCTTCATACATTTCTGAAACTTCACTTTCATGTGTTTTCAGCTGATTGTAGAGATCATTCAAGCTGGTTGTATCAAAACTTCGTTGATTCTTAGTCATCATACTCACACTTCGCCATTCCTTGCGAAGACCCAAGATGAATGTTAAATTGAACTCCATGAGAGATCTAGTGATTCCATACCTATTGCAGCGATACATAAGCTCATTCAGACGATCATAATAACTTTCAAGAGTTTCAGCATCCTTTTGTCTGAATTCTTTCAGTTCAACAAGACATTGCTTCACAGAGTTGATCTTCGTCTTTTTGCTACCTTAATACTTCTCTTTTAGAGTGATCCAGATCTCCTTGGCTGTTTTACAACTATGGATGTAATTGTAAACCACAGGAGGTAGAGCACCTCTTAGTTCCCTCATGCATCTCTTTTCATTCTTCTTCAAACGGTTTTGTTGTTCAGCAACTTCAGCAGAAGTAGTAGACGGTCCAATTGCTTGAACATTAGCAGGAGCTTGCACTGTTCCATTAATACATCTCCAAATTTCTTCATCAATTCCATTTAAGTAATCCTCCATTCTATCAGCCCACTAATCATAGTATTCAGGGATTAACATCGGAATTTTGGTTGAGGAACCAAGCAAGTGAGAGAAAGAAGTCATTGTATTCATGTTGAAGTTCGCCATTGATGAACTCGGATATTTTCAGAAAGCTTGAAAAACTTGATGAATTTGAGAATTGATCAACTGTAATGATCACAAATTGCTAATCGATCACTCGACTAAACAATTCAAAGGCAGAATCAATTCAAATCTGAAGATCAAATATGATTTTCAAAACCAAAATGCACGGAAAATTTTGAGTAAAGTTACTACTAAAAAAGCAAATGATTCTAACACGAAAATCAGATCGATGCAGTTTGAATCCTGCTATGATACCAATTGAAGAGAATTGTTATCGAGATTTAAGAAAACGATTATGATTGAATGATTGAAAAGTAAGAACACAACAAGTAAATATTAATCAGATCTTATATTGATGAAGACTGATTATAAAACTTTTAAGCAGAAAGAATACTCGAGAGCAAAAGTCCTTTCTACTTCTATCCTCAGTCCCTATTTATAGGAAACCTGAGTGTACAAAAAATATACTAAGTCTATTACAAATACACTTCGCATAACCTGTGACTTAGTAAAATAACTAAAAATGTGAAACTAAACAAACAACCATTTCGACTTTTACAATACTAAGACTCTACAGAGTTATGGCCATAGGCCACGAGGAAGCCGTAGTTGATCCTACGATAGTTATTGGTATGTTTCTCCTCGATAACTCTTATGCTTGCATACTTTTCGACAGTAGAGCAGAGAAAAGTTTCGTAAGCCATAAATTTGCACACCTAATTAAACAAAAACCATGCATTAGATAAATCATTCACGGTAGAAATGGCAAACGGGAAAACAGAAAGTACTAATTGCATGTACGTAGGTTGTACTTTAACTTTAGATGGTCATACTTTCAAGATAGACCTCATGCCGGTCCCAATTAAATGTTTTGACGTTATTATCGGCATGGATTAGTTGAGTCTTCTTCATGCCGACATCATGTGCTTTGAAAAATCAGTTCGTCTTAACCTTCCTAACAGCGAAACCTTAGTTATCTATGGCGACAAACCTAGTACGAGCCTTCGCATCATTTCATGCATCCAAGCTCAGAAGTGCTTACGAAAGGAATATCATGCATTCCTCGCACACATCGTTGATACAAGTCAAGAAGTAAAAGACATTCAGAACATCCCCGAAGTACGCGACTTTCCTGACATCTTTCCAGAAGAACTTCCCGGATTACCACCACAATGCCAAGTTGAGTTCAGAATCGACGTCGTGTTAGGGACTACCCCCGTAGCCAAATCTCCTTACCTTCTGGCACCGACAGAGATGCAGGAACTTTCCAGTCAGCTTAACGAACTTCTCAAGAAGGGATTCATTAGGCCAAGCTTCTCACCATGGGGAGCATCGGTCTTGTTCGTCAAGAAGAAGGATGGATCGTTTCGTATGTGCATCGACTACAGGGAACTCAACAAGCTTACCATTAAAAATCGTAATCCATTGCCCCGCATAGACGATTTATTTGATCAACTTCAAGGAGCCAACTACTTCTCGAAGATAGATCTACGATCCGGATATCACCAACTACGAGTGCTAGAGGAGGATGTTCCCAAGACAGCATTCCGAACTCGTTATGGACACTACGAGTTTGTAGTGATGCCATTCGGATTAACTAACACGCCCACAATATTCATGGATCTAATGAATAGGGTGTGTCGTCCTTACTTGGATCAGTTCATCGTCGTCTTCATTGATGACATACTCATCTATTCTCGAAGTAAGGAAGAGCATAGTCAACATCTCCGCAGAGTCTTAGAAACATTACGATTGGACAAGCTCTACGCGAAGTTCTCTAAGTCAGAATTTTGGATTCGAAGAGTCGAATTCTTGGGCCACGTTGTTAGCGAAAAGGGAATACACGTGGACCCTTCCAAAATCAAGGCCATTGAGAACTGGTCAGAACCGAAGATACCTACATAAATTCATTAATTTCTAGGTCTCGCTGGCTACTATCGCAGGTTCATTCAGAACTTCTCCCGCATAGCGAAACCTCTTATGACACTTACCTAGAAGGGCATGACCTTTGACTGGGAAGAGAAACAAGAAAGACCATTCGAAACGCTCAAGCGAGCCTTGTGCACCGCACCAATACTATCCCTCCTCGAATGGATAGAAGACTTCGTTGTCTATTGCGATGCGTCAAATCAAGGACTCGGGTGTGTTCTGATGCAACAAGGTAAGTTCATCAACTATGCCTCGAGACAGCTGAAGACACATGAGGTTAACTACACCACCCACGATCTTGAACTAGGAGCAATTGTGTTTGCTTTAAAGATCTGGAGACACTACCTGTATGGTACAAAAAGCACGATATTTACAGACCACAAAAGTCTAGAACATATTTTCGACCAGAAGGAGCTCAACATGAGACAACGATGGTGGGTCGAGCTACTCAGTGATTATGAATGTGAAATTCGTTATCACCCGGGTAAAGCCAACGTAGTAGCTGACGCCCTAAGTCGGAAAGAATACTCTGGTCGTAGAGTCAAATCTTTGACTCTAACTATCCATTCACACTTGTCCACGCAAATTAAGGAGGCTCAACTCGACGCTTTGAAACCTGAAAATGTGGCGGGTGAATCCCTGAGAGGGATGGATAAGAACTTGGAAGTCAAGGGTGGCAGAGCCTTATACCTCATGGATCAGATCTGGACACCGAAACACGGTGGCTTCAGAGACTTGGTTATGACCGAGGCACACAACACTCGTTATTCCGTCCACCCAGGTTCAGATAAGATGTATCTGGATCTTAAAAAGTTATACTGGTGGCCTAACATGAAAGCAGATATTGCTACCATCGTAAGTAAATGCCTTACTTGCGCGAAGGTAAAGGTCGAATACCAGAAACCCTCCGGTCTTTTGCAGCATCCAGAGATACCAAAATGGAAGTGGGAGCGGATCACTATGGACTTCATAACTAAGTTGCCCAAGACAACGGGTGGACTTGATACCATATGGGTCATCGTCGATAGATTGACCAAGTCTGCACACTTCCTACCCATCAAAGAAACCGACAGAATGGAGAAACTTACGAGAACCTACATTAGGGAGATTGTACGACTGCACGGTGTTCCCATATCCATTATCTCGGACAGAGATAGTAGATTCACTTCGAGGTTCTGGAAGTCGTTACAAAGTTCCCTAGGAACTAGGCTGGACATGAGTATAGCCTACCATCCACGGACGGACGGACAAAGTGAGAGAACTATCCAAACCTTAGAAGATATGTTACGAGCCTGTGTGATTGACTTTGGGAAAGCTTGGGATACTCATTTACCCCTTGTCGAATTTTCCTACAACAACAGTTATCACACGAGCATAAAGGCAGCTCCTTTCGAAGCCCTCTATGGCCGAAAGTGCAGATCCCCTCTGTGTTGGGCTGAGGTGGGTGATACCTAGTTAGCTAAAGGACGAGTTCCTGAAAACACTCTCACGGGTCCAGAGATCATTCGGGAAACGACAGAGAAGATCGTTCAAATTCGTGAACGATTGAAAGCCTCTAGAGACCGACAGAAAAGCTACACTGACAAGCGAAGGAAACCGTTGGAATTCCATGTGGGCGACCGCGTTCTACTGAAGGTCTCACCCTGGAAGGGCTTGATACGCTTTGGTAAGCATGGAAAGCTCAATCCAAGATACATAGGGCCTTTCGAGATTCTTGCCCGAATCGGCCCTGTAGCATACGAACTCAATTTACCGCGCGAACTCAGTAACGTACATTCCACCTTCCACGTATCAAACTTGAAAAAGTGTCTGTCCGACAAGACTCTTGTAATCCCACTCGACGAGATCGAGATCAACGAGAGTCTCAACTTCGTGGAAGAACCAGTAGAGATCATGGACCGGGATGTCAAGCAAACGAAACAAAGCCGTATCCCGATAGTGAAGGTTCGCTGGAATGCCAAGCGAGGACCGGAATTCACTTGGGAGCGAGAGGATCAGATGAAACTAAAATATCCTCATCTTTTCACTAGTTATTTGTAACTACTTATTTGCTTAACTTCTAATTTTGGGATGAAATTCCTTCTAAGGAGGGGATGATGTGACAATCCGAAATTTCTATTATGTACAACATTTCAAGTCAATAGAAGTCAAAACAGTTACTGCTAATTTTCAGACTTTTTGGAATAAGTTTGAGTATTTTAGGATTAACACTTTAGGAGATATCAGGAGAGAGGACGCCCTAGGGTTTATTGTGCAACAATACAGTCCCGACACTTCAAAAGTTTAGAGTTTACGGCCTAAACTTGGTGTTTACAGTCGTAAACCCTAAAGGGGAGGGGTATAAAAGTGGCACTTAGCCATTTTTAGCATTTTTCCACCTTTTCAAGATCAAATCTCAAACTGTCTCAAGTATCATCCAAGGATTTCTTCCAAATCTTCATCTAGTAATTGTTTCTAACCCTTTCAAGTTAGCATACCACTTAATCTAGTGATTTAACACACTTCTATCCGTTAGATCTTTCCAAAAGGGTGAATCTTCAAGTTTCACCAAGAACACCAAGAACACACACTAGTGTTCTTGGCCTTTTGGTACCTTTTCAAGCTTCTAACTAGTAAGTACTCCTACCCTAGTGTATTGTAAAGCTTGTTACACTTAATTACATCAAGAAAAACACCATGAAACACCAAGATCAAGGTGTTTACGGTCCAAGATGTTCTTGGACCGTAAACCCTATTTAGGGTGTCAAAATGTCCCTAGTCCTTTCCTATGCCTTAGTAACTATCATGCATTCCTTAATTGATATGTTAAGGACTTGAAAACACCAAAATACCATATTCTATAGGGGTTTACGACCGTAAACCCAAAGGGAAATGGTCTTAGGGCCGTAAACTCCATTAGGGAGTGAAATGGTGCCCTAACTTCTTCAATAGACTTATACTTCAAGAGGAAACACTTCTAATGGCTTGTAGAACTTCAAAACAACAAATGGTAAAAACGAAAATGAGTTTACGGCCGTAAACCCATGTGTTTACGACCGAAACCCATGGGGTTATTGTTGGATTAGTGTCTAAGTCCATAACTATTTTGGTATGTACTTGACCCGATGGTGCATGGTCCTTTTGGGTTGCCTTCACCAAAGCAACTTGATAGGATGAATTATGGAGAGAAAGGATTAAATATGATTTATTAATATATTATAGGAATAATATATTAAAGGAGAAATCATATTGTTTAATTAATATTAGTCAATAATTAATTGGTAATTAGTTTTGTGACTAAAAGAGATTAATTAAACTTAAGGGAATGGAATTGTAATTATAAGATAATTGCAATTTGGGCCATGGATTGTCTTAAATCAAGAGGTGGACGAATTCTTATGGGAAGCCCATAAGGAAATCGTCCAAGGGCTTGATTAAAGGAGTCTATGGGTTGCTTAGGGCTTAAGCAACCAAATTAGGGTTTCCTTGTTAGATAACCCTAATAGCCTAACTATATATAGATCCCTTAAGGAGCAAAAACGAAGACAAGTTTCTTGCTAGGGTTTCACACGAGTTTTGGCATCCTCTAACCTCTCTCCTCTTCATCCTCTTGCTTATGGTGTTTGTGAGCCATTAGAGGAGTGACACTTGTGACTCTAAGCCTTCCAAAGTCAATTCAAGGAGGAATTGGGATTGTTATTACTACATAACAATCAAGTTAATATCTTAAACCTAATTATATGTTAATATTGATTTCCATATGCCAGAATTAGGGTTTATAGTCTTGGATTCAAAGCATGTACAATAGAGAAACCTAGATCCAAGCATTAAGGTTTGTATGAGCACATAGGATGTCTTATGACCAAAACCCATCAGTGGTATCAGAGCCTAGACTGGTTTCAATTGTATTGATGCATTGCATATCTGGAAAATTCGTTTTTTGGGTTTCTGGAGGCTGGACTCGCCGAGTCCATAGCTGAACTCGCCGAGTCCAAGGTAACTCGACGAGTCCAAGCTTGACTCGACGAGTCAACTCGTCAGATGGAGGTTATCTCGGGATTTCTTGTTGTTTTTGCATTGGGATAGTTACCTTATCATGTTAGATCAATATTAATCCGATTATATGATATATTTGACTATAATTTTGATCTAATTGAAGATATTTATCAATTAATAAGATAATTGTTTCCTTATAAGATAATTGATTAATTATTTTGACTAAATTGATAAATTGTTTTGCAAGAAATCATTAAATAAATCAAATATGGATAATTATGTAATTAAATGTTAATTTAGATTATTTGTTATTTGATCCTTGTTGTTATGAAAAGTTTCATATTTTCCCCTTTAGGTTTTATAGTTTAAATTTGAACCCAAAAGTTTTGTTGTTTTGAAATTTAAATAGTTAAAACCCTAATGTTTTGAAAAAAGGTTTCAAAATTTGCCCTCAAGTTTTGGAATTTAGATTTTGATTGAATGGTTTAATTTTGATGTATATTTAAATTCAAAACCCTAATGTGTTGAAATGTTTCAAAACTTGCCCTCAAGTTTTGGAATTTAAAAGTTGATTAAAAGTTTAATTAGGAATGTTAAATTCTAAAACTCTAGTATAGTTTTGAAAAGGTTCAAATCACACCCTTATGGTTTTATTAATTAATTAAAGTGTATAATTAAAAGAGGTTTAATAAATCCATAAAATTTTTGGTTTACAATTTTAATTGAATTAAAAGTATAATTGTTAAATTTGACCACCTAGTATTTTGAAAGTATAAAATACACCCTATACTATATATAACATTAAAAGTCTAACATTATATATATGTATGAGTAAAAGTCAGTCTTACCGTTAGTAGGCCTCATTCACGAAGCTGGTCTATAAGGGGTGTTTAAGGAAATTGCCTATAAAATGGCGATTGAATGGGTATTCACTCTTACCCACCGCACTCTTGACTAGTGGAGGGTCGTTAGCCGAACGGGTAGGATAGGACGAAACCTTCCATTATAAGTATAATGAATTACTAAAGTAACTAAATGTTTTTCAAATTCCCAATCTTAGTTACTTAGGAAAAAGTGAATTGATGCAATTCCATGAAATTACACTTTGTGCCCTTGCGAAGACGTTAGTGGAGCGTGTTTGGTTTATCGGCACACTAAATGGTTCTAAGCAAAGGTAGCAAAGGGTGACTCAATGTTTGTCATAGTTCGGTGGAGCGTGTGTGGTTTACCGGCACATCAAATAGATGACTGTAACATGTGAGGGCACCATGTAAGTTTGCATGGTTATTCACACCCGCTTTGTGATCCTCGGCATCCCAGTCACAAACAAGAGGGGCATATCGAGATTTAAACATGCCATTGAAATGTTCAATGAATCTCAAAGGATCTAGGAGTTTTCATAGATTTAAAACTTAAATTTCTTTTTCGTTTTTCATGGTGGAAATTAGTGAATCGTCATTCACTTACCTTCAAATATTCTGCAATTAGGGTTACGGCATCCCTCTCCCGAGTTGTAGAATATTGTGTTGGGTCCTAGCCTTAGTATCTCATTTGGGTGATTTACTAAGGACTCAATCAATCAACTAACTTGAATTCGTTTTCTCCCGTGTTGTAGATGTCAAAGTTCGACAACTATGGTCTTCCCAAACCCCATGGAACAAGCATTCCACATGAAGATGATATTCCACGATTCGATCGAGGAACAAGAGATCAATATTCACTTCCTCCTCCTCCTCCAATTATTCTCCCTAACCCACAAGTTCGAAGGCTTGAAAAGTTCAAGATCACTCAAGCCCTTTTGGCAAGTAAACATAAAGAAGGAAAGTCGGTGTGTGCACACGTCCTAGGGATGAAGTCACACATTGATAGGTTAAGAATGTTGGGATCCGTTGTCTATGAGGAAATGGTTGTTGATTGGGTTCTTCAGTCACTTCCTAACTCATATAGTGAGTTCGTAAGAGAGTACTATATGATGAACCGCGACGTGACCCTTATAGATCTCACCTATATGCTTATTGTTGCTGAATCAGAAATGATTTGGCGCAATAGAAAAGCAAAGTTGATTGGTGAATCTGCCTTCGAGACCTCTATGGATATAGACAATGGCAACGAAAGACATGCTATGATCGAAAAGTTTGATCACCAGAGAAAGGCAATGTCTGAAGTAGTTCCATGTCATGTTCCAAAAGAGTCAATTTGCTTTTATTGCCAAGAGAAAGGGCATTGGAGACGAAGCTGCCCTATTTACCTAAGAGATCTAAGAGATGGGAGAATCAAAACGTATGGCTTTGCTTTAGGTAAAATCCATTGACTAACTCTTTTAAGCTTCTATTCTAGATTCTTAATACATAATGTGATAAGATTACAATTGATGTTTTGTAGGATCGAAGAAAAGAAAGGGAGCTTAAAGGAAGAAGTGAGCAGAATCTAACCATGAAGGAATGGATTTCTATCACATTTCTTGAAGATTAGATTCTTAAGCTACTACTTAGAGTTAGAATTAGATTGCTAAGAAAGATGTATTAGCATAGTTTTTCATGAATTGCATTGTAAGGACAAATTTTTCCGCAATAAAATAAATTTTTATTTTAAATTTTATTTATTTATCCTTGCAATGGCGTGTATGAAAAATTGATGTTAAAATTTTTCTATTATTAACAATAATGGATTTGGTTCTTATTTATGTTAATTATGGAAAGTCGAGAATTTACCAAATAGGGAGAAGTTTCTCATCGCCCAAGTTTCAATTGGACGGAAACTTGGAATCGTGCAACTTGGTTGCACGATGAATAAGAAATTTCGTATTTGGAAATTAGACTAATTCATTGACAAAGTGTCAAGTGAAGGACTAGGAGACCGAGTACACAAAGTTGCGTGTTGATCAAGTCCACCATAAGAGTAACAAAGATATTCGTCATGATTTACTAAAGGTTTAGTAAATATGATTACACTTACAAGATTAAGTGTAATTATGAATTGATTGAAAAAGTTTAAATCAATAGCAAAACGAATAAGAAGAAGCAAGTAGGCAGAAAGATAAAAGTTTCTCCATTCTAAGAAGAAGGGAGAGTACCTTTTATGCTTTATGATAGGTCTTAATGATTAAGAACCATATCTCAATTGATCCTCTAAATGAGTCTTAGTACAATTGTATGTCTAAGAAGAGGAATCAAGAATTGAAGAAATGGTTAAATCAAAAAGTCAATCATACTTCATTCCAAAACAAGTCTTAAAGTTAAGGTTGTGACATCGAGTGAAAAAGTAAGGTTTATAACATTCATCAAATGTGGAAAGTTGTGATGTCTTGGATAAGACAAAGACCAACTAGGACCAATTTATGAAGTGTTTTGATAAAAACTACACTAACTCTTGAATATTTGTTTGTCAAGAAATGTTTTGACAAGAGAAACTTATATGTCAAGGAGTAAGTGGGAGTCTTAATGGTCTTGAAAGGTTTCAAGTACAAATCAAATAAACCTTATCGATCATCACTAGCACACGAGTTGAGGTTTACAACCTATCGTGTTGACATTATTTTGTTTATGTGCTAATCCAATCGAGTTAATTATGCATGTGAGTTCTATGAGTTCTCATTTTGAACGCATAAGAGGCAAAGCACCTTAATCAATGAAAGGTACATTGATAGGAAAGGGTGAGCTGCTTAACTACTTGGAAAACATGATGGGCAGCTGTGCTACCATAAGGCAAGAAATCAAGATTAAGAAAGTTCGATCCATATGAGTATGAATTTGTCGTAAACTTTGGTTTTAACAAATTCACATGGATAGGAACTCATACACCGTTTAAATCTAAGTGTCATAAGATTTCCTCCTTCATGAAAATGATTGTGAGGAAATGCTTTCACTAAGAAAGATTTTAAGAAGATAGTAATTGTAAAATTGCATTCTCAAATTCAATCATGGTTACGGTATCCCTTTCCATAATTTGAATTGTGAGGTTTGGCAATTAGTCTTAATTGTTTAGACACACATATGAACTATCGAAGGCAAAGGTGTATAAGTTCAAGAAGCCTTGATAAAGGATTATCAAAGCATTAAGTATTAGAAACATGGATTTAAGAAATTCAATAGGTATTGTTTTTCTGAAAGTTAAAATGTTTATGAATACATATCGAAGCTAGTGGGAGCATAAGTGTTATGTTTTATAATAATCATCATGATAGTGGGAGCATAAATCTTATGATTGTATGATTATTAAGGCACGTATTGCAAGTTGGCAATATTAATTATAGAAAACAAGAGTTATACCTTGCAAAGTTGTAAGGGTTACAGTTGTTTTGCTATAATTAAGGGAGAGAATATTATGCTTCATTTCAAATCTAAAGGATTAGGTTGAGAAATGTTAATAAATTTAGTCAAAGGTACATAGTGTGTTCTTAAAAGTTTGATTATGATTACGGAATTCCTCTTCACAATTCGAATTTTGAGAACATAGCAAATAAAACATTATGCGTCGTGTCCCATACGCTTCGGGTATAGGATCGATTGCAAATGCTTTAATGTTTGACCATTCTAAAATTTCCAAATGTCTAGCGCATTTAGAGGGAAAAAGGACTAGAATCGGTTTTGACTAAAATAATTAAACAACTATCAAAGGACAATCCAAGTTCGACGAGGATTGGTTGCTTGTGAGTAGTTGGAAGTATAGTATTGGAAGATATGGAAATGTTTCCATATTGGATGGACCATATCGACATCATTACGAATAGATAAGATTCTATTAAGAATGAGTTGTCATATGGAAAATATGGAAGCGTATCCATTTTGGGAATTGAATATTGAAAAATCTATGTCTAGATTAGAAACTTTTATGCAAAAGGATGTTCAAAGGAATGTACTTTGAGTGAGAGACATCATATCTAAGGAATTGTCTTGTAACAATCTCCGATAGAAGACTTTGTAATATCATTGGCAATAGTCTTTGTGACTTTGGTGCAGTGACATTACGAAAGGATTATTGCATAAAATGTTAGAATCTAGCATATTTTATAAGTAACAAGAATTTGATATTCTCACACTTATGAAAAAGGATTTGGAGTTGTGAAATGAGAATGATTGGAAATGTGTTCAATTTGATATATTTCACAAAGTAAGAACCATAGGAAAACATTGTGTGCATGCTAGGAGCATAGGACAAGTGTTGTAATTCAAGTAAGAAGTTGATTAACCAAAACGACAAATAATGAGTAATCGATATGGCAATAAATAAAAGGCGTTTTATTTATACTCAAAGGTTTGAGGCCATATGGGATTAGTATTATTCTTGTGTTTCACATTTGCATGTTTTGACTTCCAGAATAATTGAATTTATTAAGAATAATCGAATTATTCGAACGGGCCACAGTCGTTCATATGTTGGAAGTAGATATGAATGAAGACTGTCGTGAATTAGTGTGTGGATTGTCTAAAAGAGTATTAGACATAAGCAAATGGTTGTTGCAACGTTCATGAGTGCTTATGAATATGATTTGAGCATTGGATTAAACCCACGCTCACTTGGATCACTCCATGAATTGTATCACGAGTGATTGGTGAGACGATAACATCTTATATTCTTGAAACCAAGATGTGTGAGTTGTATCTTGCAAATCGGTTGCACATTGATAATATGTAAACGCACTAGTAACTTGGTGTTATAAAACATATTGTTGTGTGTGATTCGGTGAGTAAGTGCAAGCAAGCATTGTATCAAAGTTTATCTGTTCCTTTTATCCCAAGTAGGATAAAAGCGATATCTTTGGGCCCCTCGATGATTTTGTGATGACAAACGTAAATGCTCGGCCGGGCTAGGGCTAATTTGATTTGTTCAATTAGTCAGTCGTCATAAATCGGAAATCGAGAAATAGTACAAAGAGAATGATTTGAAATCATATCTCATATGATATCTAAAATGGAGGAATATATGATCCCTTATCTAAGGACACGCGTATCTGATAGGATCAGAGTTGACAGCGGCTTTGGAAAGCTACGATTGCAGATCAGGATCTGAAGTCATATGCATAATAGTTATAAGACTTATCCAAGTGGGAGACTGTTGGATTAGTGTCTAAGTCCATAACTATTTTGGTATGTACTTTACCCGATGGTGCATGGTCCTTTTGGGTTGCCTTCACCAAAGCAACTTGATAGGATGAATTATGGAGAGAAAGGATTAAATATGATTTATTAATATATTATGGGAATAATATATTAAAGGAGAAATCATATTGTTTAATTAATATTAGTCAATAATTAATTGGTAATTAGTTTTGTGACTAAAAGAGATTAATTAAACTTAAGGGACTGGAATTGTAATTATAAGATAATTGCAATTTGGGCCATGGATTGTCTTAAATCAAGAGGTGGACGAATTCTTATGGGAAGCCCATAAGGAAATCGTCCAAGGGCTTGATTATAGGAGTCTATGGGTTGCTTAGGGCTTAAGCAACCAAATTAGGATTTCCTTGTTAGGTAACCCTAATAGCCTAACTATATATAGATCCCTTAAGGACCAAAAACGAAGACAAGTTTCTTGCTAGGGTTTCACACGAGTTTTAGCAGCCTCTAACCTCTCTCCTCTTCATCCTCTTGCTTATGGTGTTTGTGAGCCATTAAAGGAGTGACACTCGTGACTCTAAGCCTTCCAAAGTCAATTCAAGGAGGAATTGGGATTGTTATTACTACATAACAATCAAGGTAATATCTTAAACCTAATTATATGTTAATATTGATTTCCATATGCTAGAATTAGGGTTTATAGTCTTGGATTCAAAGCATGTACAATAGAGAAACCTAGATCCAAGCATTAGGGTTTGTATGAGCACACAGGATATCTTATGACCAAAACCCATCAATTATGGTCACAAAACCGTAAACTCCAAGGGAGTTTACCCTTGAACCCCAAACACAATAGCAAGGTCCTACAACACTTAGATGAAATCCTTATGACTTGTAGCACTTATACAAGGTGTTGTACATGTCTTGGGATGTCTTAACTTTGTCAATTAGTGGTTTAAAGTCTAATTGGATACATATATGTGTGATTATATGTTAACTAGGATCATAATGTGTGTACAAGTCTTCACTTGACACCTAGCAATCCTACATCATTCAGTTCATCCAAACCACCATCTTCAGGTGAGTTCATACCCCGTAATCAATGTTTTAAATGATTTTAAATGCTTTAATGGGGGGGGGGGGGAGGGAATACATGTAGAAAACATTATGTTATAGAATCAATCACATGTGATTTATAACTGTGTTTTCAACCAACTGATCTCACAGACTTCAAAACGTGATACATGAAATGGTTTTCTGTCTTAAAATATTTTGTTGTCAAATGAATTACTTTTGAGATGTTTTATAAAATGACATCAAGTCATTGTTATTTATTGTTCAAAACTCTTAAATGTTTTACAAAACCTTTTTCATGTCCTTGATCAAATCTATATCTATACACTTATGTTCATATATATACGTATTGATATGACACCTTTCATTCTTCATTCAGTTCCCACACTCTTGAGTAGCCAGGGTGTATAAACCTTCTTGGACTACAAATACATTCCAGTAAACTATTATAGGGATAGTTTAGGGGATACAAAACATTATTCCTATTACAAGGAATCACACCAGATTCAGTTCATTCATGAGTCTATACTAAATGCTATATGAAGAGATACACTTACCTGGATCCTCTTACATGGATACACTTACATGGATACTTGTACCTAGATACTATATGATGAGATATTATTACATACTATACATGTAGATTAGTTCTGTCTATCATAGTACAAAAGGATACTATACGGGACTAACCATTCCGGAACCCACCTGTTAGCAACAGAGGTAATGAACATCTATGGATGCCTACGGGTAATACTTATACTAGGGGTACCTTTACGAGACTAACCATTACTTCGACCTGCTGTTAGCTACAGAGGAACATGAACATCTACGGAGGTTCAAGGTTAATACTTTTCGGCAGTCGCGATGTCGTGTTTATCCTAATATAAAAGGATAATACTTATATGGCTATATTTTCCCTATTACTTTTATTTTGTGATACATTCACATAAACGATGAGGTAGACTATATATTATTAATACTAGTCATATAGGGGAAAAACCATCTTTGTTACAGCAAAACATTCAAGTCTTGGTAGAAGACTACTTTCAAAACATCCGAGTCTTGGTAGAAGACTACTTTTATACTAGTAGGAAATATGGGATTTTCTAGGGTTTTCATACTTATATCAAATGTTTCATTCAAAGGTTTACATGTCATTCATAATAGCTTTCCAAAACAGAGTAATGACACTTAAATACTTATGAATTCACCATCTTTATGCTGATCTACTCTTTCAAAATAACTTGTATTCTCAGGTCACCAGTAGACAGGTACGATGAACAGGTTTTGAGAAGACGGAGCACATACAATACTCGTCTTTTATTTTGATTACATATTTTGGTGTCTTATTACAATGAAAGAACACACATGTATTAAAACTTTACTTGTAATGCAATGGATGATGTTGTTGCTTGTTTACTACTTTACATTGTTATGATACTTCACATGACGTCCTCCAACCCTGAACGTTTCCGCCGTTCTTGGTTTTGGGGTGCGACAAGTTGTTTCTTCCTGCCCCTGGTGGCGTATCCTTGCCTCGTTTCTTGTTGTTACCACATGCACACTTGCAACAAGCACTCTATTTCACTAGAATTGGTGGCCTGTATTTCTCAACAACAGGTTGTCAGAAGCAGCTGAGTTCGAAGTAACAGATTCAGAGCTCAAGGAGATGTTGGTTTGTTCAATGGTGTTCTCCTTGTTCTCATCCTCTGCTACTTTACCTGAACATGAAGTAAAAGCATTAGAATCTTCAACCTGAATATCTCCTGACACAAATCCAGATGATTTTCCATAATGAAGATGTGCCTCCTTGTGAATTTCTTCCTGTGTCATAGGGATGGATGTGTAGTTATGATTGAAAGGTGGAGGAACACTATCATACCCTAGACCTTTGTTTTGATTATCTTTAAATTTTAATTGGGTTTCAAATAAGGACTCGACTGTCTAACTTGACGCAGTATAATTTTTGAAACTAACATCTGTTTTTCCACACTTAATTTTCAAAGTGTCAAGTTCTTCAGTTACAGTAGCAATTTTTCTCTTAATATAGTCATAATTTCACACTTGTTGCTATACTCTTCATGAAGCTTCCTAAAGTCTTTGGTTTTTGCTTGTAATTCAGCCTTCAGGGGTTTCTGTCATTTCCTGAGTTGATATCCTTTGTATTTTAGGTCCTCGACTTCCCTTTTTAGCAAATCATTATGTTCACGAAGAATTTTAATCGTATCTTCACAAGATGGAGTACATGAAACTTCATTGGCCGGGATGTTTGTGGAACTCATTGTTTTTTCACATTTCAAAGCATCAAACTCTTTAATTACATCAGCAATACTAAGACGATTGAGATCTTTTGTCTTCTTGATGACAGCTACGTTCATATCCCACGATTTCAGAAGTGAATTCAGTAGCTTTTTGTTTATCTCAGATTTGGTCAAAAGACCCTAGATATATTCATCTCAGTAGTGAGAGTGGTGAATTGCTGCAGCTGAGCCTCTAGGGTTTCTCCAGGAATATAATTGAACATGTTGAAGTTTTGTCTTAACATCTCCTGACGACTCTCTTTCATGTCTTCAATTCCCTTGTAAACCTCAAAAGTCATTAAAAGCACAAAATAGAAGCCAAGTTCAAACTTAATAGTCAAATTTAAAAATGCCCTTTGACTATAAACCTCAAAAGTCAACCTTAAAAGTCAAATTTAAAATGTCAAACTCAAAAATCAAACCGAAAAGCTAAATTTGAAAATTTAAAAGTTAAACAAGAAAGTCAAAGTTTAAAGTCAAAGGTCAAGTTTTAAAAGTCAAAGTCAAAATTTTAAGACAAAAGTCAAAAATTAAAAACTATTATTATTATTATTATTATTATTATTATTTATTTTTTTAGATGAAAAGGAATTTAAAAATAAAAGAAATTTAATTTTTGGGCTGAAAATGCAAAAAATGTGAAACTGGAACTGAGAGAAGAACACCTTTTGAATTAAAAAAAACGAAGGGATTTATCATCTAGCAAGCTAGATGAGCTGGTAAGGCGCTGAAGGGATTGGGCAAGAGACCCGAGTTTGAATCTTTGCAGCTCCAAAAATCCCTCTTTTTTTTTTAATGGAAGCTACTGCGCAAACTCCGACCGTAAACTCTTCGCAGATTTCGTGAAAAACAACGTTTTTCAACCCTTTTTGCTCCAAAACTCGATAAAAAAAACTCGTCTTTATCATAAACGCGAAGAACAAACCCCCCTAATTTTCAGAGATCTATCCAAAAACGCAAAATCTTTCGAAAATAAGATCAAATAAGCTCCAGATCTGACAAAATTGACTGATACAATCCTTGCTCTGATACCAATTGTAAGTCCCCAAAATGCTTGTGTATCAATTAGATCCAATTGATGGTGCGGAATCCCAATCAATTGGATGATGTCAGATCAAATAGAAGAGAAGGAGAAGAAGAAAATGATGAATCTTGTATGTATTGATATGAATGAAGATTCGGATACAAGATTCACACACATTAACACACACTCTCTTTTCTCTCACTTTCTCTAGAACACCTTCAAATGCACACATAAGCTTGTTTATTCTATCACTTATCAATCAACTCCTTAACCACCTAACATCTATTTATATGCAAATGGGGAACATGGGTCGTAAATGGGTTTACGGCCGTAAACACCCACCTAGCCGTAAACACATAAAATATTACATAAAAATACAATTGCCCAGAAAAGCAAAGTATAAACCATATTTTTGACCAAACAAGTGGTATAATATTTAATTATATAATTTATTTAATTGATTTTAAATAGGTAAACCCAAGTTTAACCAATTTATTTAATATGTTGAGTCAGGAACTACATAAACAGATCAACCCAATGACAACCTATTTATCTAAAATGTTGGGTTGGATGGAAATATCAACCCATTTAAATAAACAGTGGGTTGGGTTGAAATTTTCAACTCAATTATTAAATAGGTTGAACCCAAACCCTGTCTAGTTTGCTTCTTAAACAATGAGTTTGAGATTGTTAAATAGATGCTAATTACGGTTGCTAGGATCCAACCTTTTAGTGAATGGGTATCAAGGTTGTTGTATGGAGTCATGCATTCATATATAGCATTAATTAAATTACATACGAAAAAAAACAATTTTAGTTTGTTGTGGATCAAGATGCTAAGACGGTGTTTGTTTTTTGTCTACATATTTTCTAGGTCTCATTTGTGTGCGCTGCACAGACATTAGCATTCGTAGACTATTTGGTTTTTAGAAGACTGGATACCCAAAAATGTTTGTACATCCTCTTCATGGCATAAATATGAATTATAATCTTCTAACATTTCCAAACATCTTCTAGCCTAAAAAATGCATATATCTTTGTTTTTTTTAATTAAAACTTAAATTTATTCCAGCTTTATCTATGATAATTGATAAACAATTTGTAAAAAAAAAAAGTTACAATACTTCAAGTAAAAAGAGTTTGACGACAAAACCATGGTCATTATGAGTTGTGACAAATTTATAAATAAAAATATATTTATGATAATGTTTGTCAGAGTTGTTTATATAGGTTTAAAAATAATATTATTATTGTAATTTGTGTGCCAAATTTTGTAAAAAAAATATATTGTATGCATCCTTATCTATTTTTTAGAAAAAATATTTATGATTAGTTTTTAATTGATTTAATTGAATAAACGTAAAATAAGAATTTTGAAATTTTTTTATTTTAAAATGGAAGTTCATTTACATCTATTTTATGTGTTAAATTCTTTAATCCCTAATTATAATCTTTAGTTATAACTTTATGACCAAAACTTGTTAGTTTTTATCAAATAAATCTGTTAATTCGTACCATTTTATTTTTATTTAAAATTTGATCCAAATTTAACTATTTATAATAAAGTCATAGAAATACTGAAAAACTATTTTAAATTTAAAAAACCAGCTTATCAAAATTTTAGTTTATTTTAACAGCCCGCAGACGTTAAAAAAACAATGTTTTTTTTTTTTCAAACTGCAACGTTTGATCCACCTCTTCTACTTCAGAGGTTAATAGATATGGTCTGCAGACTGTAAATTTTTTGCCTCAGAAAAAGTAAACAACACATGACTCTTTTTAAACAACAAGGCATTCGGACACCATGTGTGTGTGTGAAATGCAACCGCATAAATGATAATCTCACAACAAGAACATGTGCACTAACAATCTTAGTGTTTGTATTGAATGAAATTCTTTGCAAAATAAGGAGCAAAGAGAAAGCGACAAGTTTATAGTTAAAACTCAAATCACTCTACGTGAAGAATCTTTGACGAACTATTACACCCTGTTCTCGAGTTTTAAAATTAAGGAAAGAAAAGGGAAGGAAATGAAAGGAAAGGAAAATGAAGGATTTTTTTAATTAGTTGTGTTCTTGAGTTGAAAAAAAATGGAAGGAAATAAAAGGAAAGTTATGTTCTCAAGTCGGAAGGAAAGGAAAGGATAATAACAAATTTACATTTTTACCCTTAGTTGTTTAACATATATATAAATCAATTATCGTCTATATTTCATATATAAAAAACATGTTCTAAGCAAAATAATGTTCCAAAGCAACTAACAACATGCTCTAATGAAAACAATGTTCCAAAAATAATTACTAAACATGTGTTGGTCAACAGGTAAATGTTTCAAGAAAAACATGGTTCAAGAAAACATGTTTCAAAACAATGAAATCAACTTGTTGCAAAACAACTATTAACTTTCAAAACCATGTTTGGGACAAAGGTGGTAGGACTTAAATCAAAAGTCAAAAATCTTAAGGACAAAAGCTGTATTCAACAAAATCAAACCTAGAAACAAAGAACAACAAAATCAGGCCTTTCCAAACCCAATACCACATCATAGTTTTATAAGCTAAGAAAGAACTAAAAATTGATGTCTACAGTAAAGGTAACTGATCTTGAGTTCTTTGGTTCACCGGTTGATTTTTAGAAAAAAAAATGTGTTTGATTTTCACATAGAAGATGTAACTTTCACATTAGAACAACTCACTAATATATGAAATTCCACAGTAAAGTTCACATTGACTAGAAAAAATAGCAGGTCATTCATAATGAACAAAAAAAAACACAAACCCTTTGTTCAGGAAAAAACAACGAAAATAAGAAGAAGAATGTGAAATCGAACTTGAAATTAGAAGTGTGAGAAGATAAAAATCACACCTATTGAGAAGATTGAAGTCAATGAAGGCTCTGTTGAGAAGAATGAAGTAGATGATAGTTGTATCTGATCAGTGAAGCGTAATGTTGAAGATAAGAGGTTAATGGAAAAATTGTCAATTTTTTTGTTTCCCTCCCAATCCTCCCAATTTTGGGCCGACGATTTTTAATAAAAAAAACCCTCTTTTTTCCTCTCCATTCCGTCCATTTCTTTCATTAAAAAAAAACTTGAGAATAAGGTTTTCCATTGGTTTCTCTCTTAATCCTTTACTTTCCTTTGTCAAAAAAATTTGAGAACAGGGTGTTAGTTTTAAAACATCAAGTGTTCTTTCTACAATTGAAAATGGTCGATATTAAAAGAATATACGGTTTAAACTCGATTTTAATATATTTAGGAAAGACAAAGTAAAAAATCATTGACAAGCTAGTTTTGTTAATTCTTTTTGTCCAACAAAATAGAATGAATCATTAGAAATCATATTCCTTTTATTTATTCTATTTTTCATTATTTTGACAAATGTGATTTTATTCAATATAGGAAAGGATTAAATAAATTACAATATCAATTTTATATGATGAAATGACATTGTGTTTAAAAAAAATCATGAAATTAAGTAGATTATACTTTTCCTTTTAGGAAGAAGTGATTTGTACACAATAATTTTTCTCCATACACAACAATTTATGTTTTATGGAGTTGTACAATACAACATTTTAATGCACAAATTGTTGTATATGGAAAAAATTTGTTGTGCACGAATCAGTTACTTTTAGAAACTAAACAATATTTTGTTATTATAATCTTATTTATGTTTACATGTAACAAAGAGGATCCATACTTATTATTTTCCTGTTGGATTCTAATCTTTTTTCGGGACTAGTCCGAGACAAGTCATTTTATTCATGTCTTACAACATTTAGGCTTCGTTTGTTTTTTCTACAAAAGTACTTTTTGAGCACTTTTTCCATCTAGCGGGTAGGCGTTTCGCAAGCGCATGTCTTCTTCCGCAAACTTAGAAAAAGACAAAAGACATTTAACCACTTTCAAAACAAACAACACCTTAGTACCACCAAATTAATCATTTTTCATCTAGTTCACATTTATTGTGAGATAAACACAAGAAAAACAAAAATTACATTAAATAGATAAATAAAATAATGTAGATTTTTTTTTTAAACCGTCAATATACATAATTCTTATTACTATATATTACATCCTAAACTAAAGGCTGATAACACCTTTATACCAACATTGATACACTTCAAATATATGATTTTTTGTTATCGAATTGACAAATTGTGTAGTCAACGTAGCATACTTGTAGAAATTGGACTCCGGCTCCAGCCCAGTCGTAGTTACTAGTCACAGCCCAATACCTAAACACTGGTCTTGGTTTGAAAGTTAATTTGAAAGGGAAGTCATTAAGTCAAGTAGGCTCAGCTAGTCAGCTCTCAAGTTAGGCCAATTGTACGGTTGGGCCCCATCATGCTCCAGTGAATCCAATCTGGTTTTCTCGGACCAGGACATAGACAACTAAGGTCACTTCCTTTGGTACAAGTACAACGCATGCTTTATGTTTCATGATTAATATCCTTTTAAAGGTAAATAGCATTCATCATGACACTTTATCGTAATCTAGAACAAGGAGAACGCGTGAATAAGTTTTTAACCATAAAATATATTTGTATCTTGATCAAACACTAACTATATACTATTAAAATTCTTTAATTATAAAGTACTAATAAAGTATGTCACAACGGCTGATTATAACTACTGTACTTGTATTTGTTTTGCAAAATAACCAATGAAAATTCTGTAAAATTCATCAGGTAAGTACGTAATATGCCATATGGTTATTAGGTTATAAACTTAATTCATACAGTTAAGAACTCAATACTAAATAGTCAATACAAGATGAATATAGGATCGAGAATTTGGCAGATAAAAATACTGCAACCCAAACCGTAATATGATTATGATTATGATTATTTGTGAACGTTGACGTTTGAAGTGTTGGTGTCTTGTTTACACCTGTAGATGAAGGCTTCTACTTGTCGATCCAATTCTTCTTGACTCAGGATCCTCACATACCTCTCCCTCCGACCTCTCGGCCTCGACACACCCTCATGGAACGTCTTCGACTTTCTTAATTCCCTCTTGTCAAACACAGTACTTTCCGATGCCACCTCTCCCTCTTTTGATCTTCCTTCATCAGCATGTACATGTACTGGATCTTTTAACGTATCAAAGTTTACGTGATCATCATCCAACGATACTGCAATACTTTGGCAAACGAGGGAAGTTTGGATGAAGGACTCATCTGCGATCAAAGATTGGTACTGATGATCATCAGTTTCAGTTGTCGGCGGGTTGAAAACGATGGGGTTGTAAGAACGGATAGAAGACGATGCGGCGATGAAGAATATAATGAAGTTGATGAGTAGATAGACGTAAGGTGGACATAACCATGGCTTGATTGAAGAGAATAAGGTGGTAAACATGGTTTTGAAGACGCTAAAAAGCTCCAAATCCATCAAGTTGAAAGCTAAAAATGGCGCCACAATAGCACCTGCAATTATCAATAGCTGTACCGCCGGTCCATACTTGGTTGTTCGAGTGTTCTTGCCCATTCACTTTACATTCAAACAGCAAATTAGTCAGAGAGAGAGAGAGAGAGAGAGAGAGAGAGAGAGAGAGAGAGAGAGAGAGAGAGAGAGAGAGAGAGAGAGAGAGAGAGAGAGAGAGAGAGAGAGAGAGAGAGAGAGAGAGTTGTCTTCTCTACAAGCACTCCAAGGTCTTTTAATGGTCCTTTAAATATATATCCAGCGGGTTGATAGTCGAAAAGACTTTTCATTGTTATGAATTTTAGTCCGTAAAAATACGGGAAAATATTCAAAGTTTATAGGTGTTGTTGGCGTAATCGATCGTTAAACAAGTTGATTAGTTTAAACAAAAAAATTGGTAAAATACAAAGTATATTGATTAAACTAATAACCATTATTGCTACTTATTGGTAAAATACAAAGTATATTGATTAAACAAAAAAATTGGTAAAATACAAATATCAATTGCTACTTATTCTGTAATACACAGTTTCGGAGTACCAAATGCTACCTAGGTTATAACACAAGTGAGAAAAAAATGATAACAAAAACTATTTCAAATGATTTTTTCTTTCTTATAATCAGAAGATATTTCATTTTGACATAATTATAAAATTATCGAACTTTATTTTATTTTCCTTCAACTGCTATCCTATATATAAAAAACGATCACCTTTTATTCGTTCTTTTAACTCGAAAAACAAATAAAATTATGTGATTCTTTTCCATCTTTTTCTCTTTAAATGAAAAAGGAGAACAGTAGAACACAAATAAATAAACCGACAAAATAAACGGCAAAATTTTCTAAAGACTCCCCTCGTGTAATTGATAGATCCAGTTGAGACCCTTCAACTACTTGCCGACGGCATAGCTGCCGCCAGTTGACTTGCAAGACTCTAAAAGAATCCATCGAGTTCCATTTGGTACAATTCTTTGTACGAAATATTTTTTTTAGTACTTTGGACTTAATTTAGTTTATATCCGAATAATACATTGGTAGATATAACTATTTAATGTTAACGATAAATTAATTTAGAATAACATTTTTCATATGAGGTTAGTAGTGGAATAATAAAAAAAACTTTTATTAAATGAAATGATGGGTTAAAGAACTACATAATTTGATAATGTAATTTTAAAAAGTTTTCTTCAATGTACAACTTTTCAAAAGAAATTTATATTAGAGGAAAGTTGTAGCTCACTTCGATATGGTTTTGTAGATATAAATTCGTCTAAATTCGAGTTCGTATGAGAACATTACGGGTTGTAGAAGTAAGGAGTTGGATATAGTACAAAGTACATTGCCCAAATATATACCTAAGTGTTAGATGCATTTTTATACATATTTTCTTGTAGTTTAAACCCATTTTTACCTCCAATTTCATGTATTTTAGAAAAGGATTTTGCATTTTTGTTTGCATCATTCGTTTTATCAGGTTGGTTTGGATTTATTGGTGGATCTTTTAACTATTTTACAAGTACGGAGTAGCTCGGGAGCTTAATGGAGGAGTGCAAAGCATTTATGGACCGTATGGGAAAATATGGAGGCTATGGAAGCATTTATGAGAACAAAATAATCACACCATGTCAATCGAGTCGAATATGAGTAAACTCGAAGAAAATAAGACAATTATGAAAAATAACAGCAGGAGTGCCTGGTCCGAGAGCTGAAGACAGAAGAGAATTGACATTGAGCCTGCTTGGGCCCATTTGTAAAGGAAAAAAGAGCCTGACTATGCATTCGGGGAATTTGTTACTAACTGTAATGTCTCGATTTTCAGAATAAATTCTTCGTTGTTAAACACATATTTTATAAGACATATTCAAGGCAAAACCATTTTTTTTTGTAAACAGTAGTCCAAAATCAAAGTTATAAAGAAAAGCACTATGGAATCTCAAATCATTAAATTGTTATAGATTATGTGCAGTCACGCCTTCACCTTCCTACGAACTGTCAAAGTATCTGAAAAACATTTAATCCACAATTGTAAGTCAGAGCTTATTGATTTCACCAAAATACCTCACAAAACAATACACATACAATACATGCACACCAAGCCTGCAACACAGGGTTGGACCACCATCAGAGCCTACAGCCTCACGTTAGACCGCTTGTAACAGTCCGAAAATATTAAGTACATAATTTCATTATAAATCAACCAAACATTTATTTGTTGGTATCAAAATACAATCAGAGTAAAAGTATTCTCAAAACATCAGTATCAAATCATAAAGTCGATGCGGAATGAATCTCTTGGGGCAATGCGATCAACCCAGACCCTTCCCATTGGAACTCAAAGTACCTAAAAACATTTAAAACATAAATCGTAAGCACAAAGCTTAGTGAGTTTCCCCAAATACCACATACCATCCATATCAGTAGGCCCAACCCTAGGGGTGTATTTCAAGCCATGTGAATGTTATGATCCAACCATAGTCGTACAATCACTTATGTTGCTACAACCCAGATGCAGTTTTTTCTACCATGATCCAACCGTGATCTTCCATACAAGTGTTATGATCCAACCATAATATTTCATACAAGTGATGTGATCCAACCACATTCTTTCATGCAAAAGTTACAAAGACAGTCTGGCATCCTACATAATATAGTGAGAATACTTATCTCACATTCGCATTCAAACAACCTCAGCATGAAAAGTCCATAAACCGATGCTACAACCCACCTATCAAAATACCCAAGGTCAAGCTGTAAGTCCCAAATATGTTTGTGTATCACTCAGATCTGTTTGATGGTGCGGAATCCCAATCAAACGGATGATGTCAGATCAAAATAGAAGATAAGAAGAAGAAGAATAATAATATGAATCTATGATGTATTCAAGATTGGAATGATGAACAATACACAAGATTCACACACACTTGCACCTTCTTTCCTTTCTCTCTCCAGAACACCTTAGAATACACACAGTTAGGCTCCTCCAGTCGTACACTCATTAACCATTCCTCACCCCTAACACACACACACACACACACACACATATATATATATATATGTATATACTTGAGGAACATGGGCCATAGATGGGTTCACGACCATGAACAGGTTTACGCCCGTGAACTAGTTTACGGCCGTAAACACAGCCACAAATGTATATTACATTACAGAAAAATATATTTTCCTAGAAAAATAAAGTATAAACCAATATTTTAGACCCAACAATCTCCCACTGGTTTATAGCTTTCTTTTCTAACTAACCCAACAAGATCCCCATAAAAAGTAGCTGGCCTTTCTTGTCAATCTTCATTTGGAGCTTGGCTTCAACATTAATCTTCAAATTCTTCACAGCTTCAAGATGAAATTGATGAATCTTCAATGAGTGACTTCATCTTGAGCACTTGGGTTTTTCTTTAAAATTTGACTCTAAAAACACGTTGGGTGAGGAGGCTTCTTGAAAAGATTCTTGAAAGATGGCGCTTTCAGCTTGAGAATCTTCAGAGAGAATAATAGAGAAACTAATCTTTTGGATCACTTAGGCAGGTTCAAGAATAACAACAAATTGATTGAGGAGGCTTCAATGCAATCTGTCACATAATCTTCAAATCAGCTTCACTTGCTTCTAGGGTAGAAAAATTGAATGTTGAAAGAATAGTCTTCATTTCTTGATCCTTCGAATGAGAATTCTTCAATGATCACGGATGAAGCCTTGGCTAAGAAAATCTCGATACAGTCTCCATGAGTCTCATCTATATCTGAATTCACTTTTCAAGACAATACAAAACTAGAAGAAAATTTAAAACAAAATTTTTGGATTTTTCATATTTTCCGAACAAGAAATAAAACAGAAATAACACTATTTTTGGATTTTTAATTTTCTGATTTTTGTTTGATTTTGTATGATTTTTGAATTTTTTAAATTCTCCCCCTAAATTTGTGCATAGAGGAAAATTATGAACAAATTTATCAAAACCAAAATATTTGGGATCAAAGTTGTGAGACAGTCTTAACTTTGTTTATCAGTACATTCACCTTCATGAATAGATCTGGTCAATTGCCGGTATTGTGGTCTACTTAAACATGAAGAATATTGACAAACTTTTCTAAATAAACCATTTAGCTAACAACGACCACATGTATTGGTGTCCACTTAAATTAAGCAGTGAGATCTACAGACAACCTCTAAAATTTTCAATTTTAGTTGCACTAGAACGTGTTCCCCACTTCCCGATATACCTTGGTTATCAAGAACTTCCAAAGAACTCCTTACTTTAGGTGAGTAAACAATTATTAAGGAGGAAGACAGATTTAGAGATAGATACATATGTTGTGTCCCAGGTCGGATCTCTTTCAATCACGCAGAGGGGACAACATATGCCTAACAGAGATAGAGGGATTGAATGGTAGAATGTTGCATATGTTGTGTCCCAGGTCGGATCTTCCGATCACGCAGAGGGGACAACATATGGCTAACAGATAGAAAGAATTTCATAGATAAGGAGGTGCGTAGAATTAGAGTTGCATATGTTTCAATACAGGTCGGATCTCTTCCAATCACACAGAGGAAACAACATATGATTGACAGATAGAAAGCAAGAAAATAATTTCCTACATACCTATTTTATTAGAACCCCCCAGTCGCCCTATCAGAGCCAGAATTAAGGACATAAGTCCGTACATCAAGTAAAAGTTGAACCACTGTTCAAGATGCGTATTAATTTAGTGTATCCTATGGGTTCCCATGTTTATCTCATTGCTCAATCTACCCAAGCGTCGTATGGTCAGTCCAGACAATCCTATCTAAATCCACACTATCAAATCCTTCGTTCCTACCATCACATTGAACACAGAGTCTAGACAATTCTGATTCAGTTCCTTACACATGTTTTAGACTGCCTGTTATCACTTTCTTGATATCACTTCCCAAACAATACCTACTAAAGAAAAACTATAAGAAAGAAAATAATTGTTTTCAAAACGAATCAGTGTAATATAAACTCAGGAGTATCGAGAAGAAAAACTCAAACCGTAATTCACCGATTGAATTTGCATCCAGAAGGTCTGAGAACAGCACAAATAATCTCATAACAGATCTGAAAATTCTTCATATCATTAAGCACTAATCCCATGTGTGATCCTTTCCTTTCTTCCTTTCCCGCAAAGGACACATTCTCTTAAAAAAAGTTCTGAGTGTTGCACAGTTGAGAGATGTCTCCTATCATGTGCCTGGAACAACTACTATCTACAAACCGAAGTATGATGATATGCCTCCATAGTTGCTCCGAAACAGAGCGGGATCAGTTGGTCTTTGGAACCCAATCCATTTTGAAAGTGGGTTGACCTTTGTCATCTTTGCAAGGTACTCTCTCTAATGACATATCCTGCTTATCACAAACAGAAGATGTAGAAATATTATAATTATTAGAAGATTTGGGAGATTGAACATTTGGTACCCATTTGTAGTTAGGTTTAACCTATTTCTTTTTCGATCCAATGGGTGTCTCAGCACTTGCTTTTGAGCTTGATGTCGGCCGTTGAGATGACTTTGACCTAGCCGGTCTTGGTTTCGTTTGAGCATCTCTTGAATTGTCCTTTTTGGCCGACATTCCCTTCTTGACTGTGGGATTTTGATTCTTGGCCTTTTGTGCGTTCCAGTCACCATTGTTTGAACGTGGCCTTGAAGGGTTTTTCTTTTGGAATATCTCCCTCTTGGTGCGTTCTGCTAGCCTTGTGCGTAGTACGGAACATATGTTCGATTTGGACAGTTGCGAGCAATGTGTCCAGGTGTTCCATAGTGAAAACATGTCTTTTTCTTCACTAGGAAGTTGTTTCTGTTGGATATAGTGTCTAAGTCCATAACTATATTTGGTATGTACTTGACCCGACCCGGCATGGTCCATTTGGGTTGCACTTCACCCGAACAATTTATGAATAATCTGTTGAGAATAGTACAAGTTATGATTTATTAATATATTATAAGTTCTAATATATTAATATAAGATCATATTATTTAATTAGTATTGATCTATAATTAATATAGGATTAATTTAGAGATCAAAGATATTACTAATTAAATATGGGCTTCTATATTTATATAGTGTGGGCTAAGGCTTATTTGGAATGGGCTAGGCTTGCATGGAAAAGTCCATGGATACTCCATGGAGCTTTAACCCATGGATCTCATGGAAATGAAGAGACATGGGTATTAGGGTTTACATGGATGTAACTCTAATCCACCACACTATATAAAGAAGGCTTTGGTTCTTGAAATCACACTAGTTGACACTTGTTGAGGTGAGGGCCGATTTCAAGATAGTAGTGACTATTCTCTCAAAGTTCCAAGTTTGTGGTGATTTGTGATTTCCATTTGAGGCATCCACACTATTGGTGCTAGGCTCTAAAACTCCAAACAATCAACTACAACTACAAGGTAAGTATTTCTACTAGCTTTATTTGATTCATGTTCCCCATGCCATGCTAGTTAGGATATGAACCTTGGAAAAATAATTATTTGCATGTATCTTAGACAAACATAGATCCAAGGTTTATTAGGGTTGCATGTACACTTAGGAAGTATTAGAATGCTCAAAACCCATCAGTGGTATCAGAGACTAGGCTTGTTTGTTTGATACTTGATGCAAAATAGTTGAATATGTCGAAAAACTTGTTGTCTGCCTGATGAACTCGCCGAGTCCATGGGGGGACTCGCCGAGTTCATGTGTATCATCAACCTACTCACCGAGTTGGTTCATGCACTCGGCGAGTAGGAGCCACAGTGTGCAGATTTTCGACTTTAGTTACTGGAAATGGACTAGAAACATTACCCTAAACTGTCTTGGTACTTTAAAACTTGTTTTAGATGGCGTAATGTCTTTGCTAATCCATTTACAACAACTTGTTATCAAAATTACAAAGTTTTATGTGTAATTTTTTATTCATGAAAGTGTTCATATTCATGTTCTTGATCTTATGATGTTTAGATGATCATAGGAATTATTTGTAACCTATGTGGTAGTTTAATTCTTGATCATAATGTGTTTTAATGGAGTCCATAACTTGTCCTCAAGTTATGGAAAACAAAAAGTCACTTGAATTAAAAACCATTAAAAGAACACAAGAGTTAGAAAAATGAAGAGTCTTCATTTTTATTACTCTATTAAACTCATAAGTTACAAGAAATGAAAAGTTTTGAAAGTTTACAAAACTTGCCCTCAAGTTTTGGAACAAGTAAAGTCATATTAAAAACTTTAGTTCCAACCCTTAGAATTTTAAAAGTTAAAATTCAACCCTTATACTATAATATTATAAGTTAATTATATATATATATATATATATATATATATATATATATATATATATATATATATATATAAGATTAAATTCGTCTTACCGCTAGTACGCCTCATTCACGAAGTCGGTCTATAAGGTGGGTATAAGGTTGTTGCCTATAAAATGGCAACTTAATGGGTGTCCACTCTCACCCACCGCTTGCTTGACTGGTGGAGGGTCGTTAGCCGAACGGGTAAGACAAGGACTTATAAATTCTCATTAAAAGTATGATGAATATTATAAAGTAACTAAATGTTTTATTAAATTCCCAATCTTAGTTACTTTAGGAAAAATGTGAATAAGGTGCTAATCCATGAAATTACACTTTGCACTTTGTCTAAGTCGTTAGTGGAGCGTGTGTGGTTAACCGGCACACTAACTTGGACTTAACAAGGTAGGTAACGGGTGACTTAATATTTATCATAGTATCGATGGAGCGTGTGTGGTTAACCGGCACATCGATTGAGGGGTAATTTATTAAGGGTACCAAGTAATTTGCATGGTTACTTCACACCTCGTTTTGTGATCCTTGGCATCCTAGTCACAAAACTTGGAGGGCACACTCGAGATTGAAACATGCCTTTGAAAAAGTTCATTGAATCTCAAAAGAATCTAGGAGTTTCTAAGAACCAAATTAAATATTTTAATATTTTGACTTTGGTGGAAATTGGTGAATCGTCATTCACCTACCTTTCAAATATGTTTTTACTTAGATTACGACATACCTCTTCTAAGTATAATGTATTGTGATTGGGTCCTAGCCTTAATATTACATTTGGGTGTTTTATTAAGGACTATCTCTATATCTAAACTAATTCTTTCTTTCTTCTCTTAGTAGATGTCTGCAAACAACGCTACTTCTGGCTCTAATCCTAGTGGCTCCTTTTCTCTTATGAACTTGTGTGGGAAAGTCACTTTTGATGGATCCAACTTTAATGAATGGATCAGAAACATCAGAATGATTACTCGCTATGAGGACAAGGAATATGTCCTCGATAAGGAGCTTAAGGAGATTGATGAGACAGTTGCTACTCCTCATGAGATCGCTGAGTTTAGGGCACATGAAAGGGATGCCACCAAAGTGGCATGCATCATGATGGCCACTATGACCGCGGATCTCCAAAAATACTATGAAGATTTCTACCCCGATGAGATGCACCAAGACTTGATGGAAAGATACCATCAAATTGCTCGTCAAGAGAGGTATGAAATCATCTCCTCCATGATAACAACTCGCATGAAGGATGGTGAACCCATCACGGGCCACATGCAGAAAATGCAAAGATTTGTGGACCGTTTGCTGAAGCTTAATGTGAACTTCCCGGAGGAGCTAGCAATAGATATTATTTTGCACTCCTTACCTTCATGTTATGATCAATTCCGCATGACATACCACATGAACAAGGAAGAGGTCACTCTCAGCAAACTTCAAGGACTCTTAAAGACTGCAGAAAGTGGTCTTAAGGGTAAGGCGGTTGTTACTACTCCTACTCCTACCAACTCCACCCCTGTCTTGGCAATCGGGAAAGGACGAGGGAAGAAGAGAAAGAGTTCTTCGAAGGGTACCAAGGTTAGGACCCTTGATGGCTCTTCTTCAAGTGGAACCAAGAAAGGTTTCATCACTCCTTCTTCTGACCCAAAAGAGGCTGAATGCTTCTATTGCCATGAAAAGGCACATTGGAAGCGGAACTGCCCAAAGTACCAGCAAGATGTGAAGGATGGGAAAGTTAAACCCAACCATGCAGGTATTTACACTATCTTATCTAATAACTCACCCCATTCTAACTCTTGGGTCCTTGATACCGGTTGTGGTATTCATATATGTTCTGATTTACAGGGACTAAGAAGAAGTGAGAATGTGGAGCAAGGAAGAATAAACTTGATCATGGGAAACAGGAAAGCTTCATCTGTCACCAAGATTGGAGTTTATACTTTATCGCTAAGTAGTGGGTATAGTTTAGATTTGAATAAGTGTTGTTATTCGCCAGAATTGGCAAGAAATATTATTTCCTTTCATGCATTGTATAAACAAGGTTTCACCTTTTCATGTGATAATGAAGTTGGTTCGATTAATGCTTTCTTTAATAATGTTCTTTATTTTAAAGCATTACCTTGTGATGGCGTGTATGAAACAGTATCTGTGGTTGATAACTTAGGAAATAATGTATTGTGTATTGATTCTGTTAATAATAATAACTTGGATAAAGTATCATTATGGCATTGTCGTCTTGGACATATAAGCAAGAAACGCATAGGCCAACTCCAAAAGGATGGAGTCTTGGAGTCATTTGACCTAAAGTCAGATGATAGTTGCGAATCATGCTTACTTGGGAAAATGACAAAGTCACCCTTCACAGGTTCTTGTGAGAGGGGTGAAGGTTTGTTGGACCTTGTACACACGGATGTGTGTGGACCATTTAAACATGCAACAAGGGATGCTAATCGTTATTATTTGACTTTTACTGATGATTACAGTAGATATGGATATGTCTACTTGATCAAGCATAAGTCAGAGACTTTCGAAAGGTTTAAGGAATTTAAACAGGAAGTCGAGAATCAATTGGGCAGGAACATTAAGATGCTTCGATTCGATCGAGGTGGTGAGTATCTTAGTTCAGAGTTCCTCGACTATCTTAGGGAATGTGAGATTGTCTCACAATTGACACCTCCCAGGACACCACAGTTGAATGGTGTAGCTAAGAGGCATAATTGAACCTTGTTGGATATGGTTCATTCCATGATGAGTCGAGCTTCGCTACCAATCTCATTCTGGGGGTATGCCTTAGAGACTGCCGCCCATATTCTTAATCTAGTCCCTACAAAGAAAGTTGCCAAAACTCCTCACGAGATGTGGACTGGTAAAGTACCCAACCTAGACCACATCAAGATTTGGGGTTGCGAGGCTTTTGTGAGGCGCGAGACTCATGACAAGCTAGAACCCCGAAGCGAGAGGTGTATTTTCATCGGCTACCCACAAAGATCCTTTGGTTACCTCTTCTACAGACCTAGTGATAATGTGGTCTTTGTAGCAAGAAGAGGAGTCTTTCGAGAGAGAGAGTTTATAAGCCAAGGAGACAGTGGGAGGCAAATTGATCTTGAAGAAATTCAAGAGTCAAGTGGTGAAGGAACTTCATACGCTAGCCCTCAACTTGAGGAGGAAACTCCTGTTGAGCCAATTGACGAATCTGTACCTCTGAGGCGTTCCACGAGAGTTAGGAATGCACCTGAGCATTACTATGGTTTCCATATTACTGAGGAAGGTGAGACACTTATTAGTGATGAGACACTAATAGGTCTGGATGAGCCTAACAGTTACACGGAAGCCATGGCAGGCCCTGAGGCTGCTAAATGGAAAAAGGCTATGGATAGCGAGATACAATCCATGTATGACAATCAAGTTTGGAACTTGGTTGAGAATGTACCAGGTCATAAGACTGTAGGGTGCAAATGGATCTTCAAGAAGAAGACCGACATGGATGGTAATGTACACACTTATAAGGCTCGACTAGTTGCAAAAGGTTATTCTCAAACTCTGGGAGTTGATTATGATGAAACCTTTTCACCAGTGGCCAAGATACAGTCTATTAGGGTTCTGTTAGCCATTGCTGCATTTCATGACTATGAAATATGGAAAATGGATGTCAAAACCGCTTTCCTTAATGGAAAGTTGGCTGAAGATGTTTACATGGTTTAGCCAGAGGGCTTTATCAGTACAGAGTACCCCAATAGAGTGTGTAAACTCGATAAATCCATTTATGGATTAAAACAGGCACCTCGCAGATGGAATTTTTGCTTTGATGAGAAAGTCAAGGAATTTGGCTTTTCAAGGAGTGAAGATGAATCTTGTGTCTATATCAAGGCTAGTGGGAGTATAGTTAGCTTTTTGGTACTGTATGTGGATGACATACTACTCATAGGAAATGACATCCCAACCCTGCAGGAAGTTAAGTCCTGGCTTGGGAAGTGTTTCGCTATGAAGGACCTTGGTGAAGCTGCCTATATCCTAGGGATAAGGATTTTGAGAAACAGGAGTAAAAGACTAATTGGACTTAGTCAAAGCACCTATGTGGACAAAGTGTTGAAAAAATTCAACATGCATAACTCCAAGAAAGGTGAGTTACTCATTTAGAGTAATGCCAGATTGAGTAAGACACAAAGCCCTAGTACTGAGGCTGAGATAGCAGAAATGAGTCGACTACCTTATGCTTCAGCTGTAGGATCGATCATGTATGCTATGACGTGTACTCGACCTGATGTAGCCTTTGCTTTGAGCATGGTTAGCAGGTACCAGGGGAACCCTGGCAAGGCACACTGGACTGCGGTAAAGAATATCCTCAAGTACTTGCGGAGGACTAAGGACTGGGTCCTTACCCTCGGTGGGAGTGATGACTTGAGAGTTGTAGGGTATAGTGATGCTAGCTTCCATGCTGATAGGGATAATTTCCGCTCTCAGTCGGGCTGGGTGTTTACCTTAAACGGAGGAGCAATCACTTGGAAGAGTTCCAAGCAGGAGACAGTGGCTGATTCCACTTGTGAATCAGAGTATATAGGAGCAAGCGAGGCAGCAAAGGAGGCTATATGGCTAAAGAACTTCATCGGAGACCTTGGAGTTGTACCAGCTATAAAAGAGCCAATGGAGATTTTTTGTGACAGCAATAGTGCGGTTGCCTTAGACAAGGAACCAAGAGATCATGGTAGATCCAGGCACATTGACAGAAAATATCACTTCATCAGACATCGAATATAAGAAGGAATCCTCGTGGCAAAGAGGGTATCATCAGATGAGAACCCAGCAGATCCCCTCACAAAGGGACTGAGTAGGGTTAAGCATCTCCAGCATGCTCGGAGCATAGGGCTGAAGGATGATATAAGTTTTAGTAGTTAGATAAATTATGAAATTTGTAAAGTGTAATTGACATTAGATGATGTATAAAAGGTGTTTTATTTATGAGTAAAGTGTTGCTATCTCTTGTCGATCGTTTACTATATTTCTTTTGCATGTTTTGACTTCCAGAATAATTATGTTTGGTATATCATATTATTCAAACCTCCACAGTCGGTCATATGTCGGAAGTAGGTATGAATCAAGACTATCATGATTGGTTGCAGAGGTCTAAGGTGTTGGACATGGCTACAACAATCATGAGTGCTCATAAGTTCTGAGCATTGGACTCAACCCACGCTCACTGGAATCACTTCATGGAATTTTATCTCGAGTGATCGTGAGACGGTAATATCATATAAATCTTCAAACCTAGAGATATGATTTGTTACTTACGAGTTGGTTATGCATTGATTGTACGAAAACACATTGGTAACTAGATGTTATAAAACGTGCCTTTGTGTATAATTCAATCAGTGGTAGAACAAACATATGAGTCGAAGTTTATCTGTTCCTTCTTGGATTAGAAGCTGATATCTGGGCCCCTCGATGATTTTGTTTTGACCTATGTACCGGGCCCGATCAGAACTAAATTGATGTGTTCAGTTAAGTTCTATGTCAAAAAAATCAGAAATCGGGAAACAAATGTTGGGCAATAAGTAAGACCATGTTCCATGTATTTGTCCGGCTGATATCTAGAATAGAGGATTATATGATCACTTATCTAAAATGGCACGTTCTAGTTCAACAGAGTTTAAAGAGTTACGATTGCCCTATCAGAGCCAGAATTAAGGACATAAGTCCGTACATCAAGTAAAAGTTGAACCACTGTTCAAGATGCGTATTAATTTAGTGTATCCTATGGGTTCCCATGTTTATCTCACTGCTCAATCTACCCAAGCGTCGTATGGTCAGTCCAGACAATCCTATCTAAATCCACACTATCAAATCCTTCGTGCCTACCAACACATTGAACACAGAGTCTAGACAATTCTGATTCAGTTCCTTACACATGTTTTAGACTGCCTGTTATCACTTTCTTGATATCACTTCCCAAACAATACCTACTAAAGAAAAACTATAAGAAAGAAAATAATTGTTTTCAAAACGAATCAGTGTAATATAAACTCAGGAGTATCGAGAAGAAAAACTCAAACCGTAATTCACCGATTGAATTTGCATCCAGAAGGTCTGAGAACAACACAAATAATCTCATAACAGATCTGAAAATTCTTCATATCATTAAGCACTAATCCCATGTGTGATCCTTTCCTTTCTTCCTTTCCCGCAAAGGACACATTCTCTCAAAAAAAGTTCTGAGTGTTGCACAGTTGAGAGATGTCTCCTATCATGTGCCTGGAACAACTACTATCTACAAACCGAAGTATGATGATATGCCTCCATAGTTGCTCCGACACAGAGCGGGATCAGTTGGTTTTTGGAACCCAGTCCATTTTGAAAGTGGGTTGACCTTTGTCATCTTTGCAAGGTACTCTCTCTAATGACATATCCTGCTTATCACAAACAGAAGATGTAGACATATTATAATTATTAGAAGATTTGGGAGATTGAACCTTTGGTACCCATTTGTAGTTAGATTTAACCCATTTCTTTTTCGATCCAATGGGTGTCTCAGCACTTGCTTTTGAGCTTGATGTCGGCCGTTGAGATGACTTTGACCTAGCCGGTCTTGGTTTCGTTTGAGCATCTCTTGAATTGTCCTTTTTGGCCGACATTCCCTTCTTGACTGTGGGATTTTGATTCTTGGCCTTTTGTGCGTTCCAGTCACCATTGTTTGAACGTGGCCTTGAAGGGTTTTTCTTTTGGAATATCTCCCTCTTGGTGCGTTCTGCTAGCCTTGTGTGTAGTACGGAACATATGTTCGATTTGGACAGTTTCGAGCAATGTGTCCAGGTGTTCCACAGTGAAAACATGTCTTTTTCTTCACTAGGAAGTTGTTTCTATTGGATATAGTGTCTAAGTCCATAACTATATTTGGTATGTACTTGACCCGACCCGTCATGGTCCATTTGGGTTGCACTTCACCTGAACAATTTATGGATAATCTGTTGAGAATAGTACAAGTTATGATTTATTAATATATTATAAGTTCTAATATATTAATATAAGATCATATTATTTAATTAGTATTGATCTATAATTAATCTAGGATTAATTTAGAGATCAAAGATATTAATAATTAAATATGGGCTTCTATATTTATATAGTGTGGGCTAAGGCTTATTTGGAATGGGCTAGGCTTGCATGGAAAAGTCCATGGATACTCCATGGAGCTTTAACCCATGGATCTCATGGAAATGAAGAGACATGGGTATTAGGGTTTACATGGATGTAACTCTAATCCACCACACTATATAAAGAAGGCTTTGGTTCTTGAAATCACACTAGTTGACACTTGTTGAGGTGAGGGCCGATTTCAAGATAGTAGTGACTATTCTCTCAAAGTTCCAAGTTTGTGGTGATTTGTGATTTCCATTTGAGGCATCCACACTATTGGTGCTAGGCTCTAAAACTCCAAACAATCAACTACAACTACAAGGTAAGTATTTCTACTAGCTTTATTTGATTCATGTTCCCCATGCCATGCTAGTTAGGATATGAACCTTGGAAAAATAATTATTTGCATGTATCTTAGACAAACATAGATCCAAGGTTTATTAGAGTTGCATGTACACTTAGTAAGTGTTAGAATGCTCAAAACCCATCAGTTTCTTCCTGCCCCTGGTGGCGTATTCTTGCCTTGTCTTTGATTATTCCCACAAACACACTTGCAACAGACACTTTGTTTCACTTGTGTTGGTAGCTTGTATTTACCAATAGCAGGTTGATCAGAAGCAACAGATTCTGAGTTCAATGAGTCATTGGTTTGTTCAATAGTGTTCTCCTTGTTCTCATCTTCTGCTACTTTACCTGCACATGCAACAGAATCATTAGAAACGTTCACCTCAACCTTTTCTGGCACAATCACAGCATGTTTCCCATGCTGAAGAGTTGCCTCCCTATCTATTTCTTCCCGTGTCATAGAGATGGATGTGTAGTTATGATTGAAAGGAGGAGGGACACTATCATACCCTAGATCCTTTTGTTGGTTATCTTTAAATTTCAAACAATTGTCTATCATGGACACAACTACCTTACTTGACACATCAAACTTCTTAAAGTTGAATTCAACATCTTTATATTTTGCTTTTAATGCATCAAGTTCAGCAGTTACAGTGGCAAGCTCTTTCTTAACATATTTATAGTTTACGCAGTTGTTACTATAATCATCCTGTAGTTTATTAAAATCACTAGTCTTGGCCTCTAGTTGTTCTTTTAATGGTTTCTGGCCTTTCCTAAGTTGGTACCCCTCATATTTTAGGTCTTTTTTTTCTCTTTTTAGCAAATCAATTTGTTCACGAAGAAATTTAATCGTAGCTTCATAAGATTTAGAACATGAAACTTCATTGACCGGGACGCTTGAAGAACTCATTGTTTACCAAAAATGTCATTTTAACTAAATACTCAAAAGTCAACCTTAAAATTTAAATTAAAAAAATCAAACTTAATAGTCAAACTCAAAAAGTCAAACCGAAAAATTAAATTTGAAAATTTGAAAGTTAAACGAAAAAATCAAAGTTTAAAGTCAAAGGTCAAACTTGAATGTCAAAGTCAAAATTTTAAGTAAAAAGTCAAAAATTAAAAACTAAAATTTTTGGTTGAAAAATGGATTTTAAAATTAAAAGAAATTGATTTTTGGGCTGAAAATGACAAATTTGCAAAATTAAAGGCAAAACAGCGAAGCTTTATGAATTAAAAAGGGAAGTAAAGGAACATCTAGCAAGCTAGATGAGTTGGTAAGGCGGACGGAAGGAGTATGCAAAACACCCGGGTTTCATTCCTGGCACCCTAAAAAATGTTTCCTATTTTTGATGATGCTGCGGAGCCATAAACTCCGAAGCCAGACACACGAGTCTGGCCGTACACCAAAGACTGCAAACTGAGGTCGTAAACGTCCGAGAACCGTACACGTATGACGATGCTGAGCCGTAAACCGAGGACCGTAAACCGAGGTCGTAATCTTCGAGGCTGTAAACTCACTTCGGGCCGTAAACCCTTCTTGGGCCGTATAACCTTCAAGGGCTGTAGACCCTTCAACAAATGCGAAGAAAAACGACGTTTTTCACTCTTTTTGCTTCAAAACTCGATCTAAAACTCGATTTTATCAAAAATGTTAAGAACAAACCCCCCTTAATTTTCAGAGATCTATCCAAAAACGCAAAAATTCTTTTAAAAATAAGATCAAATAAGCTCCAAATCTGGACAAATTGATTGATACAAACCAAGCTCTAATACCAATTGTAAGTCCCAAATCCACTTGTGTATCAATCAGATCCATTTGATGGTGTGAAATCCCAATCAAACGGATAATGTCAGATCAAAATAGAAGAGAATAAGAATAATAATAATATGAATCTATGATGTATTCAAGATTGGAATGATGAACAATACACAATATTCACACACACTTGCACCTTATCTCCTTTCTCTCTCTAGAACACCTTAGAATACACATAGTTAAGCTCCTCTAGTCGTACACTCATTAACCACTCCTCACCCCTAACACACACACATATATACATATATATATATATACATATATATATATATATATATATATATATATATATATATATATATATATATACTTGGGGAACGTGGGCCATAGATGGGTTCACGGCTGAGAACTTGTTTACGGCCGTAAACATTCACATGGTCGTAAACACAACCACAAATGTATATTACATTACAGAAAAAATATTTTCCTATAAAAGTAAAGTATAAACCAATGTTTTAGACCCAACACAAGCCTAAGTCCACACACTAAGATTAACAAATTGACCGAAAGTAAACCAAGTCAAAAAGTCAACGGTTAAAGTCAACATCAATTGACCCCCACGTTGTGGCTTACCCATGGTCACGTCATTGTAATATAAAGACAGAAGAGTCGATGATCCTTTCCTTCCCCATGTCGTGGCGTCCAACTCGCCACTTCGTGGCTACTGTCTGTGAACATCTTAATGGATTGAGTTTGTAATCCATTAAGCCCTCGACTCCTACTTTCGATTAAGCTACTAGGAACTCTAAATGCTTGTAAAAATCCAAACTTTATGGACATGGATGACCCATGTATGTCCTTCACTCAAACTAGGTTGAAAGGTATAGAAAATGGCCTAAGTCTCATGCAAAGCTCACAAATCTCAACCAAATCCTAGATCTGAAGGATATAAGGCTCAAGGGACCTACGTGAGCCATAAAGTTGCAAACTTTATCTCATCCCAACACACAAACTCCAAATATGAACCAAAAAATTGAAGGAAAAGTAGATCTACAATGAAGGAATCATCAAGATAGGAACTTGAAGACATACAAATGGTCCAAAGAATGATTCCAAAGACGGAGAGGAGTTGCTTGCTTAATTCTTGCACCAATGCCTTCTTCTCATTCCTTCAAAATGTACCAAGAACACCAAAATGAGCCAAAACTTCCAAGAAGAGGCCAAGGTATAACAATAGTGCTTTGGGACACTCAGAAAACTCTTGGAACTAAGCTGGATATGAGTACAACTTATCATCCTCAGACAGATGGGCAGAGTGAGAGAACTATCCAGACCCTGGAAGACATGCTGAGAGCATGTGTCGTCGATTTTGGAAAGTCGTGGGACACTCATTTACCATTGACCGAGTTCTTGTATAACATCAGCTACCACACCAGTATCAAGGCTGCCCCGTTCGAAGCCCTCTACGGTCGCAAGTGCAGATCCCCTCTGTGCTGGGCCGAGGCAGGGGACACGCAGCTAGCTAAGAGTCGAGTCCCTGACAGTGCTCTCACTGGTCCTGAAATCATCCGCGAAACCACCGAGAAGATCATCCAAATCCGAGAACGACTGAAAGCTTCACGAGACAGAAAGAAGAGTTACGCCGATAAACGACGGAAACCTCTAGAATTCCAGGTTGGAGATCGTGTCCTGTTAAAGGTCTCGCCCTAGAAAGGCATGATACGATTTGGAAAGCGCAGAAAACTTAACCCGAGGTACATAGGACCTTTCGAGATCCTTGTTAGGATCGGTCCCGTAGCCTATAAACTTCGACTACCTCGAGAACTTAGCAACGTCCATCCTGTATTCCACGTCTGTGCCCCCACATCATGAAAAGCATCCTGCCACATCATGGGATCCAAAATGAACAAGCGTTTCATGTAAGGTTTCCACGTCGTGGTAACCCCTTCACCACGCTGTAGCTAACCATAAATCTCAACTTTAAGAAGTGAAAATACATACTAAAAATCAGGTTTTACACCACTCTTAAAAGCCTACAGCCACACACTAGACCATTCTCCTACGACCTATAATATGTACTAGACTATCTTACTTAGGCATACAATATGAATTGACCGCTCATGCCTTTTGGCCTTCAGCACACAATTGGACCGCCTCAATCGAACCATAATATGTTGACATATGCAAATAAACAATAACAAAAACACATGTAATCATAAAAAATCTTCCTATCTAACAAACTAGCACAACATATCAACATCCTAACATACAAAGGATACACACTATAGTACAAAGTAAAGTGAGAAAATTCACCTAAGCTAACGAACATAAACTCAACATAAAAACTCAGCAACATAACAACTAATGCACACTACCTAAAACCAAACCAGAACTAGTCCTTAGTTAAACACTTAATTCTATCATAGTTTGACCAAAGGTCAAACTAGTCAAAAAATCAACGATCAACGGTCAAAGTCGATGACCAGCCACCGCGCCATGGCAACCACATGACAAAACAGTTGCGGAGAAACTCACCACCATGTTGTAGAGAGCATGATGCCATGTCATGGGAAGTGGCCCAAAATAGCCTAATGGGTTAAGCACTTAACCCTTAAGCCCAATATTACAACTTTTTAGATATGGTACTTAAGAGCTCCATAATGGATAAAGTTACCAACTTTATCCATTACGATGGTCCAAATAACCAAGATCTAAAATTTATGTCTCAAGGGGTCCAGAAATGCATCTTTTTCAACTTAATCCATTAAGTCCAAGTCTCCAACCTTCAGATCTAAATCAACATGATGTTTAGATGGATAAGGTTTCCAACTTTATCCATAATAATGCCACAAACTGTTGGATTAGATGTCTAAGCCCATAACTATTATTGGTATGTACTTGACCTGAGAGTAACATGGTCCATTTGGGTTATCATCAGGACAATTTGTTAGGATGGATTCTTGAGAGAAGGTTATATATATGATTTATTAATATATTATAAGTTATAATATATTAATATGAAATCATATGTTTTAATTAGTATTGATCAGGAATTAATCTGGAATTAATTTAGTGATCAAAAGATACTAATTAAATCTATGGGGACTAATTATGGTAATTATTTATATTTATATGTGTTGGACTTATGATCCATGTTGGACCAAGTTTATGTATGGATACATAAAGAGTTGGGCCACATGAACCATGGATCATAAACCCATGGGTATGGTTTTGGGTTATACCCATGACCCTTGAAATCTAACATATAAATACAAGTTCTTAACCTAAAAACGCCCACATGCATGTTCTTGGAGTTCATGGGTGTTTTTGGGTGCATGGAATTCTCTCTCAAGTTCCACCTTTGTCCATGATGTGTTGTGATTCTGTATGAGGCTTCCACACTATTAGGGCTAAGATTTTAAAGGCCAAATACAACAAGGTTTCAAGCTACAAAAGAGGTATGTCATCCTAACTAGTATTTCATATTATTTATGTCATTTGTATGCTAGTTGTACGCTTAAAGCTTTGGAAACAATATTGCATGTATAATTAGAGAAAACATAGGTCCTAAGCTTTTATGGTTGTATGTGCACCATAGGATATTGTAGTATACTAAAACCCAACACAAACTTCCAAGATCTAAAATCCTAAGCTAGAAATGCCCAAAAATCCACTTTCTTTATGTATGGAGTAAAGAGAGTTCTTGGATACACTCTTTACTCCAACAAATCTCTAGTTCTAAGCTTTAAACATGAACCTAAGGTCATGGAGTTCTTCAAACTTCATGGAACAAGTCATAAAGGGACCAGAACTCATTAAAATGAACCAAAACACCACATACTCATAGATCTAATGATGAAACAAAATAAATCAAGGATCTTTGTAACTCACAAGGATCCAAAAGGTATATGAAGGTCGATCTATTCAATTGTCAATCTCCAAAACCATGTCTTTGCAGAATGACACACTTAAAAACCGCAAAGCACCATAAAATGGACAAGAAGAGAAAGGAGGACCCCAATCTATGAAGGGAGGATAGGTTTTGCTAAAAGAGGGGTTCATGATAAAAATGGAGGCAACAAAATGACCTAAAAGAAGGGGTTGAAGCCTTTAAATATGAACGAAACCCAAATTCAATTGGCTTAGGATGCAGAGCTCACCACTGCATGGTGAAATCCTCACTACATCGTGGTGACAAGTTTTTCCCCAAATCCGTCACAACTTCAAACAGCCATAACCTTTTCGTTTCAACTACGTTTTAGTGATATTTATTTGCATGTAAAGGTATTGCTAAGCCCCATAATTATATATAATTACTTTTGACTTAAAACATACTAAACTAAATTCGTTAGCATATGCAAGAAGTCTAGAATATTGCCTTTTCCCATTTTATCATTTGACTCCCAAACATAATTCAAGGGCTTAAGTCACTTAACCAATATTATAAACATCCAATATGGTCTAAAATCTATTATCTTGAACCCTAAGACGCTTATTCAATCAAATTACGGTCTGCTAACCCAAAATCAGAAACATCCCAAAACTAGATCTTATAATTCTCCCCCACTTAAACAGGATTTCGTCCTCGAAATCCGTCTCGATTAGAATTTATGTAAATCGCACTAACACAATCTGTATGCTTCATCTAACTGCTTCAGATAATCAAAACATCCATAGAGAAAATTGAGAAGTCACTAAAAACCCAACCACCACCAGAAAACAACCAAATCACCTGAAATACTCACTTGCAACAACTCATTTCCTCTCAGAGCGGTACAATCCCACTCATAGTGACAACCAATCACACCAAGAAAACTGTCGAAATTGCGACTGTAAACCAACTCCATCATCATACTCACAAAAACTGGGAATTCATTAGCGTAAAACTCTAGGAACATACATAATGGTTGACAATCATCCATTTGTCATATCTAACCCTACCCATGACTAAGGACACCACTATACCATGCAGAACGAACACTCAAGCCAATTTGATTGTGAATTCTAGCCAATCCTAAATTCAAAAATCATGCCTAAAAGTTCTTAAGTATATATGTGAATTCCTGACAAGTCATCACATACCCATTTCTCCCAAGAGCGCAAAAATGGTCAATCCAAAAGAAAATCTCGCAGGTCATCCAGACTCCCACACTAGCACAGGTGTGAATCCATCTAACAAATCATCCAAGAAACCCATACTAAACTCCATTACTGCTGATCTAACTTATACGAAATCGTTATAAAAAATTGAGCAAGGATCCATTAATAAGGAACTCGACAAGGAACTTTTAATAAACAATCATGACCTTCCCAACAAGCTACCTCCTACAAATTCCCGCCCTAATCCTGTAGGTAACTATGCCATTATCAACAATATCGTGCTACTCAAACACCTAACTATGCCAAATAACTAAAATACCAATCTATGGATCTCCATTACATAACAGTCGGGTCCAACTCACACAAGTCAAATCCATGATGGTTCACGATACCTCGTGACACCATCCAACCATTAGAATGATAAGCGTAGGTTCTAAATCGCTTTTTTCATCATCCATCCATGGGCATGAAGACTCACGACCATCACCTCAGTGGGCCCATTGGAACATGATCATCATCCCATTGACTTGCTAGAACCCAGTCAACATCTCGCTCAACACTTACCAAACACAACACAAGCCATACCATTCTATAATGCACAACCCTTCTATAGTCTGGACTGTCACTGATGCATCATTAGTAAAAACATGGTCGTATACAACCAAAAAATAAGATAGACGGTTGAACGCTTGTTCCAAATTGAAAGAAATAAATCAAACAATAACTATGTCATGAAAGTGGACCAAGTGTCCTCATGCTATTTTACTCAGTCCACATACACCCTTTACCACAATCTTTGATGGACTATCAAGATTTCATATTACCCATAGAGAACAAGAAACCAATCCTAGGTTTAACACATTCCTTCTCCATTACACCCTTACCCACAGGATGAAGTACCAATGGATCGAACGAAGCAACGAACCTTTACCGCTAATAGAAACATTCTCATGACAACCAAAATAAGATCCCACACCTTAAATGAAGTTGAATAGATCCCACCAATGCACAATTAAACCAATAAAGCTTCCAAATTTGTAGAAAAATTCCAAAAAATTTCAGAAATATTGCCATAACCTTGATCAGGTCAATCCAAACACCAACCTAACAAATGCTACATGCAAAAACTGGACTCTACGTAGGCCCATATCCCCACCTGAAAAAGCAAACAACATCACTCCGACATTCGAACTCCCAATAACCAAGGACAACTTCCAACTGAAGCCTACTAGGAACAAAAATTCCATAACCAAATAGTCAAGAGTACACATACATAAATACCAAGATCTACACTTTACATAACTTGAAAAAAGTTAACACATTAATTGCACCTTCAACTAATACAGATTGAAGCCTTCGAATAACCTTAATCGTTGATGATGAAAGAAACAACCAACGATTGAAAATGCATTGAAAAATAAACCTAATGATCCCACACATAACGAACAAAGCCCACATGAAAATACTCTTACCGAACTTTGAAGCCAACCGATAGATCAACAATTGCCCATCTCTCCTAAAGATAACTGAACCATACTGCGATCTAACCATGTTCTCTATATCCAATGCACAACTTTAGCAACTCAAATGCTCCCTATCAAGATTCTTGGCGTTTCCAAAAGGAACTACTAACCATAGAGAGTTCCTTGCCGTACAACTTTCAAATGCACCCCTATAGACATAGGCATGCCGGAAACTTGCTTTGCACTCGATCTGACCAATCCTTGGATTCTTGTTGATGAAGACGGATACATGCGGATCCTTAAAAAACGTAATGAGAAGACTTCCTAACCACAAGGACTTCATTGGTATCCTAACTTCATTCTCTTATGCAACAATAAACCTAAACAAAAAACCATGCGCACTTGGACCATAAATTCCCTTGACCCATTACACTGAACCTATAAACATTGAGCATACCGCTAATCCTATAAGCATAATACTTAGTTCTCCCCCACTTAGGGTTTGAACTACGACAGAATGATGTCTGCAAACAAAAAAGCCTTAGACCAACTCAAAAGATACATGCCAACATTGACTCTCATCGAGCAAAACACAAAACACGATACAACTTCAGATAATAATCAACCAAACTCGCGAAAACTCTAGATCTTAGATGGAGACCTCAGAACCTCCCACTGCATCTGCCTTGTTCCTAGAAAATTTGACCAGTAAACCATTTGATAAACGAGGCACACCCTCAGAACCGAACCTCATACAATAAAATCTTGCATTTGATGAAATGACGCACAACCTTACACTCCTAAAACTTCCAAAATCCTTTATAGATGCTGTAAAAATAGCTCTAGCAAATAAAACATAACTATAGAATTCTCTTATCTGCCAAGGGAGACACCCGATCTTCTGAAAATCATATCGAAAGCTCGACATATGACATGATCTCCACTCTGGCCATCGAACCGAAGAATAATAAATCTTAAATGTCCTTTTACTGAAGGATGGAAACGATTTACTATGAACCAAAATTTACCCCCTTGTGTCAGGATCTGATGTGGAGAACATCATCCTTTTGTTCTATCTATCAACTGACACACATCTGATCTCTTCTCCCGCAAACATGGGAGGCTGGAAGAACATGACCCCATCATAGAAAACGACATCCCATCCACCGGTCAATAAACAAGCCTCATGTTGCAATCCTAAGTACGATCAACACAATCACTCCCTACTTAAGTCCTACGACTCAAACTAGCACTACTTTGAACACAATATTCGACACATTAAGGTAAACCAACTCGTACATGTTTGCACCGTTCAGGCCCAAACTGCCATGACTGCTTAGGCTCGAACAAGCACCAAATTGTCTTAATCCAAAGCAGCCATAACCTAAAGACTAATAGAAATAGAAACATACTACAATTAAACCTAATGTTATACCACACTGTCTACCAACAACCAGTTCCCAACCAGCCTTGTGAATTTTCTTGATCCTTGTATGGATCTTGTGCTTTCGGTAGTACGAGCCCATATGTAGAGTCAATATAAGTTGTGAGCTGACGGCCTTATGTAATATCTTAGATATCGAATAGTAAAAGGTCAACAAAACTTCATTATGTAATTTATTTGCTAGGCATTTGAGTGGTTCACAATGTAATGTTGAGTCCTAGTATTTTTTTTGTTTCCGTGAATATCCTATAAATAGGGTAAGTACAGTAGAGGGTTGTAACTTTTGCACATTTGTATAATTTGAGATTTCTCTCACTACGACTCTTTTGTACTCATTCCAAAAGTAATTGAGCTGAAACCAGATCTTATTTAGATCACCCTGTTCAATCTTACTCATATTTTATGTAACACCTGGTTTATGGTATGTTTTTTATTTCAAATTTTATTTTTCCTAGAGAACTCATTGAGTTAGAAGCCTCAACTCGACGTGTTGAAGTCATTTTAGCTGCAAAATTTAATGAGTCGACTCGATGAGTTGAGGTGCCTCAACTCGACGAGTTGGCAGCAGGGGATGAAATCCTAATTTTAGGGGTTTTCACCCTATTTAAACACCTTAAGCCCCAGGTGTTGGCCTCATTTCTAGCCTCCATAGTGCCTAACCCTAATCTCAAAATGTTAGAGCCTCCTTGAGTGTTATGAGCTTATTATGAGTGTGTTTTGGTGTGTTTAAGCTCATTGAAGGAAGAGAAGTTTGGTGCAAGGTGGTGATTCAAGTATAAGCCTTCAGATCTTGATTCTTTGCACCATTTCCTGCATATTTCGAGTATAAAGTTCTAACCTTGCTTAATATTTGATTAGATCTCTTTTCGGGTTAGTCTAGATGCTTTTAGTCATGTTTGGGTGGTAGATGGAGTTGTAGAACGTCCCAAGTGCTATCCTTTCAGATTTATGATCCTCATAAGCTCTTTTGGCATAAAGGTGCCAACTTTATGGCCTTAAGGGCTCCATGCATTCATTAAGTCCATCTTATGGCTTCTTTTGAGCATTTGAGCTTCTTCTAAGCATGCTTGATGGTAAAGTTGGAAACTTTACATGGTCTTTTAGCTTTTAGGGCCAGATCTACAGTTTGGGATTATGCGTTAAGTGGCTTAGTGCTAAATAATTAAGTCCTTACCCTTTTAAGCCTAGGATTTGGGTTTGGAATCCATTTTGGTGGTTCTTAAGGGTAAAGTTGGAAAGTTTACCCTTCTTGAGTCCATTTCAGTTAAGATCTAAGTTATGAAGCCCTTAGTTTCGTTAAGGGTGTCTTAATGGATTAAGATGTTGAAATTCTGGAGAACTCGACGAGTTTATGGAAGAACTCGGCGAGTTGGATCGGTTTCCTCCGACTTTGGAGACTGATAGATAACCTCATCGAGTTTATGGATGAACTCGGCGAGTTGAGTCAACTCTGATTGTTGACTTTGACTTTGACTTTAGTCTTTGACCAAGTTTGACCTATAAGGGGCTTCTGGGCATTTTGTGCTAAACTTAAGGAAATCTTTTAGGTTTAGGGGTTGAGTAGAGTCGATATTCGGAGACGGGATCCGTTCAAATACCTTTATGTATTCGAGGTGAGTTTCCTTACTGATTTTAGCTTGTCGAAGGCACCAAGGCCGGCCCATATTTATATTATGTTGTTAGTATGCTAGTTGTCTCCGTGACTCCTGCATGTGCTATGTAAAACCGAGTTAAGGTCCGATGCCGGGCGGGGCCAGATGGATATCTGTATGCCATGTATCTCTATGGTTATTGAATGTGTATGTGTTTATTTTGATATATGTTATTGTATGTTGGGCGGGGCCCATTTTATCGAGCTCAGCTCGATGCCGGGCGGGGCCCGATGCTGGATGGGGTCCGAAGCCGGGCGGGGCCCTCTATATGTTTATTGTATGTTTGGTATGTGGTATTTTGGGGGAACTCACTAAGGTTTGTGCGTATGATTTTTAGTTTATGTGTAAGGCCCGGTTCCTGGTGTGTATTTTAAATCATTTTATTCATTTTTGTATAGGAACTCGACAAGTTGGAGGCCCCAAACTCGTCGAGTAGGAATGGAATTTGGACGCGGGATTTAAAGTCTACTTGACGAGTTGAGAGTCTTAACTTGACGAGTAGGGTTGCTAGAGTGAAACCCTAATTTTCAGGGTTTAGCGCCCTATTTAAACACCTTAACCTCTAAATGCTGCCCTCATTTGCAGCCTCCATCGTCCCAAAACCTATCCACAAAATCCTAATACACTTTTGAGAGTTTTGTGCCATTTTTGGTGCATTATTGAGGTTTTGAAGAAGAAGAAGAGACTTGAATAAGGAACAAAGAAGTTTTGGAGAAGAGGAGATCCAAAGGTCTAGCTTAATTTCTAGTTCATTAGAGGTATAAAGCTCTTATCTTATCTATACTATGCTTAGATCTCTTCATCTTCACTTTTATTGAGTTTTTGGTCCAAGTAACATGGTCCTTGGGAAAGGGACGTACCAAGTGAGTATATCATCGTATCTGGAATCATAGAGGGCTTTCATGGCATAAAGGTGCAAACTTTGTGGCCATTAAAGCCCCATGCAAGCTTTAAGGTGTCATTTTGGCCTTTTAAGCTCCAAAAGGCCATGCATGGAGGGTAAGTCAGGGACTTTACGTGTTCATATGGTGTATAGGGTCTAGAGCTCAGTTTTATGCTTTAGTTTGAAATATTATGGCTTTTGGATCTAGATCTAGGTCTTAAATAATTAGGGTTTGAGCTAAACCCATCAAGTAGGGCTATTAATGGGTAGAGTTGGAAACTTTACCCTTGAAAGGACATTTTCAGTATGTAGATGAAGTATGGGGCTTAGATATGAAGGATAAGAGCTTAATCTATTAAGATGGCTCAACAGACTGAAGAACTCATTGAGTCAATAGAGGAACTTGACGAGTTGGGTCGAAGTGTCCTGAGTCTGTAAAGGGCAAAACTCGATGAGTTCAAGGATGACTCGACGAGTTGATTGGAGAAGTCCCGACTCTGTTATAGGGAGGAAATCGATGAGATCCTGAAAGAACTTGATGAGTTGAATCGCGATTTCAAGTTTTTATGATTCATGGAACTCGACGAGTTGATGGACCAACTCGGCGAGTTGAGTCAACTAGGATGTTGACTTTGAACAGGATGTTGACTTTGACTTTGACTTTGACCAAAGTTGATCCTTAAGGGGTCATGAGTACGAAAGGATAATTAAAGGAAATGTTTATGTGTAGGAGCCTGAGAGCGGTTGGTTTCAGAGCATGAGTTTTTGCACCTGTTCCCAGTTATCGAGGCGAGTTACCTTCCAGTAGGAGTGGGTCGAACGCACCAATGTCGGCCCACTAGTATTGATTATAGTTGAGATGGTTGTCTTTGTGATAATTGTATGGTATGTCACTATCTGTTATGCTTGATGTACTAGTATGTTATTTTATTATGTGGTAGTAGTAGGGGTGAAATAATCCCCGGTTACCAGTTGAAAAAGACCGAAAGGGAGGCCGACACCCAGATATGCTAGGCAGTATATGATTTATATGTATATGCTAGGGTAGTATGTGGTAGTGGTAAGGGTGAAATAGTCCCCAGTTACCGGTTGAAAGATACCGAAGGGGTAGGCCAGCACCCAGATATGCTAGGCAGTTATTGGTTGAAAGAGATCGAAGGGGAGGCCACCACCTAGATATGCTAGACAGTTACCGATATGCTAGGGGAGGCCAACACCCAGGTATGTTAGGCATTATGTGATTGTTTGGTATGTGGTATGATAGGGGAACCCACTAAGCTTTGTGCTTACCGTTTTCAGTTTTAGTTTTAGGTACTTCCTATTCGAAGGGAAAGGATCCGACATGACTGCAGCGCATCACACCACTATTTTCTGCACTATGATGCTCTTGGGATTTGTACTCTGAAATTATTATGACTTGTTTTGAGACATATGACTTATGGTTTTTATGATATGAGATAACATAATAAAGTTTTCAATAATTTGTTTTATGAATTATTAAATTAAAAATGAAATTTTTGGTCTTGGATTTTGGGATGTTACATTATGTTTCAGGTACTTGCGGTTGTAAAGGGAAGAGCTTGGGGTGACTGAATTGCACACACACCATTGACATTCTGCTATGATGTTTTACTCTGAGTTATGATAACTTGATAGATTGGTTTTATTCTTGTGTTGGATGTTATGGGAAAATATTATTTTATTTATTATTAAATGGAAATTTTTGGGAACATATTTTTGGATGTTTCAAGTTGGTATCAGAGCCTTGGTTTGAGGGATTCAAGCACACTCACGGGTTTGTTTGAACTCAAACTAAGGACTTGGTAGAAAATTTTGAAGCAAAACATTTTTATAAAAAGAATTTCTAGATGAGAAAAGGGTGTGGTGCGTGCAATCAGCCGAGCTCAAGTAAGTTATCCCAAAATACCCATACATGATTATATATGATATGAATTGTGAATTTTGAATTGCATGCTAGTTTAGGGCTAAGGATCAAGGAGAGAGTGCCTTTGTATGCATGTTGTATGAGCTTATAGATTTGCATGCTAGTACTGATCAATCATTGATAGGATGATCTGATTAGTGTTGGATTAGATATCTAAGACCATAACTATTATTGGCATGTACTCGGCCCGAGAGTAGCATGGTCCATTTGGGTTGCACTTCACCAGAACAGTTTGTATGGATAGTCTTTTGAGAATAGTGTCTATGGTTTATTAATATATTATAAGTTGTTATATATTAATATGAAATCATATTATTTAATTAGTATTGATCAAGAATTAATTTAGATTTAATTTAGTGATCAAAAGGAACTAATTAAATATGGACTCTTATATATAGGATGGGCCAGTTCATTTAGTTTAGGATAAGCTTGCATGGATAGTCCATGGAGTTTTTAACCCATGGATCCTATGGAAAAGAAAGGTCATGGGTATTAGGGTTTACATGAATGTAAGCCTAATCCTCCATACTATATAAAGAGGTCTTTGGCACTTAAAATGGACTAGTGTGTGAGTAAACAAGAGTGGGTCGATTTCTAGTGTGATTACTATTCTCTCAGGCTTTCCAAGGTGTTTCGGTGATTTGTGATTCCACTTGAGGCATCCATATTATTGGTGCTAGGCTCTTGAAGCTCCAAGGAACCAACCACAAGAAAAAGGTATGTCATCCCACTAAGTTTTATATTACAAGTACCCCATTATATGTTAGTTAGGATGAGAACCTTGGAAAAATCATATTTGCATGTATAATAGAGAAAACATAGAGCCAAGGGTTCTAGGGTTGCATGTCCACATAGGAGTGTTAGAATGCTCAAAACCCATCAATTAGGTTATGCTCAGTTATGTTTACTTGATGCTTGAATGCTGCTTGCTTTGTGCTTTTAGGATTTCTTGATAATCTCAAGTAGTTAGTAAGCGACTATGCTAAGTTACATATTATGAAAACTAAATAATTTCAGAAGGTTAGGTTTAGCTCTATTGCACAACTCTTGTTTGAGTACAATCGTTGTAGGGAGAGAAATCTCATTCGAAGAATTATCTAGTATTTGTAATATGTAATTGTATTTATGAGATAGTTAGAGAAGGTTTGCATGAATTCCCTTTGCAGCTGATGGCGGATAGTGGTGTGGAGTTTGCCCTAGGAAAACCTAGGATGAGATTTAGTGTTGTGAGCCCTAGCTGTGAGGAATATGTTGGTTATAGAGTAACTTGGCTTAGTGAAGGCACTTCTATAGAAAAGTACTGATAGATGTGGAAGGTAGTATGTGTGAGATCCCCAAATTCACGGCAAGAAAAGACCGGTTTCACTTACGCTTTTAAAATAATTTCAGAGTAAATCCATTGATTTAAAAGAGTTGTGGAATTTGTCCCCAAAACAATACAATGATACATGATAAAATAAGGTTTATCAAAGCATTTCTTAAAGAAATGTATTTTCATTATATATTAAAACTCGGGACGTCATGTTTCGATACAGACACAAAAGCATAAACAATAAAACATAGACCTTACACACTTATATACAACTACTGGTCTATAAACAAAAACATCTTCACAAGTTCTCCAACTTATGCTCTCGCGCCATTACCTGTAATACAAAGAAACTGAGTGGGTCAGGCTTGGGAGCCTGGTGAGCATATAGGGTTTTCAACCCACAATAAATAATTATATTTAATTTCACCAACCAACAATAACCTAATTACCCATTCCCATTATCCTCACTTTACGCCCCTATGACAACTACTATTACAAGGGACATAATATAGGATTTTCATCGGGGCGGACACTACTGCAAAGGGGTTTCATCAGCAATGAATGTCCTAATGCAACCATGAGGGGGATAGAATACAACAAATGAACACCCAAGTTCACTACACCTACAGGTTATGAGCCTGCCAGCGTTCCACTGAACTGTCTAGAAAAGTCCGTGGTCGTCATCCATATTCTGCTGGACGACTAGATCACAATGACATCGAGGCCTCTCATCATTTTTATTTCATCACACATCACTATCTACCCATATTCTACCCAACATATTTGTAGATAAAATATACTTGTGTATATCATGGTTGCAGAAATCGCTAATCGGTGGACTAGCGATTAGGGACTAATCGGCTAGGCGAGGATTAATCGGGGACCATTAATTATTAAGAAAATTATTCAAAAAATTATAAATCTAATTTTAATCCTACAAAAAAAAGTGATTAATCGGCGATTAGGTCTGACTTTGACCTGCGTTAACCAAACCCGATTAGGTCCGATTAATTCCGAATTTGACATGTATTGACCAAACCCGATTATAGTGACCGATTAGCAATAAATCTCATCGGTGGAGGTCCGATTAGCGATTAATCGCCGATTAGGCTGATTTCTGCAACACTGGTTTATATACAGCTTAAAACTTGTATAACATATTCATTCAATACTCATACCACATAACAAATAGTATATAATCACATAACACGTATTTCATAGAGTATAATTCATATATGTGTATTATCAGAAAACAACTACACACTTACTCATATCATATATCTAATACATTCATCAATACTTGTATTAATATCGTGTATATGAAAGGAACTATCCACTCACTTGATAAGGAGATTATCGGACAGCACTACGACTCTTCAAGTAGTAACTCTTCGATGAATCCGGGATATCTTCACACACCGGGTTTCTCGCGGGCAGAGTTTCGGCGTGGGAACTCTGTTTCTCAGGATCTTCGGGGCTTTGGGACTTGCTTCGGGTCTCGGGATGATACTGGGGCTTTGGGGGTATAACTTGCACGTAAATCGAGGTAATATGGAGTGAGAGGAAAGAGATTTGGCAACCATAAACGGCTGGACTTGACTTCTATTTATAGGAGGCTGAAATCATATGCTCACATCGTGAGCCACTAATTCTCACGTCGTGAGCTCGATAGGTCACTGCGTTCGTCATGACCACTTGCCCTGGAAGATGTCCATCACATGATCACGTCGTGAACACTGTGCTCACGTCATGACCTCTGACACAGGGGTTGAAGTTCGTTCCCCGAACTTCAGAAATTCATATCTTTCGCATATGAGCTCTGTTTTCGACGTTCTTTATATGGACACGTAGGTGAGATTATGCTCTACAACTCTTGTTTAGACTCCGTCGGCTAATTTTGAATTTAACTTTTATTATATTGTTTTTAGTAGGCTCGGATTGGAAAACTCCGTTAGAAATTCATAACTCCTTCATCTGACGTCCGTTTTCTTCTGTCTTTTTACTGTTTGACTACTATCGGTGAGATCTTCGATTCTCGTTTAGATTGTTTCGGCTAGAAATCACTCGATCTCATATTCGAACTTTGGGCTGCATACCGTTAAGTCGAAACTTCAAAAAATCACAACTTTCTCATACGAAGTCAGATTTAGACGTTCTTCTTATGCACGCTCTCAGTTTAACGTATTCTACAACTTTTTTTTAGATCACTAAGGCTAAATATCGCTCTATCGTAAACTCACTATTTATGTTATTCAGTGTCATACCGGTTCTGTCGTGAAACTTCGACAGGTCATAACTCCTTCGTTATAACTCGGATTTCGACATTCTTTATATATCCGGAACCCTTGTCACGACCACTACAACTTCCTTCATAGATATTGGGCTTATCTAATATTTTATTACTACGCTTATTTTTATTCTTAATTCATATAAGCCACACAATTAAGCATAAAACATATAATACTCACATAATACATTTCTATTATTTCAAAATGAGTTACAAATGTTAACCTAGACTATTACATCAATATTAATGCCTAGCCTAGAAACATGGGCGTTACAGTATCGGCCCGTACTACTAGCAGCAGAGGATCCGTACTCGATTCAAGGAGGGTTGTAATGAATCCAGAGAGCTTGTGCAGTTATGATTTCCCCGATATACACATTGATGCTTATTCTGATAGTTTTATGGTCTATTTTCAGTATGGTGGTATTGCAAGGCAGGCCATTGGGCAGTTCTGATGTCGGGGAGGGTTCAGACTTAGGTTCTAGAGTCGGGCAGCTTGATGATCAGACGAGGGAGTTCATCTCATCCAATATTACGCGCAACATCCTTGATCAGACTCCTATGATCTTTGGCTCGGTCAAGGAGGGTATTTTGGATATTATTGATGAGAGATTGAGTTCCTTTTGTGCTGAGATTGTCGCATTGATTGGCATGCGCTCTCTGACTTTTAGGGAGTTTTAGGCATGTCGAGCACCATACTATCATTGGGCTAGGGACCCCATTGCGAGCATCAGGTGGTTGGAAGATATTGCCAACGCCTTCCGTACCAGCCGTTGTCCCGAGGGGAACAAGGTCATACTAGCTTCCTGCCTCCTGAAGGACAGGGATCATGATTGGTGGGAGGAGTTAAGGCATGTTGTAGGAGGTGATGCTATTGATTCGATGTCTTGGAGTGATTTATCGACCAGGTTCCGAGCCGAGTTTGCACTGGTGATCAAGGTGCAGCAGCTGGCGTGAGAGTTTCCAGATCTCCGTTAGACGATGGAGACGGTGACTGAGATGACTACTATGTTCAGTGTGACAACCCGAAATTTATTCCGTCACTGTAACCCATTTCCGTTATTTTATAAAATTTATTTTAATTGAAATTTTCCGTTAACTTTTGGGTTAGGCAAATCAATTAATGTTTTTATTTTATTTTCTTAAGTGTCAGAACGAAATAAAACCACGTGAAACACACTCGATAATCCTTTGGAAAATTTTTAGTTACAACTAAGTCGGATTACGACCATTTAATCGGGTACGACCATAAACTCCGTTTAACGTCGGTATTGGATGGATTCCCACTTGGCCCACAAACTCAAGCCTTATATAAAGGATGAGTGACCTTCATTTGAGCTTTTTCCCACCTCCTCATAACTTTCTCTCTCTACTCTCTCTCTACAACTCGAGTTTTGATCCAAAAACGCCCCTTCAAGCTCCAAAATCGTAAGTAATCTATCATAGCTTGTTGTTTAACTTGTTAAGCATGCAAATCTGTGTTTAAATCATCCAAAACTCTCAAAATCATGTGTTTACGGTTTGGGAATACCTCCCAAAACTGTAAACTCCTATAAGAGGGTTTTAAAGCCCGAAAACCCTTCCAAATCCTTTCTAGTGCTTAGCTATGACTTAAAGACTTGTATGTATGAGCTTAGAACACCAAAATCATGTTGGGGTATTAAACATGAGTTTACGGCCCAAGAACATTCTTGGACCGTAAACACTCCTTCATAGACCATAAACACCTTTTAAGGTGTTAAATTGCCCCTTAAACACCTTTAAAAGCTTGCATGAGTGCCTAGAACCTTGTATTCATTAATGTGATGCACCAAACCATGTAAAGATGAGCCACACTTGAGCTTACGGTTTGGGAAGGTCTCTCAAAACTATAAACACCTCCAAAGGGTGTTAAGTGCCCTTAACACCTTGAATGGCTTATATTTGGGTCTAGAACTTTGTATGCTTAACCTACAACCACCAAAACACATGAAGAATGGACCAAGCATGAGTTTAAGGCCATAAAATCATGTGTTTATGGTAGTAAACTCACCAAGGGTCCTTCAAGAACCGTAAACCCCTTTTCCAAGGTCAATTCAAGTCCCGATCACTTCATAAGCCTTTGATTCAACCTTAGAACCTTCCCTTGTGCATTGTAAGACCTTTAAACATCCAATAACACACCACCCCATGATTTTATGGCTGTAAAATCAAGGGGATATGGTCTATGGGACGTAATCTCCTCTAAGAGTTTACTCTTGAAGAGTAAATTCCATAACTAGGCCCTACACCCCCTTAGATGTAACCCGGATCATTCCTAACACTTGAGATAAAGTGTTTTTGTGCCTCAGAGTGTATTATCTTACTTAAATTAGTAGTTCAAAGTCTAATTAGATACAATTATGTATCTCCTCATGTTACATAGGATCCTCGCGCGTGTTCAAGTCCTAAACTGACACTTAGCATCCTAACCGACACATTTCTCGTCTGGTGAGTTCACACCCCTACACCATGTTCTGTGTTTTTCATGTTTTCAGGGGAGGAATACAAGCAAAAGTACAAGGAAATCTTGTACTCAAACTTATTTTTTCGTATGAAATGTTAAATGTTTAGTATGCTTTTAACACTGAAAACCGTATTACCAACCGTTTAACTTGCAGAGTTAGTTTTCAAACTAATTGTGAAACTTATTATAAAATGTTATATTTTATGTTTCACAAAGGATTTCATGCCATTCATAAAACTATATTTTTCCGTATTATTACTTGTAAATTCCTTATTCTTAAGATTGGAGACACGTCCTCAGTAACACTCCACGAAGATACGCAAGTGGAGGACCGCCCCTGTAACCAGAATCTCCTGGAGGGAGAACATGACTTGAATGTATAGATCTATACGGGGCTGACTACCCCGCACCTTGCTGCTAGCTACAGTGGGACCGACAGGTCTACGGGTGACAAAAGTCATAAAATGATATTGGAATTCTTATTGCCATGTCTAGTCTATCGTATGGTTATGGAACTCGCAACTTAGATAATGGAGATTTACTCTTAAGTAATAATGAACTTAGTGAACTAAGCTCAAAGTAATAACTGTTTGATTACTAGAGGGTATCAGTAATACCCTTAGGTATTAGTTCACAACTTACTGATTAGTTTTATATACGTGTTAAAACTAATGTACTTTCCAAGGATAACCAAACTTTCAGGGAAACTTTACTTAAGATTGCAATTATGGTAGATACTTGTACGCTTTATTTCGGATTGATAACCAACCATCAACTTTTAAGGAAAATAAGGGTTTTTCCTGGGATAACTTAACTTGACTTGTCATAAACAGGCTGTTTAACAAATGGATAACCAAACTTCTTTTATAAGAAAATATGGGATTTTCTTGGGAAACAACTTTTCGCAAACTTAAAGGAAGATTTTCTTTCACAGAAACAAACCGCTTATGAACTCACCAGCTTAATGCTGATATTTCTAAAACTGCTTGTATTCTCAGGTTCACGTTAGACAGGTAACCCGCTTTCTTTTGGAGAAGATGGAGCGTATAGAAGTCTTGTCTTTACTTTTGTTATACTGATATATATATATATATATATATATATATATATATATATATATATATATATATATATATATATATATAACATGTATTACCTTGATTTCAAACAAATGTAAATATTCCTATGTAATGTAATGGTTGTAATTACTATGCTTGCTATGTACATTGGTTGTGATACTTGACATGACGTCCTCCGCCCCGAAACGTTTCCGCCATCGGTTTCGGGTGCGACCTTCAGGGAGAGGGCACTTCTGGTTCTGAAGTATGTGGCAGACGAGGAGATGACGAAGGCCAGGTAGCATGAGATGTTGAGGAGCAACATTCGGTAGTTTGTTAGCCGATCCAACTGTAAGACACTGGAAGACTTGACAGCGAGGGCTAGGGAGAGGGAGATTGACTTGGAGATGGAGAGAAAGAGGAAGCTATATTCTGCTGCGAGTGTTGAGGGTTCGGGCAAGAGGCCCAAGGTATCAGATTCTAGACCGAGAGGCCAGCATGGCCGTAGCCGCTGTGGCAAGTGCGACAAGTCGCACGAGGGGACGTACAATGGGTGGGTTCTGGCTGCTTCAAGTGTGGCCGGGATTACTGACGGTCGTCAGGGCCGGATAGATGCGCCAGGGGCAAAGATCAGGACGTTCCAGCTGATGGCTGAGGAGGCACGAGCAGCTCCTGACGTGGTGACGAGTATGTATCTTCTCCTTATCTTTTTTTTATTTATATTAAGTTGTTGATCGATGAAGATGGTGGGACGGTCCTTCTAGGGATCTCAGCATTCTTTGTTTCTAGGTTGATAGTAGAAGGTGGAGGTAGGCTTTGAATAGCAGAGATGAATGGGATAATGCTAGAAATAGAATTTGGTAAAGAATACACTTTTAGTGAAAATGTGTAAGTGATTTGAAAATTTGAAAAAAAAGCTTTTTGGATAACTTTAAGGAGAAAATGTAATAACACCACTTGTCGCACGGATGACACCAAATTGTTTTGGTCAAAAACTAATAAACTAATTTCTTAACCAAAATTGTAATTGTGGTATGATATTTAATATAATTTACGTAAATCAAGGTGTTTAAGATCTTGAAATGTGTTGAAGATCTTGGTCCTGCCCAAGATCATGGGAAGAAAATAATGATATTTATTGAACTATTTATTTAAATGTTTATTTTATCATGCAAATGAGTATATTTGAAATGTTTTGGTAGAAAAATAGTGTTGAAGTTATTTAACAATCGAATTCGTATAATAAAACTCAAGATATTTAAAAAGTTACCAAGGTATCAAATAATATCGTAGTAGTTTTGACAAAAGAATCAAATTAGTAACCAAGTAAATTAGAGAAAATTTTATAATTGATCAAACAACCATAAATAGGTAATAGTAAATGCAAGAACACAGTGAAGTATGAAGAAATCCCATAATACTTTTGGATCTCATGCATAAAACCTCAAGAGGTGATAAAATCGTATGCCTTAGAACTTATTGATGGGTTTTTAGCATTACAACATTCCTATGGTGCACATGCAACCATAAGTGCTTTGGATCTAGGTTTTTCTCAAGTTTTACATGCAATTCAATTATCCAAAGCAAGATCCCTAATCTAGCATACAATTTTCGGATTTAGTGATTAAACATAAGTTGGAAGAATACCTTTCTTGTTAACTAGTAATAACAAGTAATCCTTTCCTTGATCTTGACCTTTAAGAGCTTAGTGACTCAGTTGCTGCACCTCTAATGAAGTCACAAACACCACTAGCAATTGGATGAACAAGAGAGAGATGAAGGCTAAGATTTTTAGCTAGGATTATCTTAGAAGCATAGGTAGGCCGAAAACTATAATCCACGGGGTCTATTTATACTTGTGGCTGCTAGGGTTTTAGGTGAAACCCTAATTTGACTGCTTAATCCTTAAGCAGCCCATGGACCCCTTCTAGAATAGTCATTGGACGAATTCTCTATGGGTATCCCATAGAATTCGTCCAACCTTATTCCAAGGTGATCCATCGGCTCAATTGCAACTATAAGTGATTTGAAATATCACTCCCCGTTCTTTTAATTAGTCTCTTTTGATCACTAAATTAATTTATGATCAATACTAATTAAATAATATGATTTCTCAATTAATATACTAGTCTTATAATATATTAATAAATCATTTATCAACCTCTTTCTCATAATTCATCCCGTTAAGTTGCTATGGTGAAGGCAACCCAAAAGGACCATGCTACTATCGGGTCAAGTACATACAAATTATAGTTATGGGATTAGACACCTAATCCAACAGTCTCCCACTTGGATAAGTCTAGTAACTATAATTGCAAGTACGAATTCAAAATCTGATTAGCAATCGTAGCTCACAAAAGTCGTTGCTGAACTATGACCTAGTCAATGACGCGTCCTTTAGATAAGAGATCATATAATCCTATGTTCTACAAGATATCGTGTGGTCAATGACATGGATCATAATCATTCTTAATGTCCAACAATTTGTTTCCTGACTTCTGATTTGTATGTGATATTGGCATATTTAGTCATATAATTTATATATTATCTTAATACTTTATGTTGATTTTATCTCATTTAATGAACAAAAGGTGCTTAATTAGTTTAGAATTTCATTTTTCAGCAACAATGACATGCTCGGATGGAAAAGGAAGCGGATTTAGCAATTGGAAGCTTTGATCTTGGATTTTGAAGAAAGAAGGATGTTGTTGGATAACTTGACCCCTCGTCAGTGTTTTGGCCATATCATGAACCGTAACTCCGATTGACGAGATTCAAAATATTATGAAAACTAGACATAATTTCGGACGACTTTCATGTTTTGAGAAAACATTGATTCCAAACGAACTCGACTGGTTGGTCATCAACTCGACGAGTTGATCAGAAAGTTCGCGATTCTTAACGCTGACTTGCCGTACACAGGATTTTAATGACCAACTCGATGAGTTGGGTCAAAAAACTCGTCGAGTTGGCTCTGTTTTCAGAATCTATATATAGAAACACTTTCATTCGGAACCCTAACTAATTCTGGAAGCTTTTGACGATTTTTGGAGGCCAGAAGGGTTCTTGGAGCTCTGGTTTTCGAGAATTCAACCTAGAAGTCAAGTTATAAGAGATCAAAGGCAACAAACACTATAATTTTACTTAATCTTTTGCATAAACTATGTTTACATCTTTAGATTTTGTTTTTGGATTGTTAATTATTTAGACATGAGCTAAAAACTCTTTGCTTCTGTTTAGGGTAGATAAACTTATAACTATGGTTTGATTTTATGGCATGGATTAGTTTTGATTTGGTGAATTGTCTTGTTAAGCTTGTTAAAGACCCTTATGTGTTAACAATAATTATTTTATGTTAATAATTAATTTATTGAGTTTCATGAACATCATCTTAATTGCTTGAATCATATGGATTTGTGAAAACAATATTTTATGCCTAGAATTAGTGAATATGAACCTAGGACTAACTAAGAAAATAAGTAAGTTAATGTGTAAGCATGTATGATGAACAACCATACATGATGTAGGGTTTCAAAGCACTCCATGGATGATGGCAATGGGCCCCTTTGATGAATTCTAGGTTAAAAGCCCAAGACTTGTCTTTTCCCTATAAATAGTCATGTATTATTCACAATTAGGGTTAAGAGTGAGGCAAAATGTAGCCGCCACGTTGTGAGGTTTCTTGTAGAGTTAGATTCTTATTTATTAAGTGTAATTTATTCCTCATATTTGAATAAATCGAGTGATCATTCGACATAATCTTCGTATTTGTGTTTGTTCTTATTTTCTGCATCTTGTTCATCAAATCTCAATTAGGATTTTCATCCCAACAAGTGGTATCAGAGCGGGTCTTTGAAGATCTATTGATTTTTGAGGTATCGGTTCTTGGTTTGATGATTTTCTGCACAAGTTATTGAAGATTTTGGTGTTTTGGCGGTATGGAATCGAGATTTTTGTTCAAATCACTGTTCATGGAGATTTATACCGTTCTTCTGGGTATTTTTTTTAATTTGGCGTGTGTTCTGTTTGTATGTTTTGATTGGATCTGGTCAATTGTTTGATCCAAAATCGCTTTATTATACCACTTTTGATATGGCCCAAAGGTTTTATCTTTACTGTTCGTGATCCATTCTTTTAGCCCTACTATTATATTCTTGTTCCCGTGTGCATCACTTTCTTTGCGTATTGTTACTCAGTTCATCCATCTGTTTGATCTCTTCTAGTCTATCAAAGATTAACAATCGGTGCTTGTATTATTATTATTTTTGATGAATCGATTTTTGGTTTGTCTTAATCCAAGATCACATTTTGATCGGTTTTCTCATTCCTATTCTTACAGTCAATTTGATTTTACAATCTATATTGATCTTTGAAAATTACTGATGACTTGTAGAAGAAATCGACCTTTGGAGAATCGATTGGGTTTTTGTTGAATGCAATCTTTGAAGTTTTACGATGAATAAATGTCGATCGGTTGAACTAGATTGTATCTTGATTTGGATAGTCAAACCAAAAAAAAATCAAAATCAAAATCAAAACCATTTGAAATCTAGATGATGGAATCGATATGGATGTGCTCGATACTTGAACAATATTCAGAATTTATGTCGACTTAGAATCTTTGAAATCGGTATCGGTATTTCTTTTGGATGGGTTCAGAACTAGAACATAATTCAGTATTGTTATGTGGACTGTTAGGAATCGGAACTCAGTTTTCTGATTGGAAATGGTTTTGTATTTGGAACCTTATTGTCAAGCGAGTCTCGCGATCGGAACTTAAATTAATTGGACCATCTGTTCAGAACTAGCTTGATTCAGAATTGTGAAGTAAAATGGCTTGATTCGGAATTAGAATTGCTCTTGACTCGCAATCGGAAGTGTGATTGGGTTCATGTGTTGCACTTGGAACGAATGGGCTTGAAGCGAATGCAGAGTGAGAACAATAAGCGAACCTGTAAGTGGATTCGCCTTGGGGTAATGCTGATGAATTAGGACCGAACCTGGAACAACGAACTTGGGTTCGCTTATTAATGGTTGGAGCGAACGGAGGAAGGACCGAAAGCGAAAGGTGATTCGCCTGATGAAGCTTGGAACGGACCTGGAAGCGAATGTCTCAAATGGAAACGAATGGAACCGAACACTCGGTTGGGTTCGCTTTGGGTGTATAATTGACGATCTTGGAACGAACTTAGATTGTAACATCCCGAAATATCAAGAGTAGAGTTGAAGGGATAAAAGAGTAAGTTGTGAAAGAGTGACTCGGCGAGTCCATGGATGGACTCGGCGAGTAGAGTCGCGGCTGGGACGCGTGTTAAGTAGCCGACTCGGCGAGTCGGTAAGGAGGACTCGGCGAGTAGGCGCTGAGTGGAGAAAACCCTAATTCTCAGGGTTGAGCCCTATATAAAGAACATTATGTTTTCCTTCCAGCCTCTTTATTCCTCCTTGAGTCCCAGAAACCCTAAAATCGTGGAGAAGCACCATTGTTGAGCAAATTGGAGCTTGGAGAGGTGGTTTTGAAGAGATCTTAGAGAAAGAGAGGCTTGGAGCAAGGGGCTTTGCTTGGATTCTATATATATTTGGAAACCTCGTTTCAATTACTACAACATTAATCAAATATATTAAGTTTATTTTACACTTAAATTTTGACGCTTATTTTTATTCTTAATTAATCAAACCACATAATTAAGCAATTAAGCACAAAACACAAAATACTCAAATAATATAATCTTATTACTTCAAAATGGGTTACAAAGGTCAACCTAGACTATTACATTGCTACAAATGGCAAGCCCAAAACACAGGCGTTACATAATGCTTATGAGAAGCAGTTAGTGTGTAAGTGTTCCCTTGTGCTGGGTGGTTCTGGAAGGTCATTAATGGCGACCGGTGGTTGTTAGTCAGTGCTTCAAGTGGGGGAGAATTGGAGAATTCTCCGGGAGATCGAGGAGTATTTGAGGGTGCTTAGCTGTTGGGATTCAGCAGTGTTCTGTCAGCCCAGAGTATAGGCTGATAGGAGCGAGTGTCGGGCATGCGGGGCAGGATACAGACCTAGGGCATTTGATTGTGGAGGCCTGGAAGCAGGTCGGGATCAAGTTGAGTAGGTAACCAGGGTCATGTGATCAGAGTATTTGTATGCTTTATGTACGTGATGTGTTGTACTGCATTAACTCTATGGCATTTATGCTGTGCATGTTTATAGAGTTGGAACCGGAAGGTTCCCAGAGTTAGAACCTGAGGGTTCACAGAGTTTGGGTGTACGGACCCACAGAGATATAGCCTCGAGTGGCTAATATGTGTTATGTGAGTCGGTCCAGTCATGCTGGAGACTCTGCTGGTATTGTTGGATCAGTTTGAGATTGCAGATTGTGTATGTTGCAGTGTGATTGCATTGGAAGGTCTGGCCCCGGGTAGTGATCTTGTTTAGTTGAGGTAGTGCATGGGATTGAGAGTCCCTGCGAGGAGAGTTAGAGTAAGTGTGTTGGATGGATAGCGGACGCGCTAAGGGTGGTGTAGCGTCGGGCGAGCACCGTGGCATTTGTCGGGGTGACATTGTGGCCGGGTGGATTCCTTGGTAAAGGAAGAGAAAGAGGTAAGAGGCGTGTAACTCCGAGAGGGAGTGCAAGTTCACGGAAGTGAAAGCGGCAGAGTAGAGTTATGATTAGAGCAATTCGAGTATGGTTATTGAGCAGCGTGTTTGCGGCAGTGGATTAGAAGCTCACCCGGTTTGGAATGTCTGCTGAGGTCGCGGAGGGAAATCCGCAAGTGTAGAGCCAAGAGGCTCGGAAAGGATGCAGGGAGAGAGAGAGTCTTGAACTCTCAGTGTGATTCTGATCAGGGTATGGGGTATTATCAGTGTATCAGGTTTTCCCAACTTGAGGGTGTTAGAGCTAGTTCAGCATGTGTATGCGGTTGCAAGGGGAGAACTTGTGGGAGTTGCTCTGAGATTGAGAAGGGGTCTTTCTGTCGTCACGGAATGGATAGAGTGGGATTCGGATCGGGGATCCGATGGTTCATGGTTTTCTAACCCTTATGGGTCAAGTGATTGCTGAGATTTAGAGCAGAGTGCATCTTGGGTAATTCTTGGTTTTTGAGAGTAATGATCAGGGGTTCAGTCGGTGCCCGGTTCGAGATGGTGGTTAGGGCACTGTGAAGGAGGGGAAAGTGTGTTCGAGTTTCGATAAGTATGCCTTGAGGGACCTGGTCTGGTTAAGACCAGGTGGAGCGTTGTGGGAGTATCCTTGGAGTTGAGTTGTTGTAGGCTTCGAGGGCGAAGCCTAATATAAGTGGGGGAGAATTGTAACATCCCGAAATATCAAGAGTAGAGTTGAAGGGCTAAAAGAGTAAGTTGTGGAAGAGTGACTCGGCGATTCCATGGATGGACTCGGCGAGTAGAGTCGCGGCTGGGATGCGTGTTAAGTAGCCGACTCGGCGAGTCGGTAACGAGGACTCAGCGAGTAGGCGCTGAGTGGAGAAAACCCTAATTCTCAGGGTTGAGACCTATATAAAGAACATTATGTTTTCCTTCCAGCCTCTTTATTCCCCCTTGAGTCCCAGAAACCCTAAAATCATGGAGAAGCACCATTGTTGAGCAAATTGGAGCTTGGAGAGGTGGTTTTGAAGAGATCTTAGAGAAAGAGAGGCTTGGAGCAAGGGGCTTTGCTTGGATTCGAGTTTCATTGCAGTTGGGGCGTCCATTGGAGGTAATATCTCGTTCTTGGGCTATTGTTATGTTGTTTCTTCATTTTGGGGTTTGTAGGATCTTGCCTATGGATGAAATTGGAAGTCTAGAGGTTAGATCTGAGGTTGCTACCTTAGATCTGGAGTGGAGAAGAATCAGAGAGCATGAAAGTCCCTATGTTGGAGTGTTTAGTGAAGCTTTCATGTCCCAAAACCCTAAACCAAAGTGCAAAAAGCCTAGATCTCGTTGGATTCACGTAAAGTTTGCCACTTTACGTGATGAAGGGGTTGTAGGAAGCTAGATGTATGTTTTGGATCAATTGCATGGCTTGGAGTGCTTCTGTATGGATTCAGACCGGTGGTACTCGGCGAGTCACATGGGTGTACTCGACGAGTTGCTTGAAGATGAGCTGGGACTCGACGAGTTGGAAGAACAACACGGTGAGTTGGATGAAGATGGCCTGGAACTTGGCGAGTTGTATGAACAACTCGGCGAGTAGGTTAAAGAAAACCTGTATAGCATGCTTTAATCAACACATATATCACATAACAGATGAGGCACACACACACATAGCACATATCTCATAAAGAAATAAGCAGATCTATAAGATAGAAGAGAGTGAATACTCATTCACACATAATACAACCAAATATATACACATAGCACGTATTTTTATATAAAATACTTCGTATTATTGTATTAGAAAGAAAATAACTACACACTCACACTTATAAACAACAATACACTTAATACACTCGAATCAAACTCGTATTATTATAGTGTTTATGAAAGGTAGTATACACTCACTTGATCAGAAGATGATCGGATAGCACTACGGCTTATAGAAGTAGTAATCCACAGCAGATCTGGAAGATCTCCTCGAAAATCGAACTTCTCGCGGGCAGAGCTTCGACACGGGAACCGCACTTCTCGGGATCTTCGGGATCTCGGGACTTGCCTCGGGGCTAGAGTATGATACCGGGGCTTCGGGATAGCTTTGGCACGAAAAACGATGCAAAAGACTAGAGAGAAGAGAAGAAAATGAACAACAAATAAGGCTGTCCTCGGATCCTTTATATAGAGGCTGGAAGCCTCAATTACGCGGGGCGTACAGCAGTACGCAGCGCGTACTGCTCCTATGTTCGTAAGCGCATGCATCATCCGAAGCCACTTGCTGCGATGTCAACACCCTCGGAGTACGCGGGGCGTACTCGAGTACGCGGCGCGTACCTCGGATCAGATCAATGACTCGTTCGGATAATGCTTCCGAATTTTGAATTAAAAATAAATACAAAATGATTAATAAACTTCGGAAATTCATAACTTCTTCATACGAACTCCGTTTTCGACATTCTTTATATCCACGCGAAGGTGAGACTACGCTCTACAACTTTCGTTTAGACTTCGTCGGCTAATTTTGACTTTATTTTTATTAATTATTTTTAATAGGCCGGGACAGAAACTTTCGTTATAAATTCATAACTTCTTCGTTTGACGTCCGTTCTCGCCTAACTTTTTATCGTTTCGATACCAACAATGAGATCTTCGATTCTCATTTAGATTGCTTCGGCTAACAACCGCTCGATCTCAAATCGAGTAAAACAGGCTGTATACCGCTAAGCCGGAACTTCGATAAATTATAACTTCCTCATACGAAGTCAGATTTGGGCGTTCTATATATATTCGGAAATCTCGTTTCAATTACTACAACATTAATCAAATATATTAAGTTTATTTTACACTTAAATTTTGACGCTTATTTTTATTCTTAATTAATCAAACCACATAATTAAGCAATTAAGCACAAAACACAAAATACTCAAATAATATAATCTTATTACTTCAAAATGGGTTACAAAGGTCAACCTAGACTATTACATTGCTACAAATGGCAAGCCCGAAACACAGGCGTTACATAATGCTTATGGGAAGCAGTTAGTGTGTAAGTGTTCCCTTGTGCGGGGTGGTTCTGGAAGGTCATTAATGGCGACCGGTGGTTGTTAGTCAGTGCTTCAAGTGGGGGAGAATTGGAGAATTCTCCGGGAGATCGAGGAGTATTTGAGGGTGCTTAGCTGTTGGGATTCAGCAGTGTTCTGTCAGCCCAGAGTATAGGCTGATAGGAGCGAGTGTCGGGCATGCGGGGCAGGATACAGACCTAGGGCATTTGATTGTGGAGGCCTGGAAGCAGGTCGGGATCAAGTTGAGTAGGTAACCAGGGTCATGTGATCAGAGTATTTGTATGCTTTATGTACGTGATGTGTTGTACTGCATTAACTCTATGGCATTTATGCTGTGCATGTTTATAGAGTTGGAACCGGAAGGTTCCCAGAGTTAGAACCTGAGGGTTCACAGAGTTTGGGTGTACGGACCCACAGAGATATAGCCTCGAGTGGCTAATATGTGTTATGTGAGTCGGTCCAGTCATGCTGGAGACTCTGCTGGTATTGTTGGATCAGTTTGAGATTGCGGATTGTGTATGTTGCAGTGTGATTGCATTGGAAGGTCTGGCCCCGGGTAGTGATCTTGTTTAGTTGAGGTAGTGCATGGGATTGAGAGTCCCTACGAGGAGAGTTAGAGTAAGTGTGTTGGATGGATAGCGGACGCGCTAAGGGTGGTGTAGCGTCGGGCGAGCACCGTGGCATTTGTCGGGGTGACATTGTGGCCGGGTGGATTCCTTGGTAAAGGAAGAGAAAGAGGTAAGAGGCGTGTAACTCCGAGAGGGAGTGCAAGTTCACGGAAGTGAAAGCGGCAGAGTAGAGTTATGATTAGAGCAATTCGAGTATGGTTATTGAGCAGCGTGTTTGCGGCAGTGGATTAGAAGCTCACCCGGTTTGGAATGTCTGCTGAGGTCGCGGAGGGAAATCCGCAAGTGTAGAGCCAAGAGGCTCGGAAAGGATGCAGGGAGAGAGAGAGTCTTGAACTCTCAGTGTGATTCTGATCAGGGTATGGGGTATTATCAGTGTATCAGGTTTTCCCAACTTGAGGGTGTTAGAGCTAGTTCAGCATGTGTATGCGGTTGCAAGGGGAGAACTTGTGGGAGTTGCTCTGAGATTGAGAAGGGGTCTTTCTGTCGTCACGGAATGGATAGAGTGGGATTCGGATCGGGGATCCGATGGTTCATGGTTTTCTAACCCTTATGGGTCAAGTGATTGCTGAGATTTAGAGCAGAGTGCATCTTGGGTAATTCTTGGTTTTTGAGAGTAATGATCAGGGGTTCAGTCGGTGCCCGGTTCGAGATGGTGGTTAGGGCACTGTGAAGGAGGGGAAAGTGTGTTCGAGTTTCGATAAGTATGCCTTGAGGGACCTGGTCTGGTTAAGACCAGGTGGAGCGTTGTGGGAGTATCCTTGGAGTTGAGTTGTTGTAGGCTTCGAGGGCGAAGCCTAATATAAGTGGGGGAGAATTGTAACATCCCGAAATATCAAGAGTAGAGTTGAAGGGCTAAAAGAGTAAGTTGTGGAAGAGTGACTCGGCGATTCCATGGATGGACTCGGCGAGTAGAGTCGCGGCTGGGATGCGTGTTAAGTAGCCGACTCGGCGAGTCGGTAACGAGGACTCAGCGAGTAGGCGCTGAGTGGAGAAAACCCTAATTCTCAGGGTTGAGACCTATATAAAGAACATTATGTTTTCCTTCCAGACTCTTTATTCCCCCTTGAGTCCCAGAAACCCTAAAATCGTGGAGAAGCACCATTGTTGAGCAAATTGGAGCTTGGAGAGGTGGTTTTGAAGAGATCTTAGAGAAAGAGAGGCTTGGAGCAAGGGGCTTTGCTTGGATTCGAGTTTCATTGCAGTTGGGGCGTCCATTGGAGGTAATATCTCGTTCTTGGGCTATTGTTATGTTGTTTCTTCATTTTGGGGTTTGTGGGATCTTGCCTATGGATGAAATTGGAAGTCTAGAGGTTAGATCTGAGGTTGCTACCTTAGATCTGGAGTGGAGAAGAATCAGAGAGCATGAAAGTCCCTATGTTGGAGTGTTTAGTGAAGCTTTCATGTCCCAAAACCCTAAACCAAAGTGCAAAAAGCCTAGATCTCGTTGGATTCACGTAAAGTTTGCCACTTTACGTGATGAAGGGGTTGTAGGAAGCTAGATGTATGTTTTGGATCAATTGCATGGCTTGGAGTGCTTCTGTATGGATTCAGACCGGTGGTACTCGGCGAGTCACATGGGTGTACTCGACGAGTTGCTTGAAGATGAGCTGGGACTCGACGAGTTGGAAGAACAACACGGTGAGTTGGATGAAGATGGCCTGGAACTTGGCGAGTTGTATGAACAACTCGGCGAGTAGGTTAAAGAAAACCTGTATAGCATGCTTTAATCAACACATATATCACATAACAGATGAGGCACACACACACATAGCACATATCTCATAAAGAAATAAGCAGATCTATAAGATAGAAGAGAGTGAATACTCATTCACACATAATACAACCAAATATATACACATAGCACGTATTTTTATATAAAATACTTCGTATTATTGTATTAGAAAGAAAATAACTACACACTCACACTTATAAACAACAATACACTTAATACACTCGAACCAAACTCGTATTATTATAGTGTTTATGAAAGGTAGTATACACTCACTTGATCAGAAGATGATCGGATAGCACTACGGCTTATAGAAGTAGTAATCCACAGCAGATCTGGAAGATCTCCTCGAAAATCGAACTTCTCGCGGGCAGAGCTTCGACACGGGAACCGCACTTCTCGGGATCTTCGGGATCTCGGGACTTGCCTCGGGGCTAGAGTATGATACCGGGGCTTCGGGATAGCTTCGGCACGAAAAACGATGCAAAAGACTAGAGAGAAGAGAAGAAAATGAACAACAAATAAGGCTGTCCTCGGATCCTTTATATAGAGGCTGGAAGCCTCAATTACGCGGGGCGTACAGCAGTACGCAGCGCGTACTGCTCCTATGTTCGTAAGCGCATGCATCATCCGAAGCCACTTGCTGCGATGTCAACACCCTCGGAGTACGCGGGGCGTACTCGAGTACGCGACGCGTACCTCGGATTGACTTTGACCTTGTCTTTGACCAAGGGTTGACCAGTGGTTTCCAGGGGCATTTTGGTAATTGTTGATTATTGTTTTGAGTTCAGTGCATTGGTGGTTGTCCGGTGGTGGAGATCGTATCAGTGAACGGAGCAGTTTGGGTTATCTGTTCAATCGGCAGTTTCGAGGTGAGTTATCCTCACTATATCGACAGGGTCAACAGCACCAAGGCCGACCCTTTATCAGATGGAAATCCGGGTAGTGTCTGTTGTTATGATATTGCGGAATATGGGCCGGAAGGCATTACGTTATGGGCCGGAAGGCATTATATGTTGTGGGCCGGAAGGCATTACATGTTGCGGGCCGGAAGGCATTGCGATGTGGACCGGAAGGTCATGGCCTGGAAAGGCGTATGTGTGTAATTAGTATGTTGACTGATTCGTAGGGTGATGTTATGCTAGTGACCGGTTAGTCCGGTATGTTGGTTAGGGTAATGATATGTTATGTGATCTGTTGATCGATTCGCTGACTGTGATCTGTTGAATGATTATATGTTATGTGCACAATTGCTTGGTCTGGGGTTTGACCCGATATGTAAGGCTGTTCTATGATCTGTGATGTTACGTGGGCATTTTATGTTATGGGCCGGAAGACGATATGTTATGGGCCGGAAGGCAATATGTTATGGGCCGGAAGGCAATATGTTTTGGACCGGGAGGTTGTGGCCTGGAAGGGCGTATTTGTGGTTGGTATTTTTGGGGGTATCTCACTAAGCTTTCGGGCTTACAGTTGTGGTTTTATTTTTTCAGGTTCTCAGGAGTCTGTGGCAAGGCAAAGGCGTGATAGTACCGTTCCCCGCGTTGGTGTTTTATGATTTGAACCTCGGAAAAATACTTTGTTAAATAATGTATTGAAAACCTTTTTGTAACAACGTTATTAAAATGGGTGGTTTTTGAAAGGTTTTAATTGTTTTGAAATTTTGGTCGTTACATAGATTCAGTCGCTTGTGCTCGGAACGAAAGTAGATGAAACTAATTGGAGTCATATTTGTAGGTTCGTCAGTGACCATTCGTTTAAAATCACCATTCCAGTCGCATCCTTTTATCAGGTTTCAAATGATAAAGATAACTCAAAGTTTCACACTTGGTCCCTGCAACTTCAAGAACTTGACGATCTGGTCCCTATACTTTTCAAGCTTTGGTGGTTTTGGACCAATTCCAGATTTTGTTGCAAATAAAGGGGTTTATTGGTGCATGATTACAATTTCAGCCCCTGAGTTTCTGGAAAGTGATAATTTCAGCCCATTTTCAAGAAAGTTTACAATTTTAAGGGCTGGTGAACAGTTTTGAATTCTTTTATGCATATATTTTTTCGTGAACAGAAAATTATGGATTCCATCAAGTCTTGGCGGTTCGGAAAGTCGTTTTTTGCAATAACGTAAAATTTTCACGACTTTTTCGGATTTTATACTTCATTGTGTATATCATTTTGTTGCGGGGGAGCTTAGTAAATTTTTATCCATTCAAGATCATTCTCATGACCATTTGAAGGCTTTATAATCATGTTTTTGATTATAAATTAGGGGAGAATTTGGTATGGCCATTCGAAATTGGATTTGTGACTTTTCAAAGTTGAAGATTTTTTATAAAGCTTGTGGTAGAATTATGAAGGTAGCTTTTACAGTGGAAGTTCTTCATCGAGCTCTGCTAAAGATTTTACAGAGAAGTATCCTTTATAGCGGAAGTTTTTCATCGAGCTCTGCTGAGGACTTGTTATATCTCCGGCTTCTTGGATTTTCTCGATCAAGTGGCGTTACGAATCTTAAAGTTTGGGTTGTTACATTATATTTTTTCATGGCTTATATCATTAGCTTATTTGAAGATCATTGTGACTTGGAGGGGGAGCTCTTCAAAGACAAGAAGTGATTCGGTTTCTTTGTTCTGGAATGTTTTTTTATGGCGGGTTTGGTTTTCATGAAGATTCTTTGGGATTACATTCGAAAATGAAGTTTAAAGACATTACTTCAGTGCTTTATTTATATATCCTAGAGCCCGTGTTTGAAGACTATTGAAGAATCAAGATTCGTGGATTGCTTCATATATTCCTCGTTGCAGATCTTTTTATTTGCTAGATGCTTGTTTTGGAAGTTAAAGCATTGTCATTCATTCCATACTTTGAGGGGGAGATTGTAGGGTTTCAAAGCACTCCATGGATGATGGCAATGGGCCCCTTTGATGAATTCTAGGTTACAAGCCCAAGACTTGTCTTTTCCCTATAAATAGTCATGTATTATTCACAATTAGGGTTAAGAGTGAGGCAAAATGTAGCCGCCACGTTGTGAGGTTTCTTGTAGAGTTAGATTCTTATTTCTTAAGTGTAATTTATTCCTCATATTTGAATAAATCGAGTGATCATTCGACATAATCTTCGTATTTGTGTTTGTTCTTATTTTCCGCATCTTGTTCATCAAATCTCAATTAGGGTTTTCATCCCAACACATGAGTTAATTGAATTGACAAATTCAGTTTGCTAATACTACAAGTCTTACTTGATCCGAATTGAACAACTAGGAAACTCGTTAGTTTAATCGACTGGCTACTATTTGAATTAACTAGTTTGCTAAGGATTAGTAATAGTGAACATGAATCTAATCACATTAGAAATCGGTATCCAATGACATATTAATCCATTGCACTTGCCATGAAATCAACCATAGGAATAAGTGAGTCGAACCTAAACAAAAGTCTCTTTTATCATTAAATCTAGTTACCTTCTATTCAATTTAGTTGTTTAGTTGTCTTTTGTTTTAGTGTTATTTGCTTACGTAAGTTTTCTAGTCTTGCAAAACTAGAGAGAAACCCCCATTTTAATTAATTGTTTTATTTAGATAAATAGTATTAATTTTAGCTGTTACCGTTCCCTGTGTTTGATACCTTACTTTCTTCAACTAAACTACTATTGATAAGTAGATTGCCCGTGTTTGTTTGTTTTTATTTGAGTTTGTTAAGATTAAAACTAGTTCGTTTAACACACATCAGTATAACATAGAGCTTAATTAAACACATCAATTTATTCCTGACTGGATTGACACATAAATCAACACAAAATCATCGAGGGGCCCAAGATATCGCTTTTACCCTCTTAGAATAAAAGGAACAGATAATCTTTGACTTATATGCTTGTACTATTTACTTATTAAATTATACACAACAACACTTTTTATAACATTAAGTTATTGATGTTTTTACGCATTATCAATGCACAATTGACTTGTAAAAAACAAATCATATATCTCGGTTTAAAGATTATATGATATTATTGTCTCACAATCACTCGTGATAAATTCCATGAAGTGATTCAAATGAGCATGGATTTAATAAAATACTCAAATCTTATTTCAAAAGTACTCATGAACGTTGCAACAAACCTTTGCCATATCTATGCACTTAGACAATCTACAAACCAATTCATGATAGTCTAACCTCATAACTTACTCCCAAAGTATGATCGACTGTGGATAATTTGAAAAATATAATTATTCTAGAAGTAAAACATGCAAAAGTGAGACAATAGTAAACGATCAATACAAGATAGTAAACTTTACGCATAAATAAAACTCCTTTATTTAATCATCAAATGTCAAATACATTTATCTATTAAAAGTTTCTAAACAACTATCTAATCACTAAAACTAATATCGTCCTTCAGACCAGTGCTCCTTGCTTGTTGTAAGTGCTTAACCCTGCTCAGATCCTTTGTGAGGGGATCTGTTGGGTTCTCCTCTGACGATACCCTCTTGACTACGAGGAGTCCCTCTTCTACCCGATGTCTGATGAAGTGTTATAACTCAAAGGTCTCCAATGAAGTTCTTCAACCATATTGCCTCCTTCGACGCTTCGCTCTCTGCTATGTACTCTGATTTGCACGTTGAATCAGTCACAATCTCGTGCTTGGAACTTTTCCAAGTAATCGCTCCTCCATTCAGTGTAAATACCCAGCTCGACTGAGAGCAGAAGTTATCTCTGTCAGTCTGAAAGTTGGCGTCACTATACCATGTCACTCTTAATTCATCACTCCTACCAAGGGTAAGGAACTAGTCCTTAGTCCTTCGCAGGTACTTAAGAATATTCTTTACTTCAGTCCAATGAGCTCTACCCGGGTTCCCTGGATATCGGATAACCATGCTCAACGTAAAATCCACATCAGAGCGATTACATGTTATAGCGTACATGATCGAGCCAACGACAGAAGCATATGGCACTCGACTCATTTTCGCTATCTCGGCATCGGTACTCGAGCTCTAAGTCTTACTCAACTTGGTATTGCTTTGGATTGGTAGTTCCCCTTTCTTGGAATTCTCCAAGCTAAAACGTTTCAGCACCTTGTCCAAGTAAGTACTTTGACTAAGTCCTATTAGTCTCCTACTTCTGTTTCTCAATATCCTTATCCCCAGAATGTAAGCAGCTTCCCATGGATCCTTCATAGCGAAACACTTCCCAAGCCAGGACTTAACTTCCTGCAAGGTTGGGATGTCGTTTCCTATGAGTAGTATGTCATCAACATACAAAAACAGAAAGCTAACTATACTCCCACTAGCCTTGACATACACACATGACTCATCCTCGCTTCTCAAAAATCCAAACTCTTTGACTTTCTCATTGAAACAAAGATTCCATCTGCGAGACACTTGTTTCAATCCATAAATGGATTTCTCAAGCTTACACACTCTATTAGGGTATTTGGCATCTACAAAACCTTCTAGCTGGCACATGTAAACATCTTCAGCCAGCTTCCCGTTAAGGAAGGCGATTTTGACATTCATCTGCCAAATTTCATAATCATGAAACGCAACGATGGCCAACATAACCCTAATAGACTTGATCTTGGCCACTGGTGAGAAGGTCTCATCATAGTCAACCCCCGGGGTTTGAGTAAAGCCCTTCGTAACCAATCGTGCCTTGAACGTATGCCCTTTCCCACCCATTTTTGTCTTCTTCTTGAAGATCCACTTGCACCGACTGTCTTACGACCCGACACATTGTCAACCAAGTTCCAAATTTGATTGCCTTACATAGATTGAATATCGATATCCATTGCCTCTTTCCATTTTGCAGACTCCGGGCCGCCTTGGCTTCCTTGTAGTTGTTGGGTTCATCAAAAATTATCAGTGTACTATCGCTGATAAACATATCACATTCAGCTGTTATATGAAAACCATACAACACAGGTGGAACACTAACTCTACTAGAATGTCTTAGAGGTAAGGATTCGTCAATTGGTTCAACATGAATCTCTTCTTCAAGTTGAGCGCTAGGGTTAGAGGTTCCTTTATTAATTGATTCTTGAAGCTCTTCAAGATCAATTTGCCTCCCACTGTCCTCTTGGCATATGATTTCTCTCTCACGGAAAACCCCTATCCTTGCTACGAAGACCACGTTGTCACTTGGTCTGTAGAAAAGATATCCAAAAGACTTATGTGGGTAGCCGATGAAAATACACCACTCACTACGAGATTCAAGCTTTTCGTGAGTCGTCTTATGAAAGCCTCACAACCCTAAACCTTGATTTGTGCCAACAAGGGAACCTTCCCTGTCCACATCTCGTGAGGAATTTTGGCAACCTTCTTAGTTGGGACTAGATTAAGGATATGAGCGGTAGTCTCCAAGGCGTACCCCCAAAAGGAGATAAGTAGCGAAGCTCGACTCATCATGGAACGAACCATGTCCAACAAGGTTCGATTGTGCCTCTCAGCCACACCATTGAGTTGCGGTGTCCTAGGCGGCGTCAATTGTGAAACAATTCCACATTCCTTAAGATAGTCGTGGAAATCGACACTAAGATACTCACCATCCTTATCGGATATGAGCATCTTTATCTTCCTGCCCAATTGATTCTCCACTTCTTGTTTTAACTCTTTGAAATTTTCAAAGGTTTTCGACTTGTGCTTGATCAAGTAGATATATCCATATCTGCTATAATCGTCGGTGAATGTAACATAGAAGCAGTTAGCATCCCTTATGGTGGTTCTAAAGGGCTCATACACATCGGTGTGTATGAGATCCAACAACCTCTCACCTCTTTCAAAAGTACCAGTGAAAGGTGATTTAGTCATCTTTCCAACTAAACAAGATTCGAACGTGTCATCCGACTTTGGGTCAAATGACTCCAAGACTCCATCCTTTTGGAGTTAGGCTATGCGCTTCTTGTTGATATGTCCAAGACGCCAATGCCACAAGCATGCCTAGTCTAAACTATTAGACGAATCGATATGTAACACATTATTTCCTAAGTTGTCTACAACCATCACAATTTCATATACAAAATTACAAGGCAGTGATTCAAAATATAAAGCACCGTTATAAAAAGCATTAATAGAGCAAATTTATTTATTAAATGAAAACCTAAAGCCTTGTTTGTACAAACCATGAAAAGAAATAATATTCCTTGTCATTTCTGACAAGTAGCAACAATCATTCAACTTTAAACCTAACCCACTACTAAGCACTAAAGAATAAAACCCAATCTTGGTGAAAGGCGACGATTTTCTATTCCCCATTATGAGGTTCATCTTCCCATGCTCCACATCCCTACTTCTTCTTAGCCCCTGCAAATCAGAACAAATGTGAAAACCACATCCTGTATCAAGGACCCAAGAAATCGCATGTGATCAGTTATTAGATTGAATAGTATAAATACATGCGAAGAAGGGCTTTATCTTTCCATCCTTGATATCCTACAAGTATTTCGGACAACTTTGTTTCCAATGCCCTTTGTCGTCACAGTAGAAGCACTCTGCTTCTTTTGGATCAGATGAAGGAGCAATAGAACCACCTTTTCCTTAGGATCCATTCGAAGAAGATCCATCGTGAGACCTTCCTTTGTGATTCTTGGAGGGATCTTTCCTCTTCTTTCTCTTCCCTTGCCCAATAGCCAGGACTGGGGCAGCAACAGTAGGAGTGGATGCGAAAGCTTTGTCCTTCAATCCACTTTCAATAGTTCTGAACAAACCTTGAAGTTTGCTCAAGGTAACTTCCTCCTTGTTTATATGATAAGTCATCTTGAACTGATCATAACAAGGAGGCAAAGAGTGGAGAATGATATCAATCACCAACTCTTCGTCAAAGTTGACATTCAACTTGAGCAGATGATCCACATACCTTTGCATTCTTTGCAAGTGGCTCGTGATGGACTCTCCATCTTTTATCTTGGTTGCCATCAACAAGGCGACATATCATACCTTTCTTGATGCGTACTTTGATGGTACTTTTCCATCAAATCTTCGCACATTTCGTAAGGCTAGTAGTCCTTGTAGAACCGATGGAGCTCAGGAGTCATAGTGGATACCATTATACACGACACCTTTGTTACGTCTTTTTCGTGACCCTATACTCAGTTATCTCTTCAGCAGAAGCTTTGGTTTCATCTATCTCTTTGAGCTTTTCGTCTAGGACGTATTCTTTTTCCTCGTATCGAAGGGCCGTATGAATGTTGCGGATCAAATCATTGAAATTGGACCCATCGAAGGTGACCCTCCCATAAGTGTTGTTAAGAGAAAATGAGCTTGAGGAGTTTGAGCTAGAAGCGTTGTTTGAGCCAGACATCTGAAAAATAAAAGAGACAAAGTATTGATTAGATAAAGAATCCTTAATATAACACCGAAATGAAATATTAAGTGTTGGGCTTATAGTGTTGCGTCATGGGCTCGGTTGTTAGTCCAGTTTTTGTCACCGGTTTGGGCATGTCCAGCCGTGTGTTTTGTTTTAGGGTTTAGTATATAAGTTGCATGCATGCAATCTTATCATTAATGTTTTAGATTATTACTCTCATTAATTGCATTGTAAAACCCTAGCTCACCTCTACAACGGAAGTTCTTTATCGAGCTCTGCTGAGGTGTGACTATATCGGAATCATTAAGCTTTATTTTGATTCAACTTTTGTTTGCATTGTTTTATTATTTGTTTTTCATTAACCTGTTGAAGATCTAATCGATCTAAAGAGTTTTTCAACTCATCAATTGGTATCAGAGCAGGAGACTGTGTAATCTATACGCATCTCTTCTGTTAAAGAAGGTTTCAGGGTTTTTCTGCTAATATTGATCTCTGTTAGAAACTGTCATCTTGTTATTGATGTTGTTCTTATATTTCGATTTTACCCTAACTTTGTTTACACGTCTGATCTTGAACAGGTTTTTCATAATATCATCATGTCACACGACGATTCCAACACAAACCCTATTAATATTTCCATCATCATTGGATCTACAACTAGAATTCCCATTCTTTATACATAGGATTACGAAGTATGGACGCATCACTTTGAAGACTATGTAATTGGCTCCGAAGATAATGGGTATTTGATCTAGGAAGCGATCACCGTTGGTCCATTCGCTCACTATGGCACAAAAAGAATCATAAAAACTCAGAAGGAATACAACCAACTTATGGTTGATATTAAAGATGTTCCTCAAGATGAGAAGGATAAGTTTGCATGCAATATTAAAGCGCTTAGAATGATTAGGTTTTCCATACAGTCTGACACCTTTCGGTTGGTTAGCTCATGCACGACGACAAAAGAGGTTTTCGACAGACTGAAAGAGCCATATTCTACAGATGAGGATCTTGAGCATTCGATTCATACTCTATTGCTTTCAGAGTTTGGAGACTTCAAGTAGAAACCTGAAGAGAAGCTTATTCAAGCCTTTGATCACTTTAATCATCTTCTTAGCAAAATGATAAAGCATGGAATAGAGAGGAAAGTTATTGAATAGAAGGTCACATTCATGAATGGCCTAAGATCTGAATGGATGGCTGTAGTATCTACAATAAAGGACCATGAACAATTCAAGGCTTATTCTTTGGCGAAGCTAGTAGGGATATTAAAGTCACATGAAGGTGCTGCGACTAGAGAAACGTATGTCGTTTCAAGCATGGGTTCCTTGGCTCTAATTTCCAAAGGAAAGAGTATAGTTGAAGAGGAAGAAGATTTAGATTTGTCTGAATTTGATTTGACCAGTGAAGAATATGCATTGATGGTGTCAAACCCAAAGAAGTTTATTCGCAGAAAGTTTCCCACCAATAAGAACCGAAACTGGCAAGAAAACTACAGTTCCGAAAAAGAAAAGGAGGAACCAAAGATCACTCACCAACAAGAAGAACCGAAGAAAGAGAGCAAGATGTCAAGTGACTCAGGATTCAATTGTCACTTTTTTGGAGGCAAAAACCATTTTGCTAAAGACTGTATGTTAAGAAAGATGACAGAGAAGAATGGAAGTGAAGATCATGAAGCATGCCACCTGCGAAAGCTGGAAGAGATTAAGAAGAAGAAAGGTGTTGCAAATAACACTATGAATATTCTTATTGTGCATGAAAATGTTGCAAATGATGAGTTTGGTGGTGTTGAAGTTTGGTCCACTGACTCAGAGGATGAAGAAGTGAGAAAGCCTACACATGGAAGGGCTTTCGTGGCAAAATAAGATGAGCATGTTGCTGAAGGAAAATGCTTGATGGTGACAGCTGGAGTGTCACAGATGAGGGGTTACACCACCGATAGGGGCCGAGAAGAAGCGAAGGAACAAGAAGACAGGTGCTTTGCTACCAAGCCTATTGGAGAGCAGATCAATCAGTGTGATCAATTGATCAAGAAGGTACACTCTATTCTCGAATCTTTAAAAATCCCTGTCACAAACTATCAAAAATAATTGAACGGTTTAAAATCTAAATTTTCTAGTTTAAGTGGTAATTTAACCCAAAATCGCCTCACAAATTGTAACCTAACTGATCAACTTAGAAGGGTGTCTTCGAAGAGTGAGGAGAGGCGAATATGGATTGAGCAAAAGGAGAAAGAGATAATTAGAATTAAGGATGAGACAATTTATTTGCAAAGGGATAATTTGAAGCTTTTAAAATAGAGAAACGTTTTTTTAATTGCTAAACGTTTATATTCCAATATTACTCAGTTGCATCTAGATTGTGAAATAGGCAGGAAAATCCACAGAATGATTCTTCCCTTCCTTGAATTAAAAGAGGAAAAAATTGATGTTGATGTTTATGATTGTGAAGTTGTTGTCTCGTCTGATGAAGTTTCTCCTTGCTATAAAATTGGTCTTGACAAAACTGAATCTTTTATCCAGTCCAAAGACCATAAGGACACGCTTAAGAATTTATTGGATGAAAATGATAAATTGAAGATTAGAACCGAAACTATACAGAAATTTGACTCTTTGAATGCCAAGTTGAGTTCAGAAACAAAAATTAATATTAAAAATACTTCTGAATTTGACGAGGATGATGATATGAGTGAAATATCTGTAGAAGATGAGGTGGATTGTTCTGAATTTGTCAAGAGCGAACCCGGACCTACCAAAAATCTTATTTCTGAAAATTCTGTTGAGTTCGCTCGTTTGTCCCAAAACAAGTCCAAAGTCATGAAAGAAAAATCTGTGGTGTATCAGAAGGTTCAAACCACACCAAATCAAGTCTATACAGCTACTGGCGTTACACAGAAGCAAACAACCGAACTCACAACATTAGTCGATGAAGATAATGTTGGAGGATGTGATGGATTTTTTTGGTCAGCACCAATGGACAATGTTAATGAAACAGTCGGTCTTTCTGAAAGAACTTCATGGAGGGTTAAAGGCAGATATGTGGCAGAACCACTCAACAAACCTACACGTTTTGATGTGCCATCAACCAGTGGTACCAAAAAGATTCCAAGTGAATCAGCTAAGGTGACAAGCGAAACCTCCTCATTGAAGAGTGAAAGTCATAAAGAAAGATCGAAACCAAAGGTAAACATCCATAAAACTCCCAAACAGGTGTCTGAAAAGAAAAATCAACGTAACAGGAGATACTAGAAGAATCTTACTGAAAGGAAACAGTTTTGGAAGTCCCAAAACCACAATTATGTTCGATCAGACAAGAGTTCAAATGCTAAGGATAAAGGAGTGTGAATGAATCAATCTACTTCTTGTGCTTAATGCCATTCATGTAGCCAAACAAACCAAAAAGGAAATTTTGGTCCTCGAAATAGAAGCGAAAAAAACTGAAAGAGTAATTTCGATCCTCAACCCAACAATCGAAAGGGTAGTTTCGGCTCCTCATCCTCAAGCGAAAGGACCCGAAAGTAATGTTTTGTTTCTAAAACACACTCCTCTCACTCAAGGCACAATTCTAAAGAAGATGTGAATGGAAAAGGGAAGATCGTCTTAGGAGACGAAAAGAAGATGAGTACTGACCTAGGGAAAAAAACCAAAAATTAGAAAACAATAACCCAAAGGTCGAATCGTTAAAAGAAAATAAAATCAAAGTTTTTACAATCAAACGAAAAGATGAAACAACTCTAATAAAACGAACTTACTTGGTTGATTCTTCTATTGTAATACGCTGTTCTGAAAAAGGCTCACAAGGGCCAAGAAATTTTGGGTTCCTAAATCAGCTTAAATTTTTGCAGGTTATGCGTGACGAGCAGATTGACAACGAATGGTACATTGATAGTGGATGCTCACGTCACATGACAGGGAGAAAGGAAGAGCTTCGGGAGTTTCGAGCTCTTAAGGATGGTCGATGTGTTAAGTATGACAATAACTCATTTGGCACAATAAAAGGCTAGGGAATGATTACAAATGGCAAATTCTCGATCAGAAAAGTAGCATACGTAGAGGTATTGCAACACAATCTCATCAGTGTTTCACAACTGGTAGTGGGAACAGGACTGAAGATTTCATTCGATGATGAAGGATCTGAAATAGTAGAGAAGAAATCCAAAAAAGTTCTATTAAAATCCAAAAGAAAAGGCGAAATGTACCCACTAAACCTGAATCGCATTCGAGGAAAGCCAGTTGTGTGTCTGCTAACGAAAGCACACTCTGACGAAAGTTGGTTATGGCACTGAAAGCTCTCGCACCTCAATTTCAAAGACATCAACAAGCTAGTTATTGGTGATCATGTACGAGGACTACCAATACTCAAGTTTGATAAAGAACATCTGTGTGCTGCATGTGAAATGGGAAAGCAAAGCATAAAAAGTCATCCAACTCGTGTCAAAACTAAGATCATTGAACCACTTGAGCTTCTGCATATTGATTTCTGTGGACCTTCGACTATTGAAAGCATTGATGGTAACAAATATATACTAGTAATTGTAGATGATTTTTCTCGTTTCACCTGGGTGTTCTTTATTAAACATAAATTAGAGGCTACACCAAAGTTTGAGGTTTTTATCAAGCAAATAGAGCTTCAACTACATAAGTTGGTTCGAAATATTCAAAGTGACAATGGGCTGGAGTTCAAGAATAATGAATTTGAAGACTTTCTTGCTAAAAAAGGAGTATCTCACAACTTTTCTGCTCCCTACACTCCACAAAAAATGGTGTCGTTGAAAGGCGAAACCCCTCATTGTCTGAAGCAGCCCGAACCATGCTCAGTTTCGCCTCGTTACCTTTATATTTCTGGGCTGATGCTATTTCTGCTGCTTGCTACACTCAGAACAGATCTCTTCTCAACAAGCATTTTTCTATTACTCCATATGAGATCTTGAACAATCGTAAATCAAATGTTATGTTCTTCCATGTGTTCGGTTCTAGATGCTTTATTTTTAATTCAAAGAAGCACTGAAACAAGTTTGATGTCAAAGCTGATAAAGGAATTTTTATTGGCTACTCATTAAACTCCAAGGCATATATGGTTCTAAACAAGCGTTCCAAGAAAATTGAAGAAACCTATTATGTTACCTTCGATGACAACTACGTCAAGAAGCTTCAAACAACCGAAGGTTCAATGGAGGAAATATTTCCAACGTCTAGTCAAGTCACTGTTTCCATTTTGAATCTATTTGAGCAATACATTTCATTATTTGATGAACCAGAGAAATCCATTCACTCTGAAGCAAAGGCAGCTGACAATAAGATTTATACCTTGAAGCGAATCAGTGATGACACAGCGAAGCATATGGAAAAAGAACAACCGGGGTCTACCGAACAACCTAGTAAAAGCGAACCTCCAAAAGAAAGTTGTACATTTCAGGGGGAGGGTTCATCTTCATCAGATGACCCTGAATTACCATTCTAGGGGAAGAACCCATCAACCAACATATTAATCGAATGTCCAATTGAGGGGGAGAATTCAATGCCTGAAGCAGTAACTGTCTCATCATTTGAGGGGGAGAATGCAAATACAAATGATGATGATACTCAGTCAGATTTCGAAGAAGAAGTAAATGCTGAGTTGGATCCCTCCTATGATCCAAATTACCCTCCTCTCATCAAATGGACAAAAGATCATCCAAAAACCTAAATAATTGGTGATTCATCAGAAAGAGTTCTTACTCGGTCTCAACCGAAAGCGAAGCAAACTGTATTATTCTATCAATTGGAATTTTGCATGTTTAATTCGTTTTTCTCAAAAATTAAACTAAAGACTGTCAACACTGCACTCGATCATTCTGATTGGGTACAGGCAATGCAAGACGAACTCAACGAGTTTGAGTGAAACAAGGTATGGAGACTGATTCCTACACCAAAGGATGCATTTGTAGTTGGTCTGAAATGGGTATTTCAAAACAAAATGGACAAAGAAAGGAATGTAATTCGTAACTAAGCAAGGCTGGTTGTGAAGGGATACTATCAAGAAGAAGGAATAGACTACGAAGAGACCTTCGCTCTAGTAGCCAGGTTAGAATCAGTGAGAATCTTTCGGGCCTATGCTGCTCACAAGAACTGTAAAGCATATCAAATGGACGTCAAGTGTGCATTTCTAAATGGAGCATTCAAAGAAACGGTGTATGTAGAGAAACCTCCAGGTTTTGTGAACGAGAAGTATCCAGATCATTGCTACATTCTGGACAAGGCGGTTTATCGTCTGAAGCAAGCACCAAGAGCATGGTATAAAACATTAACTTGATTTCTAAAAATGTCAAAGTTTAAACAAGGCTCGCTTGACCCAACCTTCTTTCGTAAGAAAGAGGGTGACCATCTTATGATTGTATAAATTTACGTCGATGATATCGTCTTCGACTCCACGAATCCTGGCTTAACAGCAGAATTCAGGAAGTTAATGGAGACTAAATTTGAAATGAGCTCAATGGGTCCAATTAACTTCTTCCTTGGCTTAAATATTAGATAGGGACCAAAAGGCATTTTTATTAATCAAGAGGCGTACACGAAGACCTTGCTTTCTAAGTTTGGAATGATGAGAGACTCAAAAGTGAAAGTTCCTATGGCGTTTGGCACGAAGTTAACACCTTCTCTGGACAAACCGGCTGCTGACATGACCCTCTATCGTCAAATGATAGGGTCCTTGATGTATCTAACAACAAGTCAACCAGACATAATTTTTTCTATTTGTTATTGTGCCAGTTTTCAAGCTAATCCTCGAGAACCTCACATGTTGGCTGTGAAGAATATCTTTTGATATTTGAAGCGAACCTCTTCTCTTGGCCTATGGTACCCAGGAAAATCAGGATTCTTTGTTCAGGCATTTTCTGATGCTGATCTAGGAGGATGTGTACTGGACCGAAAGAGCACTAGCGGAGGATGTCAGTTCCTTGATGGCAAACTTTTTAGCTGGAAATCGAAGAAACAAACATGTGTGTCTCTTTCTACAGCCGAAGCAGAGTATATAGCTGCAACATCATGTACATCACATGTCATTTGGATACAAAGTCAACTTCGAGACTATGGCCTGAACATAAAGAAAATTCCATTATATTGTGACTCTGAAAGTGCAATAAGGATATGTCACAACCCAATGCAACACTCCAAAACGAAACACATAGCACTGAAGTATCATTTTATTAAGGATCACATGGAATATGGTAATGTCGAAATACATTTTGTAAGAACCACTGATCAATTAGCTGACATCTTTACGAAAGCCTTTCCTGAAGCAAGTTTTAATAAAATCTTACAAGGCTTAGGAATGATGGAAGCTGAATCTGTACCGAAATCGCTTTCACCTCATCAGAAGTTGGACGCGAAATAGAGCGAACGCTCGGCCTATTTCAGGTCCTGATTTTTCGGGATCCGAAATGAACCGAACGCTCAGTCCTTTTCGCCTCTTATATAATGGTGACTTTTCGGTTGTTCCTTTTGTACACTTTATTTATTTTATGTTTTTCTCTTACTTTTCATAAAATCCAAAAATACTTTATTTTCTGTTTTTATTTTTCACAAACTCCAAAATATTTTTTTTAGTTTATTCTTTTTCAGAAAATTCCAAAGGTTCAAAAATGTTTTTCTCTTATGTTTCGTTTCGTGTGTGTTCCTTTTCTTAAGCTTGACGATCCAAAGAGCAATAATGATCGGAGCTAAAGCAGGTATACCACTTCTATCTTTGTACTAGTTAAGTGTCCCAAGAAGCATGTTGTTGTATGTAGACCGAAGCCTCCAAGACTATGAGTGAAGCCTTAATGATTTGATCGACACCAATCATTTCTTCCCAATTAGGCTGCTAAATTTACTCAAGTCATGAGCTACCTTACTCTTCTCATATTGAGTTAAGAGTTTTATGCTTTGTTACTTTCAAATAGCAAGGGTGCTTATGATTTCTTAACCACCTTATCTTATTTCTCCATCTCCTTTCACTCCATAATTGTAACCCTCGAGATTCTCAACAATTACCCCTGAGGTTTATGTAACCTAAAATCCAACACCTTATATGAATTGATGGTGATTGCGTATACGTTCGAGCTATTACTTGAAATCTCCTTTTATTTTTGCGTGATCTTTATGAAATTGTCTTACACCAAGATGTTTCTTCCCATAAGATCCAGTTTTATTTTTTTTGTTTTTGAGATCTCCTTTATCATCCGGTCACTAAAAATGGTCAAAACCTACTTGTTTAAAAGGCTGCACTGGTCTCACAAGTACTTCGTCCACTTTCGGTCTTATATTAAGTACCAAAGTATGGATTGAAGCGAAAAGCCACCCTAATAGCTATATAGAAAAAGATGCCTTTCGATGTCTCTCTACAGGCATTTAATCGTAAATCAAAGGGAAACCAAACAAGCACTTTGAAGTCTTTCTTGACTTTGAAGGTAGAGATTCGTGTCCAGGATCCATTGTTTTATGTCTTTCTAAACATCACATTTATTGTTGGGTCAAAAATATGGTTTATACTTTACTTTTCTGGGCATTGTATTTTTGTGTAATAATTGTGGAGTTTTCGGTCTAGTTTACAGCCGAGTTTACGGCCATAAACACCTTACGGCCGTAAACTCATTTACTGCCCATATGTTTCCGGCCCATATCCAACATGTATAAATAGAGGTGTTAGGGTGAGGAGTAAAGATTGATGAGTTGTTGAACAGAAGTAGTTTACGGCCAGAGAGAGAAATCGGGTGTGAATCTTTTGTATCCGGATTATAATTCATATCAATACATACATAGATTCATTATATTCTTCTTCTTCTTCTCTTCTATTTTTATCTAACATCATCCGTTTGATTGGGATTCCGCACCATCAAACGGATCTGACTGATACACGGGCAGATTAGGGACTTACAATTGGGGAGAAATAAAAACAAAACACAAATTAGAAAATTTAAAAAAAAAATCCAAAACATCATAAAATCAAAAAAAATATATTGATTATGAGTCTGTGTTTGAGGGAGATGTTTTGGGAAGTGATATTATCAAGTGATAACAGGCAACCTGAGTCTGCGTAACGTACCCGAAGTTGAAGGGTCTATGCTCTGACTTGATGCGTCGATAGGCACGAAAAATTTTAAATGGACTTGACTAGGGGGATTTGAACTTAGGAAATTTATAGACTTGACAAATCTTGACCTAGTTAGATACGTTCAGCCTGACAATACGACGCTCGGATAGGTTGAGCAGGGAGATATATATGGGAATCTACTCGTCACATTAAATGAACCCGTACTTGGAACCGTGGCTTAACTTTTCCTCGATGTGCGGATTCTATCCTTAATTCCGGTTGGATGGGGCGACTGGTAAATTCCGATAAATTAGGTATGTAGAAAATCGTTTTCTTTCTTTCTTTCTGTTAGTCATATGTTGTCTCCTTTGCGTGACTTCTAATCCGACCTGGTACACAACATATGCAACTCCATTTCTCTGTAGGAAATATATATGTGCTTGAAATATATGTGTGAACTGTATGTGTGAAAAACTTCTCATCTGTTAGCCATATGCTGTCTCCTTTGCGCGACTTCTAATCCGACCTGGTACACAACATATGCAACCTTCTTCTTCTCAACCCCTCTGAAGTAGGTAGAAATAGAATTCTGTATCCCTTCTTTCTCTGAATGATTGTCTGCTCACCCGGTGTAAGGAGTACTCTGGAAGTTCTTGATGGCTGGGGCATATCAGGAAGCGGGAAACACGTACCAGTACACCTAAAATTGAACTCATACAGATTGTCTATAGATCTCGCTGCTCAATTTAGGTGGACAACAATATCCCTGGTCGTCGTCAGATGAATGGTCCTTAAGATATAGTATCTAAGGAATTAGGATCAGATATAATTTTTAGGAACTTAAGTTCACCTTGTCTTGTATCAAATAGTATGTCCTAAATAAGTCACAAAATTTTCGTGTTTAAGTGGACAACAATACCGACGATCGACTAGACAAAGATGTGAATATGGAAGGTACTGACAAGTGGATAAAGGCTGTCTAAAAACTTTGATCCCAAATCTCTCTTAAAGTTAGATATCATTTTATTTTGTTTAAATTTGTCATAGTTTCTTCTAATGTAAATATTAGAGGAGAATTAAAAATTAAAAAAAAAAAACAAAAAAAAAATCAAAAAAAAAAATCAAAAATTAAAATCCAAAATATAGTGTTATTTCAATTTTATTTCTTGTTCAGAAAAATCAAAAATTCAAAAATATTTTTGTTTCTGTTTTACTTTGTGTGCTAAGTTTTCTTTTAGTTTTGTTTTTGTCTTGAATAGTGATTTCAGGTATAGGTAAAGCTCATGAAGTTTGTGTTGAAGATTTCTGAGCAAAAGCCTCGTCCGTGAGCATCGAAGAATTCGCATTCGAAGGAGCATGAAATGAAGATTATTCTTTCAACATTCAATCCTTCAACCCCAGAAGCAAGGTGAAGCTCAAATTGAAGATTATGTGATGGATTGCATTGAAGCCTCCTCAATCAGTTTGCTGCTATCTTTGTACCTGCTGAAGTGATCCAGAAGATTTGTTCTCTCTGAAGATTCTCAAGCTGAAAGCACTATCTTTCAAGAATCAGTATGTAAAACCTCCTCACCCAATGTGCGTTCAATGCCAAATTCTGAAGAAAAACCCAACCGCTCAAGATGAAGTCAATTATTGAAGATTCATATGTTCATCCTGATGCTGTGAAGAAATCGAAGGTTAAAGCTGAAGCCAAGCTCTCATTGAAGATTAACAAGAAGAGCCAGCTACTTTTTAAGGGGAGCTTGTTGGGTCAATTAAGAAAAGAAAGCTATAAACCAAGGGGGAGATTGTTGGGTCAAAATATGGTTTATGCTTTACTTTTCTGGGCATTGTATTTTTGTGTAATAATTGTGGAGTTTTCGGTCTAGTTTACGGCCGAGTTTACGGCCGTAAACACCTTACGACCGTAAACTCATTTACGGCCCATATGTTTCCGGCCCATATCCAACATGTATAAATAGAGGTGTTAGGGTGAGGAGTAGAGATTGATGAGTTGTTGAACATAAGTAGTTTACGGCCAGAGAGAGAAATCGTGTGTGAATCTTTTGTATTCGGATTATAATTCATATCAATACATACATAGATTCATCATATTCTTCTTCTTCTTCTCTTCTATTTTTATCTAACATCATCCGTTTGATTGGGATTCCGCGCCATCAAACGGATCTGACTGATACACGGGCAGATTAGGGACTTCCAATTGGTATCAGAGCCAAGTTGTATCAGTCAAAAGGTTTATTGTTTCATCAAAAAAATCAAATATTTTGTGTTTACGGTCCAAGCTTACGGCCGTAAACACCGAGTTCTTGGGCCGTAAACTCTATATGGGGCATTATTTGATCTTATTTTCGAAATATTTTTGTGTTTTTGGAGAGATCTCGCAAAAATAAAGGGGGTTTGTTCTTTGTGTTTTTCATAAAAAGGGGTTTTTGATTGAGTTTTGGAGCTTCAAAGTCGAAATTTCACGTAATCTGGAAGAGTTTACGGCCGGAAACAGTTCACGGCCGGCGGCGGCATTCCCGTTTGCGGCTAGGGTTTCCGGAGATCTCGGCTCGGCAGCGGCTTGCGACTCGAACGTGGCGGCTCGGAGTTTGCGGCTCGGATTGGAAGTATACGGCTCGGCTAGGGAAGCCGGCTAAACAGCCGGCAAGCTAGCTGCAAGCGCTTCAATAAAAAGGCAACAGCTTTGCGTCTGGTAGGGATCAAACCCGGGCCTATTTAAATCCTTCTTCCCTGCACCTTACCAGTTGAACCAAGGAACAATCTGTTATAAGCCTTCCGTTTTTTAATTCTTAAACACTTCCAGTCGCATTCAAGTTTTGCAATTTTGACACTTTTAACCCCAAAACTCAATTCCTTTTTATTTTAAATTCCTTTTTCATCCAAAATAATAAAAATAAATAAATTAATTAATTAAAATTAATAGTAATAATAATAATAATAATAATAATAATAATAATATAAAAAAAAGATAAAAAAAAATTAAAAAACTTTTATTTTTTATCTTTTATTTAAAATTTTGATTTTGTCTTTTAAGTTTGACCTTTGATTTTAAACTTTGACTTTTTCGTTTAATTTTTTTTATTTTCAAATTTAACTTTTCGGTTTGACTTTCAAGTTTGACTTTTGATTTTAAATCTTGACTTTTTCATTTAACCTTTAAAATTTCAAATTTAACCTTTCGGTTTGACTTTTCAAGTTTAATTTTTAAAATTTGACTTTTAAGGTTAATTTTTTTTAATAAAAATAAAAAAAAGGCCTTTTTAAATTTGACTTTTAAGTTTTATTTTAGCTTCTAGTTATATTTTTTAATTAATTGATTTTAAAGTCTACAAGGGGTTTGAAAACATGAAAGAGAGTTGTCAGGATATGTTAAGACAAAATTTCAACTTTTTCGATAATATCCCTGGAGAAACCCTCGAAACTCAATTGCAGAGATTTACTACACTCACTACTGAGATGAATATAGCCGGGATCTTCTTGACTAAGTCCGAGATCAACAAAAAGCTGTTGAACTCACTTCCAAAATCGTGGGACATGGACGTGGCTGACATCAAGAAGACAAAAGATCTCAATCGTCTTAGTCTGGCTGATATAATTGAAGAAGTTAACGCTTTGAATTGTCGAAAAACAATGAGTTCAGCAAACCTTCCGGTCAATGAAGTGTCGTGTTCTCATTCATGTGAAGTTTCATGTTCTCAATCATGTGAAGATACGATTAAATTTCTTTGGGAACAAATTGATTTATTAAAAGGGGAAGTTGAGGACCTGAGATATAAAGGATATCAACTCAGGAAAGGACAGAAACCCCTGAAGGCTAAATTAGAAGCAAAAACCAAGGACTTTAAGAAACTTCAGGAAGACTATAGTAACAAATGTGAAAACTATGATTATGTAGTCAAACAAAATGCTGAGCTAGTGGCTAAAGTTGAATCTTTGAAAGGAAAGTTTGAAACCGCCAAACTTGATGTTAGAAAATATGATTTCTCAAGTGAGGTGGTTGCAAATATGATAGACCAAAGCATGCAGTTTAAAAGGAATCAAAACAAGGGTCTAGGGTATGATAGCGTACCTCCGCCTTACAATCATAACTACACATCCATCCCTATGAAACAAGAAGAAATTGACAGGGAGGCACATCTTAAATACGGGAAACCAGCTGGATTTGTGTCAGGAGGAGTTATTAATGTTGAAAATATTGATGTTTCTGTTACATGTGCAGGTAAAGTAGAAGAGGATGAGAACAAGGAGAGTTCTTCTGAACAAACCAATGACTCCTTGAACTCTAAATTTGTTGCTTCGAACTCGGATGCTTCTAACAAACCTGCCGTTGAGAAATATAGGCCTCCAATTCCAGCGCAACAAAGTGCCCGTCGCAAGTGTGCATGTGGACACAACAAGAGACAAGGCAAGGATATGCCACCAGGGGCAGGAAGAGACAACTCCACAGTGAAGAAAAGGACATGTTTTCACTGTGGAACACCTGGACACATTGCCAGAAATTGTCCTAATCGCGCGTATGTTCCCTACTACGCACAAGGCTGGCAGAACGCGTCAAGAGGGAGACACTCCAAAAGATACCCCTCAAGGTCACGTTCAGATATTGACGACTGGAACGCGCAGAAGGCCAAGAATTCAAATCCCAAGGGCAAGAAGGAAATGTCAGCCAACAAGCCCAGTTCAAGAGATACTACTGTGAAGCCAAGACCGGTTAGGTCAAAGTCATCTCGGCAGCCGGCTTCAAGTTCCAAATCAAGTGCCGAGGCACCCATCGGATCGAAAAAGAAATGGGTTAAACCCAACTACAAATGGGTTCCGAAGGCTCAAACTCCCAAATCTCCTAATGCTTCTAACGTTTCTACATCTTCTGTTTGTGATAAGCAGGACATGTCATGGGAGAGAGTATTGTGCAAGGATGACAAAGGTCGACCCAGTTTCAAAATGGACTGGGTTCCGAAGACCAACTGGTCCCGCTCTGTGTCGGAGCAGCTATGGAGGCATATCATCAGACTTCGGTTTGTTGGTAGTGGCTGCTCCTGGCATATGATTGGGGACATCTCTCAACTGTACAACATTCAGACTTTTGCTCGAGAGTATGTGTCCTTTTGCGGGAAGGGAAGAAAGGAAGGGATCACTGACGGGATTTGTGCTTAATGACATGAAGAATTTTCGAATCTGTTCTGAGTTACGCGTGCCGTTCTCAGACCTTCTGGATGCAAATTCAATCGGTGACTTACGGTTTGCGTTTTCTTCTCTATACTCCTGAGTTTTTCTTAACCTGATTCGCTTTAAAGACTAATTTTTGTTTTAGGATAGTTTAAATTTGCGCATTTACTTTCGTTTCTCTCCTATGCACAAATTTAGGGGGAGAAATAAAAACAAAACAAAAATTTTAAAATTTTAAAAAAATCCAAAAACATAAAAAAATCAGAATATCAAAAATATGTTGGTTATGAAGTGTGCTTGAGGGAGATGTTTTGGGAAGTGATATTATCAAGTGATAACAGGCAATCTGCGTCTGCGTAACGTACCTGAAGTTGAAGGGTCTATGCTCTGACTTGATGCGTCGGTAGGCACGAAATTTTTTAAATGGACATGACTAGGCAGAGTTGAACTTAGGAAATTTATAGACTTGACAAATCTTGACCTAGTTAGATACGTTCAGCCTGACAATACGACGCTCAGATAGGTTGAGCAGGGAGATATATATGGGAATCTACTTGTCACATTAAATGAACCCGTACTTGGAACCGTGGTTTAACTTTTCCTCGATGTGCGGATTCTGTCCTTAATTCCGGTTGGATGGGGCGACTGGTAAATTCCGATAAATTAGGTCTGTAGAATATTATTTTCTTTCTTTCCGTCTGTTAGTCATATGTTGTCTCCTTTGCGTGACTTATAATCCGACCTGGTACACAACATATGCAACTCTATTTCTCTGCAGGATATATATATATATATATATATATATATATATGTGTGTGTGTGTGTGTGTGTGAAATGTATGTATGAAATACTTCTCATCTGTTAGCCATATGCTGTATCCTTTGCGCGACTTCTAATCCGACCTGGTACACAGCATATGCAACCTTCTTCTTCTCAACCCCTCTGAAATAGTTAGCAATAGAATTCTGTATCTCTTCTCTCTCTGAATGGTTGTCTGCTCACCCGGTGTAAGGAGTACTCTGGAAGTTCCTGATGGCTGGGGCATATCAGGAAGCGGGAAACACGTTCCAGTACACTTAAAAATTGAACACATACAGATTATCTATAGATCTCGCTGCTCAATTTAGGTCGACAACAATATCCCTGGTCGTCGTCAGATGAATGGTCCTTAAGATATAGTATCTAAGGAATTAGGATCAGATATAATTTTTAGGAACTTAAGTTCACCTTGTCTTGTATCAAATAGTATGTCCTAAATAAGTCACAAATTTTTCGTGTTTAAGTGGAAAACAATACCGACGATCGACCAGACAAAGATGTGAATATGGAAGATACCGACAAGTGGATAAAGGTTGTCTAAAAACTTTGATCCCAAATCTCTCTTAAAGTTAGATATCATTTTATTTTTGTTAAATCTATTATAGTTTCTTCTAATTTAAATATTAGGGGAGAGTTAAAAAATTAAAAAAAAAACAAAAAAAATCAAAAATTAAAAATTCAAAAATAGTGTTATTTCTGTTTTATTTCTTGTTCAGAAAAATCAAAAATCTAAAAATATTTTTGTTTCTATTTTAATTTGTGTGCTAAGTTTTCTTTTAGTTTTGTTTTTGTCTTGAATAGTGATTTCAGGTATAGATAAGACTCATGGAGTTTGTGCTGAAGATTTCTGAGCCAAAGCCTCGTCCATGAGCATCGAAGAATTCTCATTCGAAGGAGAAAGAAATGAAGATTATTCTTTCAACATTCAATCCTTCAACCCCAGAAGCAAGGTGAAGCTGCAATTGAAGATTATGTGACGGATTGCATTGAAGCCTCCTCAAACAGTCTGTTGCTATCTATGAACTTGCTGAAGTGATCTAGAAGATTTGTTCTCTCTGAAGATTCTCAAGCTGAAAGCACTATCTTTCAAGAATCAGTACGTAAAACCTCCTCACCCAATGTGCGTTCAATGCCAAATTCTGAAGAAAACCTCAAGTGCTCAAGATGAAGTCATTCTTTGAAGATTCATATGTTCATCCTGATGCTGTGAAGAAATCGAAGGTTAAAGCTGAAGCCAAGCTCCCATTGAAGATTGACAAGAAGAGCCAGCTACTTTTTAGGGGGAGCTTGTTGGGTCATTAAGAAAAGAAAGCTATAAACCAAGGGGGAGATTGTTGGGTCAAAAATATGGTTTATACTTTACTTTTCTGGGCATTGTATTTTTGTGTAATAATTGTGGAGTTTTCGGTCTAGTTTACGGCCGAGTTTACGGCCGTAAACACCTTACGTTTGTAAACTCATTTACGGCCCATATGTTTCCGGCCCATATCCAACATGTATAAATAGAGGTGTTAGGGTGAGGAGTAAAGATTGATGAGTTGTTGAACAGAAGTAGTTTACGGCCAAAGAGAGAAATCGTGTGTGAATCTTTTGTATCCGGATTATAATTCATATCAATACATACATAGATTCATCATATTCTTCTTCTTTTTCTCTTCTATTTTTATCTAACATCATCCGTTTGATTGGGATTCCGCACCATCAAACGGATCTGACTGATACACGGGCAGATTAGGGACTTACATTTATCCCACAAAATATTTGCTTTATTTCTTTATCTTTGACACTATCTTTGCACGAGGATCTTTGATTTTCCAATCTCTGGTTCGGTTTCTAATAAGCTATTTTCATATATATATATATATATATATATATATATATATATATATAGCTCCGGTTCATTATGATGGAATATAGTCTATTAAAAGCGAAAAGATGAGTCAGCATGGATATGAAGAGTCCGACATTTGAATCGATAAGGATGAGATAAGTATGGAAAGACGTGTGAATTTGAAACGATCGCTGATGTCACCGCCTATCTAGGTGTAACAGTTGTACAATCCTGGTTTTCTAGGCGTCGATTGAGATTTTTTCGTCTATGATATGATTACGATTTCTTTCTCTCTCCTGCTTGACAGTATAAAAGGTTTTCACAATTACCTTTACTCTTTTAATGCTCTCATATTTTCAAAGCGAATACCAGCGATTCTTTCTCCACTGTTCATCTTCTTCTACATCTAGCTTCAACAATGGCAGAATCCTCTTCAGTCTATGAAACCTCTGCTCGATCAACTCTTCTCTCCATCAAGGCGAATCAGAATCTTCTGATCAATCTCACACCGTTTGCCTACGATCCCTATATGCTCAATGTGGTTGAATGTATCAAGTACTCTCCACTCGTCATTGCTTTGACGAAGGTCGAATCCATACCAATGTCTTTTCTCTCACAGGTGTACTCCATAGCAACCTATGACTAGGCAAAAGAGAGGGTTTTCTTTGAAGTTCTCGATCAAAAGACATCGATTTCCAAGGATCAATTTTTCGCACTACTACGACTCCCTTACGACACTGCCATGGTCAACCCTGAATCCATCACCACTTCTCAGCTCTTCTCCAGGTTCTGTAATATGGGGTATGCAGAACTCCTCACGACAGTAACCAAAGTCAAGAAGTCCTGCCTTCCTCCTCAATGGAATGGCCTCTTCGCCCTGCTCTTCAAAGGTATTTATGAGAGGGTTGCTGGTTCAGAAAGGGCTAGCAAGCATTTCATGACTCTTCTCTATGGTATTTACAATGGAGTAAACTTGGACTATGGTTCTGTTCTTTGGACTCATTTGGTGCAAAGTCTTTCTTGGATGACACCCCTGTTACATCTAAACCTCTCTCACCTACACCATCAACCGAAACCGCCCCAATTCTTGGAGGAGAGGATGTCGAATTTGACACATTCTATTACAATCCCTATATAGTGCAAAGTGATGATGATGTGATGCACCTATCACCAAGCGTCATCTCAAGGAGCTGAACGAAAAGCTTGACAAGCTTATGGCCTCCTCTTTTACTCATGATTCTTCTTCTGAATCTGCTGTCAAAAACATGATGGCCACCTCGATCAAGGAACATGAAGCTTCAATCACCAAAGCCACCTCTGCTATTGATGCTTCAACCAAAGTTTGCACTGAAGCGACCAAAAAAGTCAATAAACTAATTCAAAATTCTAATCTTTTTCTTGAGTCTTTACAGGTTGCTGCAGACCAAAATGTCAACAAAGTCAACACCACTATTCAGAGCTTAACTCAATCTCTTCAACAAGAGAAAGAGCATTTTGAGGCGATTCGAAAGAACTTAACCTCTGATCAAGTCAAGCTTCAAGTATCTGTCTCTGAGCTTTTGGATAGACTTCAGGTAGATCTTGCTTTGGAAATCAGAGTGATGGATGAGCTCGCTACAAAATCCACTCAACTAAAAACCCAGACTCTAAAGCTCAATCAAGAGAACAAGGATCTTGAAGCATTGCGTTCTAACAATCAAGAGCGGAAAGTGGTTAAAACCTCAGTGGGTGATGTTCATTCAATTCTCCTTCATCTTCTCGAAGCCCATGATTCAGTTCTTACAATCTCTGTTAGACGTCATCTGGATGAGAAGTTGAGGCAAGCGCTTGATATTCTGAGTCGCATTGAGGGTGTTCCGGAGTCCGTTGTCCCTCTGCAACAAGGGGGAGAAGAAAAGAAGCCTTCATCTCAACCACCGAAACCTCAACAACCGAAACCACAACAACCGAAGGTGGTTACTGAACTGAAAGGGACAAAAGCTTCGAGTTCTGGTGTTCAAAATAAAGGAAAAGAAATTGTTGATGATGATGAGGACGATGTTGATGATACTGAAGAAACGATTCCTAAATCAAGTCCTTAAAAAGCCAAGCCCTCTGTTCAACAGATTAAAGATAAGGTTCAAGAAGCGATCAATCAAGAGAATAAAGAGAGAGAAGCGAATCTGATTAATCAAAGGAAATTGAAGTTTCTTCTGTGGTCGTTAGAAAGGCTTAGAAAGGAGGTTATTGAAGCACCAAGCTCTTATTGGCTAGAGCCTGTTCTTTCGTTTGATGTTGAGAATTCTAAAGATTCTCAATTTGATATTCCTATCACTCGCAAGGCCTTCATCTTTCACTGCTTTGGGTCTACAGTGGTGATTCCTTCTCCAGATCCGAAGGTTGATCAGGACTTGCTTGAGTATTATCATGAGTTCTCTCAACCCCAGTACCTGACTTGGAGTAACAAGAAGATCACAACTGTTAAAGTACTGTAGCCTACTCCAGCAGGGAAGTTCCTCAACATCAAGCTCAAAGTGACTCGAGGATCAGACGGTTTGGCTCATACAATCACACTTGCTGACTTACCGAATCTGAATCTGCATGATTGGATTCTCTTGAACAACATTATGCTTGCCAACCCAAAGGAGTACAAACCAATAATAGGTCACATCAAGGGGATGCTGGTTTGCTACATTCACGAAGTAGCTAAGATGGATCTAGAGGTTGCCTTAGCGATTCGAAAGAAGCCTTCAATCAATCCAATCGGGAACGCATGGGATATTGAGCAGATGGTGAGGGGTAAAATAGACTCACAGTTTCAGACTGTTATGTTTATTAGGCGCGAAGATCAAAGATGTCTGTTTGCTCTTGCTGATAAACATATATTCTATGATTCCTGCTTGAATCATATTCTCGAGATTATCCAGGAATGTGATCAAAACAGTGAGGTAGACAAGAAGCAGTTCACAGATTTGATTCGGCGGTATATGGCTTTCAGACGAACTATACTTTCCATTATTCCAAGGTTGTTCAAGCTTGTGTAGCGAACTCCTCAACCTCCACCGAAGTGAAGTCTTGCCCCAATTGACGCAAAGGGGGAAATTGTTGGGCTTATAGTGTTGCGTCATGGGCTCGGTTGTTAGTCCAGTTTTTGTCACCGGTTTGGGCATGTCCAGCTGTGTGTTTTGTTTTATGGTTTAGTATATAAGTTGCATGCATGCAATCTTATCATTAACTTTTTAGATTATTACTCTCATTAATTGCATTGTAAAAGCCTAGCTCACCTCTACAGCGGAAGTTCTTTATCGAGCTCTGCTGAGGTGTGACTATATCGGCTAATGACCCTCCACTAGTTAAGAATGTGGTGGGTAAGAGTGAATACCTAATGATGGTCATTTTACACGCGACATCCTTAAACACCCCTTATAGACCAGCTTCGTGAATGAGGTCTACTAACGGTAACACTGACTCATATTATATATATATATATATATATATATATATATATATATATATATATATATATAAGTATTAACCTTTTAATATTATAATACTATAAGGTTTGTATTTTAAACTTTCAAAACACTAGGGTTTTAGAATTTAATATTTCAAAACTAAAACTTTTTATCAAAATTTTTTAAATTCCAAAACTTGAGGGCAGGTTTTGATCATAATCTTCCAATTAGATGAGGATAATCAATACCATATCAGAAAATTCGAATTTTAATTAGTAAAACAACTTATGGTAATTATCCAAATCTAATTTAGGCCAAAAATCCAAAAATCTTCCAACTGATTGGTCTCCACGTCGTATCATGCCATAACACATCGTGGATGACCAACATGTCGTGTTCCATTATGAACACGTCATGTTCATTAGGAAGAAACAAAAACCGATTTTCCTTTTGCATTTAACAATTCATAAATGCATCAAATATAATAGAAAAACACCATAATCTCTGATACAACTGATGGATTTTGAGCATTACAACGTTCTTATGGTGCACATGCAACCCTAATTGCTTTGGATCTAGATTTTTCTCAAGTTATACATGAAATTCAATTATCCAATACATGATCCCTAATCTAGCATACAATTTTTGGATTTAGTGAATAAACATAAGTTGGAATGATACCTTTTTTGTTAACTAGTAATAACAAGTAATCCTTTCCTTGATCTTGACCTTCTAGAGCTTAGTGACTCAATTGTTGCACCTCTAATGGAGTCATAAACACCACTAACATTTGGATGAACAAGAGAGAGAGAGATGGAGGCGAGGATTTTCAGCTAGGGTTCTCTTAGAAGCACAAATAGGCCGAAAACTGTAAGCCATGGGGTCTATTCATACTTGTGGCTGCTAGGGTTTTTAGGTGAAACCCTAATTTGACTGCTTAATCCTTAAGCAGCCCATGACCCCTTCTAGAATAGTCCTTGTACGAATTCTCTATGAGCCTCCCATAGAATTCTTCCACCCTTATTGCAAGGTGATTCTTCAGCCCAATTGCAACTATCAGTGATTTGAAATATCAGTCTCCATTCTTTTAATTAGTATCTTTTGATCACTAAATTAATTCCAAATTAATTTCTTATCAATACTAGTTAAATAATATGATTTCTTAATTAATATATTATTCTTATAATATATTAATAAATCATTTATCAACCTCTTTCTCATAATTCATCCGATCAAGTTGCTATGGTGAAGGCAACTCATAAGGACCATGCTACTATCGGGTCAAGTACATACCAATTATAGTTATAGCCTTAGACACCTAATCCAACACTTATATTAATCGAAATAAACTTACAAGTACTACTTTATCTTAAAGTATATGTAAAAGTGCTTAAGTGTTGAGAGAATAAAACTGAGACTGGAAGTGAGTATGTATATGTTAGTAAGTGAATAGCTAGGCTTTTATACATAGTGATAACAACAACTAATCTAGCATTTTAGGCATCTTCCTTGAAACATGAACCATTTGTTTCGATGGTATTCAACGATGACAAGGTTTTGACCATGTGTTATTGACCTGGTCTACTCTTTTCTAGTCAAGCTTGTAGACCCTGCACAAGATATTATAATAAACATGATGACAATCCAAGATATTGAATAAATCCAAGGTCTTGGGCTTGCTCGGGATGTTAGTAAAAGTTCAATATATAAAAATAGTTAAATGAAAATTCTAACCATAAAAGGACCATACATCATTAGCAAATATCATTCTATAATGACTCTTAGAGATAAAAATATTTCACTAACTTAATCGTGTTTCCTTGTGGTGACACTACTACCCTCCCAAAAGCTTTTTTTTTAATTGTAAAGTACTTTTTCCTTGAATATTATCTGAATTTTGTTGGCATTTTCTCGCATGTCTAATTATGCTAGACGTTTTGTTTATGTTTGTATTGGAACTAAATATTTTAAAGCAATAAACACACTAAGGTTTACTGGTTTTCTTTCCATCTTCATCCAAAATTGCTTCATAAGTATCCCAATATTTTTATCTTGTTTTTGTTGTGCCCTTCTTTTTTCCTTTGGCAATGTCATATGATCTTCAATATTTTTTTCTTCACTATTGGTATCAACATAATCAATAATATGCGGGGTGTTATCAACAAAATGCATCATCATCCTACAATACAATAAATTAAAAACAATTAGTTAGGTATTCGACATAATACATTCAAATAATCAAGAATTATGATGTAACATTGAACATAAGGCATTCAAGAATAAGGAATTAACAAATTCAATATTAGCCATTGAACATAAGGCATTCAAGAATCAATAATCAAGATGTAACATTAAATAATCAACATTAGGCATTTAAGATAACAATACAAATTATTCAACAATCATAAATTCAAACTTCATACATGAATGTAACATTAATCGAACTTCATACATTCAAGAATCATGATGTAACATTGAAGAATTTACATTACAACATCAAAAACATAAAATGTTTAGAATTACTTGAGATTGATTGTCTTCTATTGACGAAATAATCCAATTTTCAATCACCATTGAAGATTCTCTACTAAAATTTATTTGTGAAATAAAGAGGGTTTAGGAGTGTAAGGTCACACCTTATGATTTGATGAATCAAACATCTTTTCAGATGCTGTCCACCAGTGTCTACACTAGCGCTAGCGTCAACGTTAGCTCCAGCGTCTACATAGCATGAACGACAGCATGATGGTTTTGTATAAAGTCTGATACTTTTGTATATTAGTAGGTTAGATATTTTATATTTATAGATAGCTTTGTATTTATAGAATGGATATATGATCCGTAATCTTAGTGATTAAGATCTGATTATACATAGATTAGATTACATCTGTAAAATAAAGGGATTTATATTTATCGCAATCGTATATATGCTTTTGGGCTAAACCCTAATGCATCTATGTGATCATCTTTGTGACCGCTTCGTGCACCGTTCGCTTTGTGAGAACACATTTCTTAGTGAAAAATCATCATTGTGATAATCGTTGTTCTTCTGTTCTTTTTTTTCTATCATCTTTCTTTGTGTTTATACTTGTTTCTGTCCGATCAAGTGAACCTTCAAATGGTATCAGAGCAAGTTCTTTGATACATTCAAGTTATCATGTCTTCCTCATATAATATAAAGTCTCTTGTAGTTAACCAAATCCCTCTATTTGGTGATCACAAATTTTCCATTTGGAAAACAAAAGTCATGGATGTTCTCGAGACCATGGACTATGACATGCCCAATATTTTTGAACATGGGCCATATGTATCAACCTATGGTTGAGAATGTAGCCACTAGTCCGAGGAAACAAAAACTAAAGTCAAGATACGATGATGATGAAAAATGACTTATAAGTCTTGATGTAAGAGCAAGGGCAACCATAGGAAACTCTCTTCCATATCACATGTATCATCTGGTTCAAAATGGTGATTTTGCTTAGCAGATGACAGAGACACTGACTGTGGCCTGCGAAGGCCATTTGGAAGTTCAAGCAGCTACCATCAATAACCTTAACCGGCGATACAAGAATTTTTTTTGCTCAGAAATGTGAGTTTTAACCTAAACCTTTAACAAGTTTAACTATTTAGTGAATGATATGTGCAGGTTAGGAATCACCAAAAGTTCTTCCCAGTTGGTTTTAAAATTTTTGGATTCTCTTGGGAAAAGCTGGGAACATCACGCTGATGTTCTAAAAACTAGCGAGAAGATCAACCTCATGGATCTCAATTCTCTGTTTGGAAATCTATGAAACTACGAAGAAACTAAAGCTCTTCGAAAAGATATCATGAGGGATTCCAACAAAGAAAAATATGTGGCTCTTGTCTCCGAGAAAGAAAATGTCGTTGTTGTTAGCGACTTTGATGAATCCGATCAGGGTGAAATGCATGATGATTATTCTCCTAATGAATTAGTTTCCAATGCTACACTTATTGTTAATGATATGAAGAAAGTAGGTGTAACATCTTGTTTTGGAGCGTCCGTGATTAGGGTTCGTGGGCTGCAACCAGGGCATGAGGAAGCCTTGGGGTTGCGACAAGTTGCTAGAAGCGTAGGGCATCTTGTCAACTTTCCGTGGATATCAGGTTCATTGGAAACAGAGTTTTATCGAGGATGCAATGGAAGTTTGAAGTTTTGGCAGGAATAATCCCTTATTTGAGAAAGGTAACAGTTGAATACGCTAGGCGTACGTGTGTGTAGGCTTAGTGTACTCATGCACGTGATTTTTAAGCGTAGCCACCTAGTACACTGGGTGTACTAGGCACAGCGTGAAAACCCTAATTTTGGATGTGTCCTTATGTAAAGAATGAGATGGCCTCATTCCTGGCCACCATCCTCAGATTTCAAACCCTCTTAAACCCTAAACCTTCGTTCATGGAGCTTGTGCGTGCATTTGAGAGCCTTTGAGTGTTTTTTTGTGTTCTTGGAGTGAAGAAGAATGTTTGGAGAAGGAGTGAGAGTCTAGGCCCTTGGATCTGAGCATATCTATGTTAGGAGCTTCATATAGAGGAATAAAGCTTCAAACTTTATCACTCTTTTGATTTGTGCATCTTAGTAGAGTATTTTAGGGTTTTTGTTCCAAAAGTTGGAGACTTTATGAGATATTGAGCTCCAAAGACTTTGATCAAACCCTTTGAGTAAATCTAGTGGTGTAGCGTCATAAAAATCAAGACTTGGACTTTAGAATCAAGCCATGCATGAGATATGAGCATTTTATGATAGGAGAGTGAGAGTTTTGTGTGTTTGTGACCTTATCAGCCATTACAAGGCTTAAATTCACCGACTTTATGGAGTAAGAGCTATTAGGGAGTCCAGATATGTGATTTTAGCCAAGGTCTTAACGGATTAAGACCAAATGAGTAGAAAGAGTGAATCTGGGAAGTATGTTGAGCGCAATTATAGTACGCCCCGCGTACTGACCAAGGGTCCCAAATCTGGATTCGTGAGTACGCTGGGCGTACCAAGGGAGGTACGCCCCGTGTAACCTCACTGTGGAATTTTTGGCTAAGTCTCATTTTGGGCCTTGAGTGTTGGGCTTGTTGCACTAGAGTCTTGAAAAGTTTCAAGAACTAATCGAGAGTAAACTTGCTGTTAATTACTAGCACACGACTTGAGGTTTCTAACCTATCACGTTGACATATTCTTGTTTCTGTGCCATTCCAGTTTGGTCAACTATGCATGTGAGTTCTATGACTTCTCAATAGGTTGCATAGGGGCAAGGTACCTTAATCAATGGAAAGTACATTGAAAGGTAGGGGTTAGCTGCTCAATAACTTGGAAGCAATGGTAGGACCCTTGATGGAAAGAAATTAAGAATGGACAAGTTCAATCCATAAGACTTTGGATTTATCACAATTATTGTCTTATGATAATGGTTATGACAAATTCATATAGATAGGAACACATACACCACAAAATCAGAGTGTCATAAGGTTTCTCTCCTTCATGAAAATGATTGTGAGGAAACGCATTCACTAAGAGAGATTTTGAAGATAGCATTATGTAATTTGCATTCCTCAAATTCGATTATGATAATTGCATCCCTCTTCATAGTTCGAATTGTGGGAAATGGAAAATGGGTCTGAACAGTTTAGACTTATTGTTATAAGTTCTAAAATTGTTTAAACACACATATAGGTTATCTAAGGAAAGGTGTATGAGTTCGAGAAGCTTAGATAAAGGCTTATCAAAGCGTCTCGGTTTCAGAAATCTAAACTTTTGTAAATAAAGTCAATAAGTATTGGTTTCTAGAAGTCCATCTAATTCCTAAATACATGTCAAAGCTAGTAGGGAGCATAAGTGTTATGCTTGGAAAAGTTATAATCATCATGTGAGTGGAAGCATGATGATTATGGTAAGTATTGCGAGATAACAATATTAATTACAGAAAACAAAAGGTTCAATTCGCAAAGTTGCAAGGGTTGAAAAGTTGTTTTGCTATAATTAAAGGAGAGAATTTTATACTTCATTTCAGTTCTAAAAGCTTGGATTGATTTTTTTTTATCTAATTTAGTCATATAAAATTAAGATTGTGTTCTCAAATTTGATTATGATTACGACATCCCTCTTCATAGTTCGAATTGTTAGAACATGGCAAATAGAGATATTGTAGCAAAAAACTAGTCAAGTATCACGTCTTTATGTAAGACATTATGAATCGTATCCCATATACTTTGGGCATAGGATCGATTGCATATGCTATAATATTCGTGTGTTCTAAAATTTTCCAAATGCCTAGGGCATTAAGAGGGAAAAAGGATTGGAACCAGATATGACTAAAGGTGATTAATCAACTGCCAAGAGGACAATCTAAGGTTCGCTAAGGATTGGTCTCTTATGAGCAGTTGGAAGTATAGTAATGAAAGGACCATATTGGGATTATTATTATTAGATATGATTCTATTAATAATGAGTTGTCATATGGTAAATATGGAATTGTTTCCATATTGGATGTTCAAAGGAATGTAATTTGAATGTGAGACTTCATGTCCATGGAATTGTATTGTAACAATATCTAATAGATGACTTTGTAATTTCATTGACAAAGTCTTTGTGACTTTGGTGCTATGACATTACGAAAGAATTGTTGCATAAAATGTTGAAATCTAACATATTATATAAGTGGCAAGAATTTGGTATTCTCACACTTGTGGTAAGGATTGGGAATTATGAAATGAGTGTGATTGAAAATGTTATTCAATTATACTATTTCACAAAGTAAGGACCATAGGTAAACATAATGTGCATGCTAAGAGCATGGGACAATTGTTGTTATAATTCAAGTAATAAGTTGGTTACCCAAAACATTATACAATGAATAATGTGTAATCAATATGGTGATTAAATAAAAGGAGTTTTATTTATACTCAAAAGTTTGGGGCCATATTGGGTTCGATTATTCTTGTGTTTCACTTTGCATGTTTTGAATTCCTGAATAATAAGATTATTCAAACGTTCCATAGTCGCTCATACTTTAGGAGTAGGTATGAAAGAAGATTGTCATGAATTGGTTTGTAGATTGCCTAAAGTGTATTAGACATATAAAATGTTTGTTGCAACATTCATGAGTGCTTATGAATATAAATTGAGCATTGGATTAAACCCACACTCACTTGGATCGCTTCATGGATTTTATCACGAGTGATTGGTGAGACGATAATATCTTATATTCTTGAAACTGAGATGTGTGAGTTGTATCTTGCGAGTCGGTTACACATTGATAATATGTAAACGCACCAATAACTTGGTGTTATAAAACATATTGTTGTGTGTGATTCGGTGCATGAGTACAAGCAAGCATTGAGTCGAAGTTTATCCGTTCCTTTTACCCAAAATGGGATAAAAGAAATATATGTGGGCCCCTCGATGATTTAGTGATGACACCTAAGCACTTGGCCAAGCCGGGTCTAAGTTGATGTGTTCAATTGTAGTCTGTTGTTAGTCGTCATAAATCAGAAATTGGGAAAAAAACACATGAACAGAGAGTATGATTTAAATCCATGTCTCAGTTCATATGATATCTAGAATGGAGGAATATATGATCCCTTATCTAAAGGACACGCTTCTGATAAGATCAGAGTTGACAGTGACTTTTGAAAGCTACAATTACTAATCAGGTTTGAAGTCGTACGTAGAATAGTTGTTAGACTTATCCAAGTGGGAGACTGTTGGATTATTGTCTAAGTCCATAACTATTTTGGTATGTACTTGACCCGATTGTGAGCACGGTCCTTTTGGGTTGCCTTCACCAAAGCAACTTGATAGGATGATTTGTGGAGAAAGAGATTAATTATGATTTATTAATATATTATATGAATAATATATTAAAATAGAAATCATATTGTTTAATTAATATTAGTCAAGAATTAAAAAGAATTAATTTTGTGGCTAAAAGACATTAATTAAATAAAGGGGGCTAGAACTGTCAATTGTGTGATAGTTGGATATTGGGCTGTTGGACTCCATAAAGTTGGACTCCATAGAGGCTGCTTAGGGCCTAAGCAGTCATATTAGGGTTTCCTAGTTCAAAACCCTAATAGCCTCACTATATAAAGACACCTAGGGCACCCAAAAACGTGGCTAAGCATTCCTTGGAGTTTCTTGGACATTTTTGGTGCTTCCTTCTCCTCTCCTAAGTCATCCTCTTGCTCTTGGTTTTTGTGAGCCATTAGAGGTGTGACACTTGTGACACTAAACTTTCAGAAGCCAATTACAAGAAGGAATAGATTGTTATTGCTACATAACAATCAAAGGTAAGATCGAAACCCTATATTATGATAATATTGATTATTGTATGTTAGATCTAGGGCTTGTGGCTTTGGATGATTATTGCATGTTCATTAGACAAACTAGATCCAAAGCTTTAGGGTTTGCATGCACACCATAGGAATGATGTAGTGCTCAAAACCCATTATGTTCATCATCCGATGTGAGTCTTCTCACTATACTTACCATGAGTGGTATCTTTGTGGGAATGAGATGTCTTATGTGCTTATCTATATTCTGCATTATTTCTTTGTGATCTATGCTGAGTATTATTATTATGAGCATCTTGAGTTAGGTCCAGAGGGTCCACCCGAGTTGTGGGACCGAAGGGTCCCATTGAGACACATTGACCGGAGGGTCTTTTCTGAGTATGGCCATGAGAGGCTATTGAGATATGTGTAGTATTTTGGGGAACTCACTAAGCTTCGTGCTTACCGTGTTATGTGTTATGTGTTTCAGTTTTTTCTCAGGATCGTAGGAAGGCACCAGCTTGATTGTACACACCCGTGAAAGAGTTATGTTTTGAGGATCCTGGATTTTAATCAAACAATTATGGAGTTGCGATTTGTAAATTAAATAAATGAGATTTTTGTGAAATGTGTTATGAGAATTATGTGATTTTAAATGAAAATTTTGCTTGAAAATCTATGGTGTTACAAGTTGGTATCAGAGCCTTGGTTTGAGGGATTCAGATATACCTTCGGGTGTGTCTGGACTCAAAATGAGGATTTAAGAAAAAAAATTCAAAAGAAATGATTTTTCTAAAACGAGCAAGAGTTTCTAAGAGAAAACGAGAAGGAGCAGTGTGTGCAATCAGCTAGAGCGTGAAAGGTGATTTCCCAAAATACCCTTACTTATTTGTGTTATGAGTTATTATTGAGATATTAGTGATGCATGCTAGATGATAGGCTAGGTATTTCATATATTAGGGCTAGAGTTGCCTGATTTATGATGCTTTAGCCTAGGAATTATTGTTATTTGTGATGTGCTTTGAGTATGTGCTGAATAAGAGTATCCAACATGAATCTTTTTGAGAGAGCTTTGAGTAGAGGAGTAATCTAGGAGAGATACCTAGATGAGCCTTGGAGAAGCCTGCTAAGGGGGTAGTTAGATACCTGCGAGAGGTAGGGTTGCTTGAGTTTGGTGATACCTTTTAAGTGTGAGTAGAGAAAATAGAGTTGTAGCCTAGAGTGGGTTTACGTGTTGGAGGATATTATTCGATGCTCGAATGCTGCTTGCTTCATGCTTTGTGGAACTCTTGAAGATGGGAGTCATCTACTTAGTGAATATGACGATATTCAAGAGGTAGATGGCTGGCATCATAAGGAGTTCTTCAGCAGATGATGGAACAGAAGTGTGAGAACCTAGGAAGAGCCTACGAAGTGACCTTAGTCAGATGAGTACGCTGATAAAGGAGAGTATTCGCTGGGGAGCGACCATGTTTAACGGGATTGTGATCGAGAAGGTTGAGCAGCTACTTAGGAAATCTGGGACGATCTATGTGGAAAGTATGGGTAGATGTGGCAGGTAGTATGGGCCCGTAATACTGAAAGAAAAGGACCCGTAATTGAAACAGGGAGAGTTCCAGAGGTTCAAAGTAGCAGATTGAGGGGAGATAACATGGTTCGGGTACCATGATTCGTAGCAGATTGAGAGGTGATCACATGGTTCGAGTACCATGATTCGTGGCGGTTAGTGCTTCTGGTTTTACCAGTTATCCTGATGGGATTGATTAGACCGAGATCATATGTGATAGAGTGTGGGGCCAAAGGGCCATATTGAACGAGTCTCAATGGAGCACACCTTGAGAGGGAAATTGAGTTAGTTTCCAAGAGATTTTTGGTGAGATGCCAGTTAGAGTCGTAAGACTCATGGATGAGTAGAGATGGTGCTTATTAGAGGATCGCAGTCTGAGTTGAGCAATCGAATGATAGATGAGGCGTCATCTTCTGTGGCAAGAGTTGTGCTATCCCCGTTTCCTGGGAGAAGCAAAAGAGATGACGAGCTTCCGGTTTTCAGAGTTTGGAGGTAAACCCCGTGGGGTAGCATAGGGTTGCAACCTTTTCACCAGAGTATTTTGGGCAGTATGTTTGCTGCGAGGCATTTTTTATACCATGAGAGAGTCATTTGTGGGTCTATGATGGAAGAGAACAAGGAGGAGTCTTTTGAGGGAGTCATAATTTTAGCGGCAGTTTCAGGTGGTTAAGAGGGGTATATTGGGGCGGTGGCCCTCGTTGTCTTCGTTGTGTATCGACTATGAGGGTGGGGTCTCTTGCTTTTATGATGATTCCCGTGATGGTAGGCTGGTCAAGGAGTCAGAGACGAAGTGCGTGATAGTGCATTATTTCCGGACCGAGAGTCAGGACTAATTCAGAACAGTTGGGGTATCCGGCGTTATATCGATATGAGGATTCGAGATGACTAGAGGCAGTCATGTTGGGAGGATTCTGAGATTTTTGTCTGAATTACGGGATATTTGGAATTACTTGGTTCTATCGGGAATATCATTGAAGTGATTATGTGGTACGTTCCAAGAGTCAAGTGTGATATATCTGGTGAAGCTGTCTATGGAGTAGATTGTTGGTATGCCAATTGGTGATGGTTCGAACCCTGAGTGGGGGAGAACTGAGTATTCTATTGAGAGGATCAGCGATCCATGCAAGTACGGTTAGAGAACTGGTTATGGAGATCCGCGGTGCGGACACATGAGACCTAGGTTATTGGTGGATGAGGCGAGGTGCAAGGCGGGATGATGTATGGGTATGTGCTTAAGGAAGGATGAGTGAATCCACGACAGGTGGCCGTTGGTCAGAGAATTTATTATGGCTAGGATTTTTTTCGGGTTTGCAAATGTTGAGTTCGAGGCAGGTATAGATTGTGGTCTACACTCCAGGAGGGGCAGCAGTTGATTTGTCAACCAATTTTAGATTCGGTGTGAGTAGTTCGTATGGGCGGTGATCAGTAGAGGGTGGAGCTTCGGATTTTCGTCAACTTGTTTTCAGTCATTGATGATTCGTCTATGTTTCAATTTGTGAGATGGGAGTATTTAGAGGTTTCAAGTTGCGTAAATGGAAGATCAGTGGTTGAGGCAAGACATCATGAGATGTTGTGATGGTGTACTGAGGTGCCTGAGTATGGGGTCCTAATTTTTGGTCATGTTGAGACTCGGATTGTGGGATGGCGAGTGGAGTACCATGAAACTTTGGTTCCATTGGGAACCCATCAGTTAAGTGTCGCCAGAGTGGGACTGTCCAAGGGTGTATCTATGCTGAGAAAAGTGCCTTGCCTACGAGAACTTACATCATGAGTGGTGGTGCATAAGTTGGGTGGGTGTATGCACCTATCTATGTTGAGCTGCGGAGCATGAGCTGGTGAACTCAGTGTAGTGATGGCTTGATGATGAGATTATGGGGTGATAAGAGGGTAAGTGGATCTGAGTAGGAGTAATCGCTTGGGATTATCAGGAAAACCATGGTGTGTGCCTATGGTGAGTCAGTAAGCGACAGAGTGTTGTGATATTGCGGGGAGCCGTAGTACTCACTAGTCAGTAAGAGAGTGTCACGGTACTGTCGGGAGCCGTATTATTCACTGGTTAGCGAGAGAGTGTTGTGATACTGTGGGGAGCCGTAGTACTCACTAGTCAGCGAGGGAGTGTCGTGATACTACAGGGAGCCATAGTATTCACTGGTTAGCGAGAGAGTGCTATGATATTGCGGGGAGCTGTAGTACTCACTAGTCAGCAAGAGAGTGTCGTGGTACTGCGGGGAGCCGTAGTATTCACTGGTTAGTGAGAGAGTGTGGTGATACTGTGGGGAGCCGTAGCATTCACGAGTCAGTGAGGGGGTGTCGTAGGACTACCATGGGGGACCGTAGCACTCAGTAGTCGATAAGTGTGAATACTGTTCTACCGGGAGCTGTAGTATTCACTAGTCAGAGTATGACGCAGAGGAGTTCTTAGGCTTGGGTAGCCTTACCACTTGAGTCTTCTGGAACCTGGTTGTTGGACCAGGGGCGAGATTGGGGTCTCCGTATCGGTCGAGGATTATTGTATTCCGGATTGAGGAGGGATTAACATAATTGGAAGGAATTGGAAAGGTGGTGTGTGTATAAATTCGCGAATCGCGGGCTCGGGTTGAGTATCAGATTGGAAATGAGTGGTTCCAATTCTACTATGGAATTAGACTCTCGTGTTGAGTTTGGGACAATTTGTGTATTGAGTAGGCGAGATGAGGTTCCAGATTCGCAGATGGGTTTCATTTTGACGGGTAATGATCTCCATCTGATGTCTCAAACCGGAGTGGGTCAGTTTCTTTGGTACGGAAAGAAGCGCGAGATGCATTGGAACCAGTAGATTGTAGACGAGAGAGGTCGGAGGTGAGATGACTTCAGATGGGGTTGTAGTATTCGGTTGGGGTAAAGCGAACTTCGTGACTTGTGTGTCACAATGAGCCGAGGTAGTTATTGTGATAAGGAAGCCGGTAAGCCATTTTATTGGGTATGCAGTGGGTAACCTTTGGAGGTTCAACTATTGGGTCGGAATTGACCTGGTGCTCAGTGTTGGAAGGGACATTTGAGATGAATTGGGAGTTATGATTAAGGGTTTCAGAGGATCGTTTGGAGCTGGCTTGACCTCTTCCTTGTCTGAGGAATTAGTTTTGAGGATCGTTCCTGCAGAAGAGTTTTGAAAGCTGTTCAGGCGGTGGTCCTTAGTGGGTTATGACCTTTCCATTCCTCTAGAGTTCGACCGAGATCGATTAGAGAATCAAAGTTGGTAGAGTGTTCTTAGAGTCTGTTAGTCGATGAGCGATTAACATGATGATGTTTTGCGAGGGTGGTCTGGCAGGGAGACAAACCATTAGGGTTTTCAAGTTTTGGAGAGTCAGATCGAGTACCGCAGCGGCAGAAGGGTATATCCTTCTTTGGGGTTGGGAGTCCCTGTTGGATTCAGGTATCTTTGGAAGAAATTGTTGTATGATATGAGGTCCTTTCGGTGGTACTTCTCGGGTTATTGGGTTCGATCTATGTGTGATAAGGAGCGATTTCGAGGGCGAAATCTAATTCAAGTGGGGGGGGGGGGGAATTGTATTATCCTATTTTGGATCGTCCGTGATTAGGGTTTGTGGGGTGCGACCTGGGCATGAGGAAGTCTCGGGGTTGCGACGAGTTGCTAGAAGCGTATGTCATCTCGTCACCTTTCCGTCGATATGAGGTTCATTGGAAACGGAGTTATATCGAGGAAGCAAGGGAAGTTTCAAGTTTTTGTAGGAATAATTCCTTATTTGAGAAAGGTGGCAGCTGAGTACGTTGGGCATACGTGCATGTATGCTTAGCGTACTCATGTGCATGATTTTTAAGCGTAGCCACCTAGTACGTTGGGCGTACTAGGCAAAGAGTGAAAACCCTAATTTTGGGTGTGTCCCTATATAAAGAATGAGATGGCCTCATTCCTGGCCACCATCCTCAGATTTCAAACCCTCTTAAACCCTAAACCTTCGTTCCTGGAGATTGTGAGTGCATTTGAGAGCCTTTGAGTGTTTTTGTGTGTTCTTGGAGTGAAGAAGAATCTTTGGATAATAAGGAGTGAGGGTCCAGGCCCTTGGATATGAGCATCTATTTTGGGAGCTTCATATAGAGGTATAAAGCTTCAAACTTTCTCACTATTTTGATTTGTGCATCTTAGTAGATTATTTTAGGGGTTTTGTCCCAAAAGTTGGAAACTTTATGAGATATTGAGCTCTAGAGACTTTGATCAACCCCTTTGAGTGTATTTAGTGGTGTAATGTCATAAAAATCAAGATTTGGACGTTGGAATCAAGCCATGCATGAGATATGAGAATTTTGTGATAGAAGAGTGAGATTTTTGTGTGTTTGTGACCTTATCATCCATGCCAAGGCTTAAAGTCACTACTTTATGGAGTAATAGCTATTAGGGAGTCTAGATTTGTGATATGAGCCAAGGTTCTTAATGGATTAAGACCAAATGAGTAGAAAGAGTGAATCTGGGAAGTACGCTGAGTGTAATTCTAGTACGCCCCACGTACTGACAAAGGGCCCCAATCTGGATTTGTGAGTACGATGAGTGTACCAAGGGATGTACGCCCCGTGTAACCTCACTGTGGACTTTTGGGCTAAGTCTCATTTTGGGCTTTGAATGTTGGGCCTGGAGTTTGGGCTTGTTGCACTAGAGTTTTGGACTAGAGGAATATATATATATATATATATATATATATATATATATATATATATATATATATATATATATATATATATATATATGTGTGTGTGTGTGTGTGTGTACTTTGGGCCCTTGGGTTAGGCTTGCCATTAGATTTGAGAGTTGGGCCTCGTGAGAGCCTGTTTATTATTGGGCCTTGGTGGGCCCAATGGGTTTTAGTTTATTAATGGGCTGGTTAGTGGGATACCTTTAGACCTAATGAGTGAGAGTTTGGACTTAGTTTCTAATTGGGTTAATTGTGGGTTTTGCTTAGAGATAGAGGCCGGTGTAGAACAACAGCGTTTATAGGGGTTGTTCATCATCCGAGGTGAGTCTTTTCACTATATTTACCATGAGTGGTATCTTTGTGGGAATGAGATGTCTTATGATCTTATCTATGTATTGTGATATTCTACATTATGTCTTTGTGATTTATGTTGAGTATTATTATTATGAGTTTCTTGAGTTAGGACCGGAGGGTCCACCCGAGTTGTGGGACCGGAGGGTCCCACTGAGACACATTGACCGGAGGGTCTTATCTAAGTATAGCCATGAGAGGCTATTGAGATATGTGTAGTATTTGGGAAACTCACTAAGCTTCGTGCTTACCGTGTTATGTGTTATGTGTTTCAGTTTTTTCTCAGGATCGCAGAAAGGAACCAACTTGATTGTACACACCAGTGAAAGAGTTATGTTTTGAGGATCCTGGATTTTAATCAAACAATTATGGAGTTGCAATTTGTAAATTAAATAAATGAGATTTTTGTGAAATGTGTTATAAAAATTATGTGATTTTAGATGAAAATTTTGTTTGAAAATTTATGGTGTTACAGTAGGTCAAATAAATCTAGAAGATTTTAGCCTAAGGTAAACAATTCAACAAAAAGGAGTAGTTGTGAAAGAAAGAATGTAGGAAATTGCTTCAACAATGGAAGTCATGATCACTTTGCTAGGGATTGTAAAGATAAGAAAGAACCTCAAAGTTCTAAAAACTAGGAGGTTGTATACAAGAATTTGTTGCCCCACATGAAGAATGAAAACATATCTCATCCTAAGGCCATCATTGCAAAGAAGGAAAGATTTTGTATTATTGCCCGTTTGAAGAAGGAAAGATTTTGTATTATTGCCCGTTTGAAGAAGGAAAGATTTTGCCCCAAAGAATTTGTAGAAGAAGATGTGTCTTTAGAAGATGAAGGAGCAAAGGTTAAAGGTATTATTGCCCGTATTGATGAAATCTATGGTAACAACCTTAATAAGTTTGATTTTGATCTTTATCAAGCTGCAAGGAAGTCAATGTTGTAAAGCTGGAACTCCTCCTCAATGTTTTAGGGCCAATAGCATGCATGGTACTTAGAAAATGGATGTTCTAAACGTATAACTGACCTAAAGTTTCTCTTGAATGACTATGTGGAGAAAGATGATCCTATTGTTACTTTTGGAGATAACAGTGAAGGAACTATAAAAAAAGGACTCAAAATAATATAGTGCAAACACAGTTGAAATAAAGGATGTATTCTATGTCGACGGTCTTCAAAACAATCTCATATCTATCATCCAACTGTGTGATGCTGGATACAAAGTCCTTTTTGATGGTGATGAAGGAAAATAAATGCACTCAAAGAACTCAATCGTGCTTACTTCCTTTAGGAAAAATGACATTTACATGTTTTGAATCAATTTATGCTTGACGATATTGATTTATGCTTTCTTTACATTGCATTTTGCAATTTTTAACTACTAAGAATAAGTTTCTAGTTTTTATTTTATTGAGTTAGATATAAAACACTTTATGCTCTAGAAATTTCTTTTAGCTTTCATTTTACCAAAGGAGTATACATTGCACGTTGTAGTACTATTATTTAGCATGTGTTTTCTTTTCACCATCTCTCTCTCTCTCTCTCTATCTCTCTCTCTAAGTCTCAAGATCTTCTGTCCCCCCTCCTTGGTGTTGATCATCATTGATTTGTCCTTTAGGAAATGATCAGGGTATCCAACCTTTGGTGCAGGATCTTCTGAGTAGAGTTGGTTGGAGCTGGCTCTACATCTTTTCTTCAGCACCAACATCACTCTTCCTAAGGCTGATGACATGCTGAAAGACACTAAGTATCTTACCATAGAGTCATGATAATAAAGAACTGTGTACGAACTTGTTTTTCTGGACACTAGTCCTACCCTTCTCTCACAGCCTATCTTTATTTTTATGAGATGATGTGAATTTATGAACATGACACGTCTAATTTTCATTGATGCCACTACTATCACTTCGATTCCCATATGAAATTCAAAGACCTCTACAACAATAAAATGCTCCTCATCGTTTCTATCAAGATTCACAATGAATGAAAGCTTCGAGTATTGTCTTGGTGACTCTCATAACTTGAAGGTTACAAACATTGTAACCTTATAACTTATTGTTTACAAAGACTAATAAGTTGAATCTCTTCTGTTCTTGGTAAACATGAAGTTTAGAATCCATCTACAATACATAAATATTTAAAGTCTTTTTTTGTATGTGATCTGTTTTGATGTATTTTGATTGTGTTTGTGTTCTCTTTTATAGAATGTCCTGACGGGAAGATATCTCGGAGAAATAAAACTAATGGCCTTTGAAGTTAAAAGATTTATTGGATCGGGTCTTTATTACTTTTTTGAAAAAGTTGCATGGTTCACATTTTGGAAAACTTCCTTGTTTGACTAATTCTTTTGTTTTATCTGTTTATTTATTTGTATTTCTTATTATTTTACTATTTCTTATTGTACCTTGTTAATAGAATTAATTTTGAAGCTCTGATTCTAAACTGCAACTTAACTTTATGATACATAAGTTAAACCACTTCTTGTTGATGAGATGAAACTTCTATGATAATTAAGATGGAGATATTACTCCTCTCAAGATCCAATCAAAGTCTTCTGGATTAGTTTTGCCTTACGTTGGTATTGCAAGTCTGGGAGCAATATTGTTCGGATATCATCTAGGGTGCATCACATAATTCTACATCATAAAACTACTACTGTTCTATAATATAATTCTCATCTAATTCCAAATCTGTTTTCTACTTCAGTGTTGTCAATGGTGCACTTGAGTATCTTGCCAAGGATCTTGGTATTGCTGAAAACAATTAGCTGGAATAAATGCGGTTGTGTATTATTCCACTTCTATATGGAATACAATTCTAGGTTGTTTGTGCCTTTTTATTTTTCATCAACACAAATTAATTTACTCTTTGAACCTTGTATGCATTCTAAATCAAATATGTTGCTGGAAATTATGTATATTACCATAATAGAATCAATATATTCTGCCAGAATGTATTATATGTATTCTGTTATATTCTATTTATTCTACCAGAATATATTAAGTGATATTTAATTGCAAGTAACATGCTTTTAACAATTATTAGTTTTTGTTGTATTTGTGATAGGAATGGCTGGAAGAAGGCGTTGAAGACCTTCATATTCTTTTAGAATATGTATAATTATATTAAAATGTATAACGATTTTAGTCTGTAAGAATATGTATGAATTTGTATTTAAGTTCGGATGTATAAGAATATATTAGGATGTTTGTTATTTTTCAATATCTGATTCAAGAATTTTGTTTTTCTTCAATAATATTCTATTAGAATAAAATTTTGAAAAAACATCATTCTAAAAAAATAATATTATATTAGAATAATATTCTAAAAGAGCATCATTCTAACAAAAAAATATTCTGACAGAATATAATCGGTAAAAATTGAAATTGAATTAATTAAAAAATTTATATTTTTTTAAATTAAGAGAATTAATAAACTCACGTACATTCTTAAAATGATTTAAATTGTGCTATAGCATCGAAATTCCATGGCCAACTTTATCGAAACTAATTACTAAAGCTTGTCATTTTTAAAATGAAAAGGAATGAAATTTAATTTGAAAAGTACATATATATATTATCCAGTCAACGTTTTCAATATATTTTGGAAAGAGTTTTCCATAAAGTACCAAACGATTTGAGTTACATTCATTGAATATTTATTAAGAAATTAAATATTCTTCTACCTTTTAATCCTATAAATCTTTCTACCCACTTAATTGATGACATGTGTCATATTAGTATCCTAAAATATCATTAAATAAACATTAAATGTTACACATGTCACCATTTCGTTGGATAAGAAGATATGTAGAAACAAAAAAATAGGAAAATATTTAATTTCTCATATTTATTATATATTCTTTCCCAGTAAACTTCAATGGATTTCTTTAAGTTATAATGAACTTTTTCATTTCATAGCATTCGATTCTATTCTTTAAAACATAACTAAAAGAAAATAAAATTATTATTTGTCTCTTAAAACTAAATCATTTTAAAAGGTTCTATATTTAAAGTTATCTATATAACAGCATATTCTCTTTTTTCATATATATATATATATATATATATATATATATATATATATATATATATATATATATATATATATATATATATATATATATATATATATATATATATATATATGCGCATATATAAACACATACACATGAGCACATGTCATAAGTCTATAGTTTCTTTTATTAACAAATGTTCAATTTTGCTATTTTGTTTGAACATTTTATAGACTACAAGTAAAGAAAAGTCTCACCCAATACTATTATAAATATCAGAACCACTCACAAAAGACAATACAAAGACAAAAGGAAAGTAAAGTGTACATCAATTATTAACCCTAACTGTAACTGATTAATTAGTCCACCAATGATTCTATGGAACCAATAATTGGATAAAGATTTTAATAAGTTATTTGTCATATATATATATATATATATATATATATATATATATATATATATATATATATATATATATATATATATATATATATATATATATATAAATGAAATTATATTGTAAAAGTTATAGAAAAATATATATTGTTAACCAAATAACTAATATGATAAAAAAAATGTTATTTGAACGTCATATATTAATATTGTGAATGTGAAAAAATATTTTTCGGATTCACGCTGTGAATTTTCGAAGATTCACATTGTGAATTTGACGTAAAAAAAACCGAATTTTATATCATTGGAAAAAGGATAAAAAGTTATGAATTTCTGTATTTTTAGTTTTTTTTTATAAAAAATAAGTTCTAAAAGTTTAAAAAAAATTGGTTCCTTGGTTAATTATGGTTCTCTATTGAACTTCACCCTATATATATATATATATATATATATATATATATATATATATATATATATATATATATATATATATATTCAAATACCAAGTATCATTTTCAAGTTGTCATTATTTATAATTTAATAGAATTTTCAGTTTAATTTATTTACTATCATTGTTAATTAATTTAAAATCTAACGTCTTTCAATATTTTTCAATTACATCAACAATATTTTTTATCATTTGAAATAACAAATAACATATTTATTATTAGTGTATATACGAATAATTCGTTATCACCGTCAGATAAATGTTTTTTTTTCTTTTTTTTTTTTCCAAAACCTTATATATTTTCGTATGCATTTAGAATGACCATATCTAAGTTTTTTCAATACCAAATATCATTTTCAACTTGTCATAATTTATACTTTTATATATTTATAGTTTAATAAAATTTTCAATTTAATTTATTTATTGTCATTGTTAATTAATTTAAAATCTACATCTTTCAATATTTTTCAATTACATAAACAACATCATTTGAAAGAACATATTTATTATTGGTGTATGTACAAATAACTCGTTATCACCGTCCAACGCACGTTTTTTTTTTTTTTTTGTCAAAACCTTGTATATATTCATATGAATTTAGAATGAACATGTCAAACTTTTTTCCTTATTACATATTACCATTATTTTTTAAAATATGTCATGATAAAGTAGAGTATAATAGAATTGAAAAAGATTTATAATACTAGAAAAGTATGAATAACATACTTGTTTGTATTGGTGGTGAATATCACAACCTAAAAAAAGTCAAGACACTAACGGATTTCTATCCCTACGTTAAAGCTATTAATATACTTAGATAATTATGACAAATTATTGAAATAGTGTATTCAACAAAAATATACCACAATCATATATTAAGAAACTATAACAAAATAACTAAAAACGTATGATCCTTTTCTTTTGACTCAAAGTGTACAATTGTAATATTTTTCTTGAAATTTAAAGAAGTTGATGGAAAAAAGAGATGGAAAGTAAAAATAAAAATACACTTTTATTATTCGGATATTACTAATTAGAATGTTACATGCCAAAAAACCACACATTTACAAATACAATATGTTAAGTCACGTGTAATCATCTTTTGCTTTGTAATTCCCTATACATTTACATTCTTGTCAATTTTCATGGACTCTATATTATGAAATGAAAAAAAGAGAAGAAAATAAAGTGTATGCAACCTATTGTTAAAATAATGTTCTTATATAGGCAAACTATTAGAATTAAATGATGAATTAACTAACATAATTTGAAAAGTTATGGGAGTTATGTAATAAAAATATTTCAATTGACCGATATATAAAATGTCATAAGATGAAAAGTCGTAAAAGTTTTAAATGAATATGGTTCAAGATAGATAACTTATCTCGAATCATATTGATTTGGTTGACCTCATTGATAAGATATATATATATATATATATATATATATATATATACACGGTCCGGTTCCTGTGATGACTCATTTTAAAGTGAGGATTCGTGAGGACACATTAAAAAAATTAAAATATATATATATATATATATATATATATATATATATATATATATATATATAAAGTACAAATCATAAAATCGAGCATAGATTTATGTCCAGGAGAAAAAAATTGGATTTTTTTTTTGCATCATTAAAATTGATCCATGATTCAATTTTAATTTTTTATTTTGCATCATTATGATCCATAATTCAATTTTAATGATCAAAATTTTTATTTTCTAATTTTTTTCTCTTAGACATAGATCTATGCTCGATTTTATGATTTGTATTTTTTTAGATTTTTTTTCAATTTTTTTAAGGTGTCCTCAAAAGTACTCACTTTAAAATGAGTCCTCACTCAATCCTGTTGCTATATATATATATATATATATATATATATATATATATATATATATATATATATATATATATATATATATATATATATATATATATATATATATTGTAAGGTCACACCTTATGATTTGATGAGTCAAATATCATACGTTGTCCACCCACGTCAGCGCTTGTGCCGGCACCTACATAAGTATTGCCATGATCATTATATATTAGGAAGTTATCATTTATATATATTAGGAAGATATATGTCGTATATTAGGGAGTCATACGAGTGTGTGTGTGTATATATATATATATATATATATATATATATATATATATATATATATATATATATATATATATATATATATATATATAATAGATATATGATCCGTAAATTTGGTGATTAGGATCATAACTTTATTTAGATAGGTATGCATCACTTAATTAGTGGGAATTCATTTATTGTAATCGTATATATTCAACATTAAGGTGAAACCCTAATGTAATGTCTTTGTGACCGTCTTTGAGTGTATCCGATCGATACAAACATTCGATTGGTATCAAAGCAGGTTTTCTGATACACTCAAGTACGAATAACAAAGAAAAACCAAACAAATCAAAGATTACGCATAAAAACTAAAGAACATGTATAATCACAAAGATACTTTCACCATGAAAGAATGTTCTCACCAAAAAAAATGAAGGTCACAAAGACATTACATTAGAGTTTCACCCTAATGTTGAATATATATATATATATATATATATATATATATATATATATATATATATATATATATATATATATATATCCGATCTGTAATCTTGGTGATTAGTATCAGGCCTTTATTTTGATAGGTATACATCCCTTGATTAGTGAGATTTCATTTATTGTAATTGTATATATTCAACATTAGGGTGAAAGCCTAATGTAATGTCTTTGTGCCCTTCATTCTCTTGGTGAAAACATTCTTTATTGTTAAAGTATCTTTGTGATTATATGTGCTATTTAGTTTTTATGTGCAATCTTTGATTTGATTGTTAGTTCTTTGTTATTAATACTTGAGTGTATTCGATCGATACAAACATTTGATTGGTATCTGAATATGTTTTCTTATACATTCAAGTTATCAGAGCAGTTTAGAACATCTGTTCTAAGATTTGTTCATAGAAGGTCTGATATTTTTTTTTTCAGAATCCACAAAAATAATAAAAAAGAAGAAGAAACTTTTGTTATACTACCAAGATATAGAAGAAAGATTACAAAAGTTATAATACTTATTCATCTATGTGGCGAGTAATGGTTGATGTAGTATCAGTTGAAGGACCACATACTTCTCTCAAATGAAAAAACAATTTGTGGAGAGAAAGATAAACGAAGATACTTTTGTTACTCATATGTCTTGCTTTCCAAATCTGATGAAAGAAGATCCATATTCTTATGTTAAAGGCTTCAAAGCTGAACGAAATCTGAAATATGGATTTATCAGTTAGAAACAAGAATAGCTAGAAGCTCTTTGCATGCAACTTGAAGAAATTAAGAAGAGGATACCAGATCTAGAAGAAAATCCTTCAGAAAATTCATCATCATAAAACCCTAGTTCATACTATGATCTAAAGGCAACCAAAGAAGCTAAATAGGTGTAGTGGAACTGTTAGCCTAAAGAAAAGAAGAAAAATGAGACAAGTCATTATTTTGTGGTTTGGGCTACGCAATCATATGTATAGGTCTTATTAAGTTCATGGTCATGTTTTGCTTATTTTATCTGTGTTTACGGTTGTGCATGTGTGTACGGCCGTAAACAGGTTTACGGCTAACTACCCCCTATATATAGGACTTGTTAGAGTTGTTTCAGGGTTGTTGACGAATCAGAGAGTGTCTTATAGAGTTTATGGTTTGAGTGTGTAACCAAGGTGTATTTGACGTTTATTTGATATAAATCGTGTGCATGCTTGGATTAATATGTCTTCTACTGAATTCTTGATTTGTTTGATTGTTAACTGTTTGATCACTGGTTCGGATTCTCAGTTTGAGGGACCTTATAATTGGTATCAGAGCAATCTGGTGTCAAAGCAGATTTCAATCGGATTCACGGTTAAAGGTTTTCAGCTTATTCATTGTTCAAGGCTTGATTCTACGTCTTCATAGCTTAAGGGATTAAATCTGTTGGAAAAACTTGTTTTTTATAACTTCTGGAAGTTTTCAGTTAAAATTTTTGAAAGGAGTACGACCGTAAACTCTTTCTATGGCCGTAATCTGTTGATCTGCAAAGACCGTAAACATCATATCCTCTAAGACCGTAAACTGCAAGGACCGGAAACTTGTGTATGGCCGTAAACAAGCTTCCGCCCGTAAACTGATTACGGCCATAAACTCTTGGCCATAAATAGTCTATTTGATTTGACTTTTGTTTCACTCTTGGTTCTTCAAGTTAATAATATAAGGTAATTAGTTAAAAAAAACAAAACAAAAAATGGACTCTCAAAACTCATCGATTCATCATGAATTGGATTCCATAATGGGAACAACCACATGTATTCCATGTTTGCTATCTGCAGAAGGTTTTCCAGAATGGAAATCTCGGATGGAACAGTATATCAAGACGAAGGATTTCAAAATCTGGAGAAGTATCTTAAAGGGACCTGTCAGAATCACAACAACACGTGTAAACAGAATAGTTGTTGACAAGAATTTTGTTGATTATACTGATGAAGAATTTGATGTTGTTGAACAACAAGAAAAGGCACTTGCTACTCTCACTATGGCTCTTTCACCTGAAATTGCTCAAGGTTTTCGGGAATACACATCTGCTAAAGCACTATGGGAGGCATTGATTGAAGTTTATGAAGGCAATGAAGATATGAGAGAAAGTCGTCAGGATATGTTGAGACAAAAATTCAACATGTTCAATTATATCTTAGGAGAATCTCTTGAAGCATAACTGTAGGGGTTCATCACTCTTACAACTGCGATGAACTCTGCAGGCATCCTGGTCACTAGGTCTGAAATAAACAAGAAGTTGCTCAATTCTCTGCCAAGGTCATGGGACAATGTCAAAAATCTACATGAACATATTGATATTATGTGTAGAGAGATAGAGAAACTTAAATACGAGAGATATCAACTTAGGAAAGGCCAAAAACCCTTAAAAGAACAACTAGAGGCCAAAACTAAGGACTTCAGGAAGCTACAGGCTCAATACAGTGATAAGTTCATTGATTTTAAATGTCTTGAACAAGAATTTGCTGCTGCAACTGCGGAACTTGACACATTGAAGACTTGTTTTGCAAATGCTAAATTTAACTTCAAAAAATTCGATGTGTCAAGTGAAAGAGTTGCAACAATAATTGAACACCAAATGAAATGGAAGGACCAAAAACAAGTAAGCATAGGCTATGAGAGTGTCCCTCCCCCATTCAATCACAGGTATATTGGATCACCATTAACTCAAGCTGAGATTGACCGGGAACCATTTATGGTTTATGGTAAATCAGCTGCTAAACATGCAACAGATTGTAGTGCTAGGATTTTAGATACTAACGTTTCTACTTCTGATGCAGATTCATCAGTAAGCCAAGAAAAGCAGGAGAATTGAAGAATTGAATTTGATAATAATTTTGTGTCAAAATTTGGTGTTCCTATTTCAAAAGATGTGAACTTGTTTTTGATGTTAAGACTAATGTTTTGCTTTGTGATGATGTGGTGTAAAACATTAATACTTCTAATAATTGTGGAGTTGTTTTTGTGAATCCTACTAAAACTGAATCTGTCACTAGCACATCCACCTCATCCACGCCTGTCACACAACCTGAATCATGTACTTGCTCTTGTGGAAATAGTAGGAGGGTCAATAAGAGCATGAAAAATGTTAAGGGCAGTACCAGGTCTTGTGAAAATAAACAAATTTCTTTTAACTGCGGTACTGCCAGTCATATTGCTCGAAATTGTTCCAACCGAATGTTTGTGCATTTTTCAACACCGAGGAAAGAAAATGAATCTCGAGGAAGGTCTTTAACTAGAAAGTCCTCGAGATCTCGTCTTCGTGAGGATGGTTGGAAAATTCTTAATAACAAGAAAAAGGCATATCCTAAACCGAACAAACAAGTTTTCTATAAATCGACTATAACTGAGCCAATGTCAATTTTGTCAAAGGGTGCGTTTGGATCTTCGACTACTCGTAGCCGAAAATCTAAACGCTCAAAGAAGAAGAAAAATGTTCCTAATCCACCTGTAAATTTTTTAAAACCTAACTACAAATGGGTGCCCAAATCCACAATTGTCCGATCATCGTCATCCTCTGAATGTGTATTTGATGTAAATTTAATAAATTCAAAAGATAAATTTGTCAACGTAAAGGGTAGACCCATGATTGTAATGACCTGGGTTCCCAAAACTAAATAATCTTGCTCATTGTGCAGGAACAACTGCGGAGGAATGTTGCTAGACCTTGGTATGTCGACAACGGTTGTTCAAGGCACATGACAGGAGACATCTCCCAACTATACGACATTCAGAATTTTAATGGGGGGTACGTTTCCTTTGCGGGAGGAGATGGCGGCAAAATCACTCAGAAAGGAACAGTTTCAAATGGAGTGCTGAGCTTCGACACATTTCACAGATAAAGAATGTCTGATTCTGAAGCCAAACATTGTTATCCCAGATGAGTGGATTCTTGTTAAATCAAAAAGGGACGGCAATGCATATATCATTGATGTGAACAACAATCTTCCTGAACAAGTCACTCGCCTCTTCTCAAAATTTGCAGAGCACAATGCTATGTTGTGGCATCAAAGACTTGGACATGCCAATGCAAAGAACTTGAATCGACTTGATAAAAATGAAATAGTGTGTGGGCTTCCTGATAAATATTTCATCACATTTGAAAAGTGTGTGGCGTGCGCCCAAGGAAAACATCACAGAAAGCCACACCTACCTAAACATGTCAATTCAATCAGCCAGGTGCTCCAATTGTTACATATGGACTTATTTGGTCCGCCCTCAACATCAATAGAAATTCATATTTTCTGATTGTGATCGATGATTTCTCGCGTTTCACGTGGGTCTTCTTCCTGTCCAATAAAGTTGGGGTTGCTGATTTGATTAAGAAGTTTATTGTGATGATAGAGAACCAAACCAACCAACGGGTGAAGGCGCTCAGAACTGACAACGGGACAGAATTCAAGAATGTTGTTCTTGATCATTTTTGTGCGGAAAAAGGGATCGTGCATCAATATAGTGTTGCTCACACACTGCAACAAAATGGTGTTGCTGAGCGGCAAAATCGAACATTAAAAGACGCTGCGAGGACGATGTTATGTGACTCCAAACTTCCAGTTTTCTTTTGGGCGAGGCGATCAATATGGCGTGTTACGTCCAAAATCGTGTATTGATCAACAAATCTCATATGAAGACCCCGTACGAAATTCTCTATGATCACAGACCATCTGTTAGTCACTTCTGTATCTTTGGCTATCCCTGCACCCTCCTTCATCTGGATTCCAACCCAAAATTCAACGCCAAAGCTGATGACTGTTAGTTTGTGGGGTATGCTGCTCGCACGACGTATAGGGTTTACAATAAGAAGAAAAAGCAAATTGTGGAATCCTACGATGTGCGCTGGTTGAAGGAGAATGAGACGGATGCTAGAGTCGGACCAAATTGGCTGTTTGACTATACATCTTTGTTTAAATCGCTCAATGTGTTTTCAGATGATCTGTCTGGTTCCTTTTCTAGCTCGAATACTGTAATTGAAGATGAGGATGAAGAAGTTATTTACAGACCACCGGTGGTGTCGTCTAAGACTCCTTCAGTGGATACATCTTTTTTGAGTAATTTGTTTGATTCTCCAAGTAAAGAAAATAATCCAAATGCTGATGTCATTCCTCTTACTCCTGATGAAAGAGAATTTATGTCCAGAGATGCTTCCACTGCTACTCAAACGTTTATAAAACTTCTCTTTCCTGATCCAATTACTAACAAGTTCATAGCAGACCCCTATCACGATTCTAGAACTGTTGGATTTGTGTCTAAGGCTGTAACTATATTTGGTAAGTACTTGACCCGGTTGTGCATGGTCCTTTTGGGTTGCCTTCACCATAGCAACTTGACAGGGTGATTTGTAAAGAGAGAAGAGATATTATTAATATATTATGAGAATAATATATTAAAGGAATAATAATATTATTTGATTGATATATGTCATAAATTAATTGAGAATTAATTTGGTGACTTAAAGAGGTTAATTGAATAAAGGGGCATAAACTGTCAAATGTATGATAGTTGTGTTTTTGGGCTATGAATCCTTATGGATATCAGGGGGGACGAATTTTAGGGTTAGGATATCTTAAATTCGTCCAAGCCTCATATCTAGAAGGATCTTTGGATTGCTTAGGGCCTAAGTTATTCAATTAGGGTTAAGGGTGTAACCCTAGTAGCTCATAGTATAAATAGACCCCATGGGTGAGGGAAATCGGCCACTCTTGCAAGATAGAAACCCTAAAGCCGATTTCCTCACCTCCTCTCTCTCTCTCAAGATCATCCTCTTGCTAGTTGGTGTTTGTAAGCCATTAGAGGAGTGACAATTGTGACTCTAAGCTCCAAGAAAAAGAAGTTTCAAGCAATCAACTTAAGGTATTCTTCTAGATCTGATTTCATATGTTATGATTCAATTAATTTCACTAGATCTAGAATTGTAAGCCTTGGATACATTGCATGTTCAATTAGAGAAACCTAGATCCAAACATTAGGGTTTACATGTGCACAGAGGAAAGTTCTTATGGCTCAAACCCATCAGTGGTATCAGAGCTTTGATTGATTTCTATTGAATTGATGCTTTGGTTGATTGCTTTTGCTTGAAAACAAAATTCAATTTTTGTGATTCTGACTGGTGAACTCGACGAGTTCCATTGTGGACTCGGTGAGTAGCTCAAACTCGGCGAGTTCACAGTGGAACTCGGCGAGTTCTAGCGCCAGTTAGAGTTGATTTCGGGATTTCTTGCTGTTTTGCTTGAGGATACTTGCCTTAATTGTTTTGGGTCATTAAAATCCGAATTTTATCATATATTTGGGTATATTCTTGACCAAACAAAAGATAATTACCATTTAATTGAATAATAATTTCCTTATATGATAATAATTGATTATTTGAACTGAATTGGTGAATTGTCTTGCAATTAATATTGAATAGATCAAATTTAAATAATCTGATTAGTTGATTTATATTATTTGCTATTTGATCCTTATGCTTTGAAAAGTTTAAAACTTGTCCTCAAGTTTTGAAATTTAAGTTTTGTGATTAAAAGTTTAATTTGAATAGTTTAAATTTCAAACCCTAGAATTTTACAAGTTTAAAATTCAACACTATACTATTATATTATTACAAGCTTAATTATATATATATATATATATATATATATATATATATATATATATATATATATATATATATATATATATATATATATATGATTTAAAATGCTAGTCTTACCGTTAGTAGGCCTCATTCACGAAGCCAGTCTATAAGGTGGGTATAAGGTTGCTACCTATAAAATGGCGCTTAATGGGTGTACACTCACACCCACTGCTTGCTTGACTGGTGGATGGTCGTTAGCCGAATGGGTAGGATAGGGCAATCCTCTCCTCATTAATAAGTATAATGAATCTATATAAAGTAACTAAACGTGTTTCATAAAATTCCCAATCTTAGTTACTTTAGGAAAAGTGAATTGATGCGATCCCATGAAATTACACTTTGTACCCTTGCTGAGAAGTTAGTGGAGCGTGTGTGGTTAACCGGCACACTAATTGGTTATAAGAAAATGTAGCAAAGGGTGACTCATTGTTTGTCATAGTTCGATGGAGCATGTGTGGTTTACCGGCACACGAATAGATGACTGTAACAATGAGGGCATCACGTATATTTGGATGGTTATTCAGACCCGCTTTGTGATCCTCAGCATCCCAGTCACAAACTAGAGGGGCATATCGAGATTTAAACATGCCATTGAAAAGTTCAATGAATCTCAAAGAAATCTAGAAATTCTCAATACATTTAAAACTTAAGCTTATGTTTTTCATGGTGAAGAATTAGTGAATCGTCATTCACTTACCTCCAAATTATTTGCATGTTGGATTACGGCATCCCTTTTCTAATGTGTAAATAATGTTGTTGGGTCCTAGCCCTAATTTTTCATTTTGGGTGTTAATTAGGGACTTAACTCTAATCAAAATTTGTTCCTTTCTATTTGTAGATGTCTAACGCGAACAACGCTGCTGCTAGCTCATTCACGCTAATGAGCCTTTGTCAAAAAGTGACTTTTGACGAATTGAACTTTAGCGAATGGATAAGATACATTTGCACGATTGCGTGCTACGAGGACAAAGAGTATGTCCTCGACGAGAAGCTCAAAAAGATCAATCCAAAAATCGCTACTCCCGAAGAAATGGCTGTCTTTGAGACCCATGAGCATGATGCAACGAAAGTCCATTGCATTATGCTAGCCACGATGAACCCCGAATTCCAAAAGTCCTATGAGGACATGTATCCGTACGAGATGCATCAAGACTTACTGGAGAGATACCACCAAAGCGCGAGGCAAGAGCGCTATGAAATCATAATGAATATGATCACTGCTAAGATGTGAAGTGGAGAGTCTCTAACCGTGCACTTGAAAAAGATGCAAAGATATGTTGATCATCTTTGCAAGTTGAATGTCAACTTTGGGGAAGATTTGGCTATCGACATTGTTCTTCACTCCTTGCCCTCGTGCTACAACCAATTTAGGATGACCTACCGCATGAACAAGGAAGAGGTCACCCTAAGCAAACTCCAAGGGCTCCTAAGGACTGCTGAGAGCAACCTCAAGGACAAGTCAATTGCATTAACTCCCAATCCACCCGCTGCTCCTGTTTTGGCTATTGGGCAGGGAAGGGGCAAGAAGAGGAAGGCTTCTTCAAAAAGCCACCACAAGGGAAAGTCCCAAGATGGTTCCTCTTCTAGTGGGACCAAGGTTGGCCCTGCTAAGCCCAACCTAAACCCAAAGGAGGCAGAGTGCCACCATTGCCACAAAATAGGGCATTAGAAGAGAAGCTGCCCGGAATATCTGCAAGCCATCAAGGATGGGAAGATCAAGCCATCTTTCGTAGGTATTTACACAATTAAATCTAATGATTCATCTCATGATATTTCTTGGGTTCTTGATACAGGATGTGGTTATCACATTTGTTCTGATTTGCAGGGACTAAGAATAAATAGGGATGTGGAGCTTGGAAGAATAAATCTAATCATGGGGAACAGAAGATCGTCGCCTGTGACCAAGATTGGAGTGTATTCTCTAGTGCTTAGTAATGGATTGAGTTTAGATTTAAATAATTGTTGCTACTCACCAGATATGGCAAGAAACATCATTTCATTTCATGGTTTATTTAGACAAGGATTTATATATTTGTTTAATAATGAGAATGGTTCGATTTATGCTTATCTAAATGGTGTTTTATATTTTGAAGCAATTCCTTGTAATGGAATTTATGAAACTGTTATGCTTGTAGATAACCTAGGAAATGATGTGTTGTGTATGGATTCTTCCAATAGTATGGATAAAGCATGCTTGTGGCATTGTTGTCTTGGACATGTCAACAAGAAGCGCATAGCCGAACTCCAAAAGGATGGAGTGTTGGAGTCATTCGACCTTAGGGAAGATGACACGTGCGAATCTTGTTTACTTGGAAAGATGAACAAGTCACCCTTCACTGGCACTTGTGAGAGGGGTGAGGGTTTATTGGATCTCATACACACCGACGTGTGAATCTTGTTTACTTGGAAAGATGAACAAGTCACCCTTTAGATCCACCACAAAGGATGAGAACCACTTCTACGTGACTTTCACCGACGATTATAGTAGATATGGGTATATTTACTTAATCAAGCACAATTCAGAAACGTTTGAAAAGTTCAAAGAGTTCAAACATGAAGTGGAGAATCAATTGGGCAGGAAAATCAAGATGCTTCGATCCGATCGAGGAGGAGAGTACCTAAGTCTTGAATTCCACGACTATCTCAAGGAATGTGGAATAGTTTCGTAATTGATGCAACCTAGGACACCGCAGTTGAATGGTGTGGCAGAAAGGCGTAATCGAACCCTGTTAGACATGGTTCGTTCTATGATGAGTCGTGCTTCACTAGCTATCTCATTCTGAGGGTATGCCTTAGAGACTACCACCCATATCCTTAACCGAGTCCCTACAAAGAAGGTTGCCAAAACACCTCACGAGATATGGACAGGGAAAGCTCCCTCGTTGGCACATATCAAGGTTTGGGGTTGTGAGGTTTTCGTAAGACGAGAAACTCACGACAAGCTCGAACCTTGTAGTGAGCAGTGTATTTTCATCGGCTACCCGCATAAATCCTTTGGATATCTCTTCTATAGATCGAGTGACAATGTTGTCTTCGTTGCGAGGAGAGGGGTTTTCCGAGAGCGAGAACTCATAAGCCAAGGGGACAGTGGGAGACAAATTGATCTTGAATAGATTCAAGAGTCGAGCGATGAAGGAACCTCTAACGCTGGCGCTCAACCCGAGGAGGAAACTCCGGTTGAACCAATTGACGAGTCCTTACCTCTTAGACGTTACGAAAGAATTAGAGTTCAACCCCAGTTTTATGGTTTTCATATTACTACTGAGGGGGACACGTATATTAGTGATGGTACACCAATAAATCTAGATGAACGTAATAGCTATAAGGAATCCATGGTAGGCCCAGAGTCTGCAAAATGGAAAGAGGCGATGGATAGCGAGATTCAGTCCATGTATGACAACCAAGTTTGGAATTTGGTTGACAATGTGCCCGGACGTAAGATGGTTGGGTGCAAATGGATCTTCAAGAAGAAGACCGACGTGGATGGGAATGTGCACACGTATAAGGCACGATTGGTTGTGAAGGGCTTTACTCAAACTCCGTAGTTGACTATGATGAGACCTTCTCACCAGTTGCTAAAATAAAGTCTATTAGGGTGATGATGTTTACATGGCTCAGCCAGAGGGTTTTGTCGATACAAAGCGTCCCAATAGAGTGTGCAAGCTTGATAAGTCCATTTATGGACTTAAGCAAGCATCTCGCAAATGGAATCTTTGCTTCGATGAGAAAGTCAAAGAGTTTGGATTTGTACGAAGTGAAGATGAATCATGTGTATATGTCAAGGCCAGTGGGAGTATAGTTAGCTTCCTCGTTCTGTATGTCGATGACATACTGCTCAAAGGAAACGACATCCCGACTCTGCAGGAGGTTAAGTCCTGGCTCAGGAAGTGCTTCGCTATGAAGGACCTCGGAGAGGCTTCCTATATTTTGGGAATAAGGATAGTGAGAGAACGAAGTAAGAGACTAATAGGACTTAGTCAGAAAACTTACTTGGATAAGGGAGTAAAACGTTTTAGTATGGAAAACTCGAAGAAGGGAGAACTACCGATACAAAGTAATGCCAAATTAAGTAAGAATCAAAGTACGAGTACAGAAGCCGAGATAGCTGAGATGAGCCGCGTACCTTACGCTTCCGCAGTTGGCTCAATCATGTATGCTATGACTTGTACTCACCCTGATGTGGCCTTTGCTTTGAGCATGGTCAGTACATATCAAGGGAACCCTGGCAGAGCTCATTGGGTCGCGGTCAAGAATATCCTTAAGTACCTTCGGAGGACCAAGGAGTGGTTTTTAGTCCTCGGTGGGAGTGATGACTTAAAGGTGCGAGGGTATAGTGACGCCAGCTTTCAGACCAACAGGGACAATTACCGTTCTCAGTCGGGCTGGGTCTTTACCCTTAATGGAGGAGCAGTGACTTGGAAAAGGTCCAAGCAATAGACCGTAGCTAATTCAACGTGCGAATCAGAGTACATTGCAGCGAGCGAAGCATCAAAGGAGGCGATGTGGTTGAAGAACTTCATTGGTGACCTTGGAGTTGTGCCTACCATAAAAGATCCTATGGGAATTTTCTGTGATAATGAAGGAGTGGTTGCCTTGACCAAGGAACCGAGGGATCATGGTAGATCTCGACATATCGACAGAAAATATCACTTTATTAGACATCGAGTAGAAGAAGGACACCTCGTAGTAAAGAGGGTATCGTCATAGGATAACCCAGCAGATCCGCTTACGAAGGGACTGAGTAGGGTTAAGCACTTGTAGCACGCTAGGAGCATTGGGCTGAAAGACGATATTAGTTTAGATTAGATAGTTTAGAAACATGTAATAGATAAATGTAATTGACATTTGATGATTAAATAAAGGAGTATTATTTATAAGTAAAGCTACTGTCTTATGTTAATTGTTTAACTATCGTTTCACTTTGCATGTTTTGACTTCCTGAATAATTGAGTTATTAAGAATAATCGAATTATTCGAATGGTCCGCAATCATTCATATGTTGGAAGTAGGTATGAATGAAGATTGTCATGAATTGGTGTGTAGATTGTCTAAAAGGTATTAGACATAGCAAAGGTTTGTTGCAACGTTCATGAGTGCTTATGATCAAGTTTTGAGCATTGGAATAAACCCGCGCTTGCTGGAATCACTTTATGGAATGTACCGCAAGTGATCGCTAGACGATAATATCATATGGTCTTAAAACCAAGATATATGGTTTATTGTTTATTAATTGGTTGCGCATTGACAATGCGAAACCGCATCAGTAAATTAATGTTATAAAACGCATTGTTGTGTATAGTTGATTAGTAAATAGTAAACGCATATAAGTCGAAGTTTATCTGTTACTTTTATCCTAAGAGGGTAAAAGCGATATCAGGGCCCCTCGATGATTAAATTTGACTTATGTGCCGAGCCTGGTCAGGACTGAATTGATGTGTTCAATTAAGTTCTACGTCAAATGAATCTGATATCGAGAAACCAACTGCTGGACAATAAGTATGACTATGTTCCATGAGATTGTTCGCACAATATCTAAACAGAGGACTGTACAATCCCTTATCTAAAGGACAAGATACTGATAAGATCAGAGTTTGACAGCGTCTTTGAGAGCTACTATTGCTAATCAGATTGTGTTTGCATATATAGTTACTAGACTTATCCAAGTGGGAGACTGTTGGATTAGTGTCTAAGGTTGTAACTATATTTGGTAAGTACTTGACCCGGTTGTGCATGGTCCTTTTGGGTTGCCTTCACCATAGCAACTTGACAGGGTAATTTGTAAAGAGAGGAGAGATATTATTAATATATTATGAGAATAATATATTAAAGGAATAATAATATTATTTGATTGATACAAGTCATAAATTAATTGAGAATTAATTTGGTGACTTAAAGAGGTTAATTGAATAAAGGGGCATAAACTGTCAAATATATGATAGTTGTGTTTTTGGGCTATGAATCCTTATGGATATTTGGGGGGACGAATTTTAGGGTTAGGATATCTTAAATTCGTCCAAGCCTCATATCTAGAAGGATCTTTGGATTTCTTAGGGCCTAAGTTATTCAATTAGGGTTAAGGGTGTAACCCTAGTAGCTCATAGTATAAATAGACCCCATGGGTGAGGGAAATCGGCCACTATTGCAAGATAGAAACCCTAGAGTCGATTTCCTCACCTCCTCTCTCTCTCAAGATCATCCTCTTGATAGTTGTTGTTTGTAAGCCATTAGAGGAGTGACAATTATGACTCTAAGCTCCAAGAACAAGAAGTTTCAAGCAATCAACTTAAGGTATTCTTCTAGATCTGATTTCATATGTTATGATTCAATTTTTTTCACTAGATCTAGAATTGTAAGTCTTGGATACATTGCATGTTCAATTAGAGAAATCTAGATCCAAGCATTAGGGTTTGCATGTGCACATAGGAAAGTTCTTATGGCTCAAACCCATCAAGAACGTCTTAAGTGGATCAATCAGCTGATGATGGATTTGTAAATATTCACAATCTTCTCGTAACACTTAATGACATCAGCCAGGAGCTACCTTCCAGAATTCAACATGATCACCCAATCGAAAACATCATTGGCCAGCTGGGTAATGGTGTTCGAACGCGAAGTCAGAGTGGGGTTGTCAATACATGTTTCTATTCTTGCTTCATATCTCAAATAGAGCCGAAGAATGTTCAAATGGATTTGAATGAGCCCAGTTGGATGGATGCTATGCATTAGGAATTGAGTCAATTTGAGAAGCTTGGGGTTTGGAAGCTGGTTGAATTACCTAAGGGCAAAAAGTCACTTGACACGCGTTGGGTCTATCGAAACAAGCAAGATGATTCAGGGGTTATTGTGTGAAATAAGGTCCGATTGGTTATACGTGGATTTCATCAAATTGAGGGTCTTGACTACACCGAAGTTTTTGCTCCAGTAGCTCGCTTGGAGGCTATTTGCATCTTCCTTGCATATGCTTCTTACATAAACTTCACGGTTTACCAGATGGATGTCAATACTGCCTTCTTGTAGGGCGCTGTGAAGGAAGAGATCTATGTTGATTAACCTCCTGGGTTTGTCAATTCAAAATTTCCGAATCACGTCTACAAGTTGGACAAAGCTTTATATTGGTTACACCAAGCTCCATGGGCGTGGTATGCTACTCATACGAAGCATTTCCTCGATCATGGCCATTCGCGAGGGACAATCGATCAAACCTTATTCATTAAGCATGTTGGTTCCGATCAAATTCTTGTTCAAATCTATATCGATGATATCATTCTTGGGTCAACAAGTTCAAAAATGTGCAAAGAGTTCGAAAACGTTATGAAGAAAAGGTTCGAGATGAGATCTTTGGGGGAGATGACCATGTTTTTGGGGCTTCTGGTCAAACAAGAATCAACCAGAATCCTGCTAAATCAAGCCAATTATGTATAAGATATGCTAGAGAAGTTTAGGTTTCGAGATGCAAAACCTGCACTAACGCCAATGGCTGAGAGGCCTCTGCTAACTCCTGATATTGAAGGCGAATCCGTAGATCGGACTGACTACAGATCATTAACCAGATCGTTGATGTATTTAACAACATGCAGGCCAGACATCATGTTCGCGGTTTGTAAATGCATATGATATCAGGCTAATCCTAAACTTTCACATTTTATTGCTGTCAAAAGAATATTTCGGTATCTCAAAGGCACCCCAAAACTAGGTCTTTTGTATCCGAAAAATTCTGAGTTTGATTTATATGCTTTTGCTGACAGTAATTATGGAGGTTGTGAGCTTGACAGGAAATAAACGTCTAGAGGTTGTCAATTTCTTGGTGATTGGTAGGTGTCATGGCAGTGCGAGAAATAGCATACCGTCTCCACCTCAACAGCAGAGGCGGAATACGTAGCCGCTTCTGCTTGTTGTTCTCAAGTTATCTAGATACAACATCAGCTCATGGATTATGGTTTGAATTTTCTAGAAACCCTCATTTTTTGCGATAATGAGGCTCAATTCAAATTGCCAATAATCCTGTCCAACACACGAAAACCAAGCACATCGATATCAAAGTGCATTTTATCAGAGATTGTTATGAGTGTTCGCTCATTCGGTTGGAACAAGTTCTCACTGCTGATAATGTGGCGGATATTTGTTCACAAAACCGTTTAACAAAGCTCGGTTCGATGTGCTTGTCGAATTTTTGAAAACGATGTGTTTTGGGTTATTTTAAATTTGCACATTTAGTTTTCATTATCTCCCATACACAAATTTAGGGGGAGAAATAAACAAAAACCAAAACTATATATATATATATATATATATATATATATATATATATATATATATATATATATATATATATATATATATATATATATATATATATATTTATATATCGAAAATTAAAAAATCCAATTTTTTTTCTATTTATTTTTCTTCTCAAAAAATTTGAAAAACTCAAAAATATTGTGTGCTAACTTTGTTCTATAGATGTTGTGTTGGGAAGTGATATAAACTTGGTGATAACAGGTCATTTGAATTTGTGTAAAGTATCAAAGTTGAATTGTCTAGGCTCTATGTTCGATGCGTTGGTAGGCACGAAAGTTTTAAATTGGACTTGACTAGGCATAGATGAATTTAAGGAATCAAATGACTTGACAAATATTGACCTAGACAGATCCATTTAGCTTGACAATATGACGCTTGGGTAGGTTGAACAGAGAGATATACATGGGAACCTGCAGATTACATTAAATAATATGTATCTAGAACCGTGGCTTAACTTTTCCTCGATGTATGGACTTTGTCCTTAATTTTGATATTGACGAGACGGTCGGGGAAATTCCGACAAAATAGGTCTGCAGAAGGTTATTTTCTTACTTTCTTTCTGTTAGTCATATGATGCCTCCTCTGCGTGATCGGAAGATCCGACCTGGACTGCAGCATATGCAACTCTGTCTCTCTGCATATCCTTCTATTCCATTCTTTCTACATGTTAGCCATATGATGCCTCCTTTGCGTGACTGCTAATCTGACCTGGTACACAACATATGCACCATTCTACTTCTCAATCCTTTTGAATCTAGTACGACATATGTTTCACCATCTGCGTGATCGGAAGATCCGACCTGGGTGTACAACATATGCACTCTAAATTTGTCATCTCCCATAATAATTGTCTGCGTACCTAAAGTAAGGAGTATCTCGGAAGTTCTTGATTATTGGGGTATATCAGGAAGCGAGAAACATGTTCTAGTACATCTAAAATGAATCAAGTAATAGGTTGTCTGTAGATCTCGCTGCTTAATTTAGGTGGACAACAATATCCTTGGTCGTTCTCAGATGAATGTTCCTTAGGAATTTTGTTTAAAATTGCAAGATTAAAATGTCTTGTCACTTGTAGTATATCCTAATTTTGTCACAATCTTTCGTGTTTAAGTGGACCACAATCCCGGCGATTGACCAGATCTATATATGAGGGAGAATGTACTAATAAACAGATTCAGGCTGTCTAAGAACTTTGATTCCAAACTCACAATATACTATTAGCTTTGGTCAAAGAGAAATTAGTGTTAATTCATTTTTAATTTCAGTTTTATCGTTATTTTATTTTTTATTTTATTTTTATTTTTATTTTGCTATAATTAAAAATTAAAAAAATTTAATTTAAAATTTTAAATTAGTTATTATTATTTTAGTTTAAATTTTATTTATTTATTTTATTTTGTTTTAGTTTATTTTTAAAATCCTCAAAATGAATTATTTTTAATAATTTGTGGTATTGGACTTGGAATTGAAGTGGTGCAGCCCATGCGTTCTTGGACCGGGTCACGGGTTTGGTATAAATGCTACAGTTTCCTGTTGTAAACACTTTATGCTCCATTTTCAAATTTACGGCTGTAAGCTCCCTCTAATTCTCTCATTGAATATTCATCGACTCACCGAAAATTGTGTTTAAATCTCTAAATTGACTGTTCGATCTTGTAGGTATGCACATTCTCACCATCAAAAAACTGTTCTAACAGAAAAATGACCTTGAATCGATGCATTAATCGGAAAAATTAAATCGTCGGCGTTTACGACCATTGAAGGGCTTACGGCCATAAACCCCTTTTCCAACCAAAAACTCAATTTTATTTGGAAATTGAAGCCATATTAAATCTTTTTGGACAAAACATATGCCTTATCGTTCAAATAATATGTTTTCTCAGTTGGCTCGGTTCATGTAGGTCAAAATGGCAGAACTTAAATTTGCAGAAAGTCACAATCTGGCAATCTTATTGGTTAATCCTCCTGTTGCACATAGTGAATTCAAGTCCATGATTCATGGGCTGAAGGAATGTTGCTTGGCTACACCTTTAACCCTGAATCGAGCAATTTATCAAAGTCTAATCAAAGAAATCTGGAAGTCTTCAAAAATAAAGAAAGGAAATGATGGCTCTGATGGGTTATGAGCATTCTAACACCCCTAAGTTTACATACAACCCTAAAAAACCTTGGATCTATGTTTGTCTAAAATACCTACAAAATATGATTTCCATGGTTCATAAACCAATCTAGCATACATGGGGAACTTTTAACATAAAAGATGGCTAGAATTACACACCTTGTAGTTGATTTGATACCTTGAAAACCTTGAGATCCTAGCACCCCAAGGGTGATGCCTCAAATGTTTCACACAACACCAAGTGCTTTGGAATAACTTTGACAGAATGGAGAACACTTCAAAATTGGTCTAGCCCTCTTCTTTTCTTAGTGTAGCCGATTTTAGATGATATCATGTTCTTTATATAGTGTGTTACATCTATGGTTACACCATGTAAACGCTAATGTGACATGACTCTTCATTTCCATGACCCATGAGTTTATAACTCCCATTGAGCATCCTATGGACCTTAGCCCAACTTGATAATCCATGGAGTATCTACTCCACTATACAAGTATGGATGATTTACATAATCAACCCATATATTTAATTAGTCATATTTTGATCACTTAATTAACTCTAAATTAATTCTTGATCAATACTAATTAAATAATATTATTAATATATTAGAACTTATAATATATTAACCATAAGTGTTATTTCTCTCATTTTAGTTTATCCAAATGCATGATGCCATGCAACCCAAATGGACCATGTCGGGTCGGGTTAAGTACATACCAAATATAGTTATGGACATAGACACCTTATCCAACAGTCTCCCACTTGGATATGTCTAATAACTATAACTGCAAGTATGACTACAGGAACCGATCAACAATCGTAGCTCTTTCAAGGTCTCTTAGAATTGAGAAGATGATGTTACGTCATTTATGATAAGTGATCATATAATCCTTTGTTTTAGATATCAGCTAGACAAATACATGGAACAATGTCTTACTTATTGTCCAACAGTTTGTTTCCCGATTTCCGATTTGTTTGACATAGAACTAAATTGAACACATCAATTCGGTTCTAACCGGGACCGATACATAGGTCAAAACAAAATCATCGAGGGGCCTAGATATCCGTTTCTAATCCAAGAAGGAACAGATAAACTTTGACTCATATGCTTGTTCTACTACTTGTTGAATCATACACAAAAGTACGTTTTATAACATCGAGTTACCAATGCATTTTCGTACGATCAATGCATAACCAACTCATAGGCAACAAGTCATATTTCTATGTTTGAAGACTTATATGATATTACCGTCTCATGATCACCCGAGATAAATTCCATGAAGTAATACCAATGAGCGTGGGTTGAATCCAATGCTTAGAGCTTACGAGCACTCATGAGTGTTGTAGCCATGTCCAACAGCTTAGACCTCTGCAACCAACTCATGACAGTCTTGATTCATACCTATTTCCAACATATGACCGACTGTGGAGAATTCGAATAATATGATATACTAAACATAATTATTCTGGAAGTCAAAACATGCAAAAAAAATATAGTAAACGATTGACAAAAGATAGCAAAACTTTACTCATAAATAAACACAACTTTTATTCATCATCAAATGTCAATTACACTTTACAAATTTAAAAATTATCTAACTACTAAAACTAATATCATCCTTCAGCCCTATGCTCCGAGCATGCTGGAGATGCTTAACCCGACTTAGTCCCTTCGTGAGGGGATCTACTGGGTTCTCATCCGATGATACCCTCTTTCATGAGGAGTCCTTCTATTCGATGTCTAATGAAATGGTATTTTCTGTCGATGTGTCTGGATCTCCCGTGATCCCTTGGTTCCTTGGCTAAGGCAACTGCACTTTCACTATCACAGAAAATTTCCATTGGCTCCTTTATAGCTGGTACAACTCCAAGGTCTCCAATAAAGTTCTTCAACCATATCGCCTCCTTTGCTGCCTCTCTTGCTGCTATGTACTCTGATTTGCAAGTTAAATCAACCACTGTCTCCTGCTTTGAACTCTTCCAAGTGATTGCTCCTCCGTTTAAGGTAAAGACCCAGCCTGAATGAGAGCGGAAATTATCCCTCTCAGTCTGAAAGATAGCATCACTATACCCTACAACTCTCAAGTCATCACTCCCACCGAGGGTAAGGACCCATTCCTTAGTCCTCTGCAAGTACTTGAGGATATTCTTTACCCCTGTCTCGTGAGCCTTGCCAGGGTTCCCCTGATATCTGTTGACCATGCTCAAGGCAAAGGCCACATCAAGACGAGTTCAGGTCATAGCATACATGATCAAGCCTACTGCAGAAGCATAAGGTACTTGACTCATTTCTGCTATCTCAGCCTCAGTACTTGGGCTCTGAGTTTTACTCAGTCTGGCGTTACTCTGGATGGGTAACTCTCCTTTCTTGGAATCTTGCATGCTGACCCTCTTCAGCACCTTATCCAAGTAGGTACTCTGACTAAGTCCAGTTAGTCTTTTACTCCGGTCTCTCAGAATCCTTATCCCTAGAATATAGACAACTTCTCCTAGGTCTTTCATAGAGAAACATTTCCTAAGCCAGGTCTTCACTTCCTGTAAGGTTGGGATGTCATTTCCTATGAGTATTATGTCATCCACATACAGTACCAAAAAGCTAATTATACTCCCACTAGCCTTGACATAGACACAAGATTCATCTTCACTCCTCAAAAAACCAAACTCTTTGACTTTCTCATCGAAGCAAAGATTCCATCTGCGAGGTGTCTGTTTCAATCCATACATGGATTTCTCGAGCTTACACACTCTATTAGGGGTATAAGTGTGAGGTGGTATGGATATTTTTATTTTTATATTATTTAAAAATATGAGGGGGGGGGGGGGGAGAGAGAGAGAGAGAGAGAGAGAGAGAGAGAGAGAGAGAGAGAGAGAGAGAGTAGAAAGGATAACTAGTTTTTTTTTTATATGGAGGCAATTTTGAAACCATAAAAAAAAAGATATATCAATTTTTTAAATGTTGGATTAAACATACAATATTGAAACAACTAGAATGACAATTTTTATAGTTAACTTGTAGTTAAATGAGGGGCTTTAATATCCACGAGCAAAAGGCAAAGATATAAGTTGCTGGCTTGTTATGCATAGTTGAGGGTTTTATATAAAGCTCCACCCACCATTCCACCAATAATGTATGATAACAACACTCTAACATGTCCCCTTAAATGGATGCTTTGACGTTGTCTTTACCAATTTAAATGGCCCCACATTTGCTTTGAGCCCCGTCCGTTCATCCGTTGATATATATATATATATATATATATATATATATATATATATATATATATATATATATATATATATATATATATATATATATATCGAAAATGAAAAGAGCAATTAGAATATTACACATGTAGTTTATAATATTAAATCATTTATAATTAATTAAAAGCTTATTTAAAATATTTTGAGTAAAATACAGGGTCGGTCCTGAGAGTAAATATTTTCAAAAGCCCAGGACAAACAATAAAAAAAATGTCCTTATGGTTATTATAAGTTTTTATTTTTAAATAAAAATATGTAATAAAAAAATTGGACGTGTGCAGCTGCTCACTTTGCCCTCCTCAACTCTCCCATGGTAAAATGGTAATTAGATAATGGGAGTTAAGAGCGGTGGTTCTAATTTCAATTATTTAGACGGTTTGTAATCCGCATTTTGTTTATATTCTTTATCTCTATTCTCTTAACCCTTCTCTTTCATAAAACATAATCATTACCTCCACCTCTCTACCACCTGCTGCTGTCACCATGCCTCATCGCCATCACCACCACCCTAGACTCTGATTTTACTCCTTCCGTCTTAAACCTCTCTACCACCTGTTGTTGTTACCATGCCTCATCGCCTTCACCACCACCGCTGCCACCCTAGACTCTGATTTTACTCCTTCTACCTTAAACCACCCAAAGTCGACATTTGCTCGGTTGATCCCTTTTTCTACTGCGAACCACCGTTTGTCAAAAAAACACCCACCGTCAGTGTCTTTTCCACCACGACGAACACCATATTCGCACCATTGCACCAAGTAAATGTAACACCAAAACCCTTCCACCTCTTTTATCCCTTTATTTGTGTAAAAACCACCCCATCACCACCATTGAGATTAAGTGTTTTCGGTTTTAATTAAGTATCAAACTACAAAGAAAGCAAATAAGCATAAAAAATGGAGAAATCAAAGATCCACAAACCTTACGAACCTTTTCGTGTGATTTTTTTTATTAAAAAAGTGATTAAAAGCATTAAGTCGGTCAAATAAAAATGTGTTTGTAAAAACATATGCATACACGAAAGGTGGACGCATGCATTTTTCGACCTTTGTGCATATACGCATCTTTCATATGCGCATATGCATTTTTATATGACTTTCTTAATAATTTAAGTCATTTAAAAAAAATCAGACAATATATATATATATATATATATATATATATATATATATATATATATATATATATATATATATATATATATATATATATATTATAATATGCGGAAAATTCCTAATATTTCACCATAATTTATGAAAAAATCCTAATTACTGATAAAAATGATGATTTGACCATATTTTCCGGTTTATCGGTTTCAATACTTACTCGGTTTCGTTAAAGTCTCATTATTTTACCATTATTTCATTAAAGTCTCATTATTTTTGATGAGATTATAGCACTAGTAGATCGACAGATTCAAAACAGATAAACAAGAATGAAGTAATCAAACAACACAAGAATTGATCAAATTATGTTGAATGATTAATATCTCACACCTCAGAAGAGCTCGATGAAGAACTTCGACTGTAGAGATGTGTTTTAGGGTTACGATCCAAAAGCTATTAATGAGAACGACATCTTTAAAGCTCTACATGCATGCATAATATATAGTCTAACCCTAAGTTTAAACCACGGTTGGACAGGCCCAAACCGGGTAATCAAAATATCAACATTAAGCCTATATGACGCAACACTCTAAACCCAACAATCTCCCCATTTGCGTCAATAGAGGCGAGAGACTAGTTCGGTTGAGAAAGAACAAAATTCTTCACGGTCTTGAACACCTTCGGTATAATGGACAAAAGAGTGTGACGAAAGGATATATACCACAGAACCATGTCAGAGAAGTTCTTCTTATCTGAATCACTATTCTGTTTACACCTGTGATTTATGTCAAGAACTTGCTCCAAGCAGGAAGTGGAGAACATGTGTTTGTTAACAAGAGCGAAAAGGAATCTTTCACCTTCGCTTCTAGTGAACATAATAGTGTGATGGACTGGATCAATCTTGCCCAATTTCATCTTATTTAAATCACCTGGCTTCCCAATATTCTTCACAATTGGCTTCTTTCTCAGAACGTTTGCAATCTCCTGATCCATCTTAGCAACCTCATGGATGTAGGAAGCCAACATTCTCTTAATGTGATTGAGGATCGTGCCATACTGCTCTTGATTAGTAAGTAGAATATTGAACAACAGAATCCAATCATGTGGGTTTAGGTTTGGAATATCAGCTAACGAAATCATATGAACCGAGTTATCAGAACCTCGGGTCACCCTGAACTTCACGTTGATAAATTTCCCAGCATCATATGGTTTCAATACCTTGACAGAGGTTATTTTCTGAGCACTCCATGTCAAGTATTGGGGTTGAGCACATTCAAAATAAAAATGTATTAGATCTCGATCAACCTGTGGGTGAGGAGAAGGGACTTCAACCGTTAAATCAAAACAATGGAACACGAATGCCCTACAGGTGATAGGCATATCAAACTGAGAATCCGTCGTGTTTTCACATTCAAAAGAAGTCACATGTTCCAACCAGTGAGTTCTAGGAGACTTAATTGCTTCTTTAATTAATCTTTTTCGTGTCCAGGTGGGAAAGAGAGCCTGCTTGCAAATCAGATCATCTTGAGCTGCTTTTTGCTTTCGCTCTTCATCTTCTCTCTCTGTCTCTCTCTCTCTCTCTCTCTCTCTCTCTCTCTCTATCTGTTTTCAAATTTTCATTAGCCTCTTTTTCCCTTTTCTTTCGCTTTAAAGCATCATCAATAGTATCTTCTTCTTCATCATCACTATCTCCCACAACACTCTTTTGAGCTGCTTTAGGCTTTCGCTCTTCATCTTCTCTCTCTCTCTCTCTCTCTCTCTCTCTCTCTCTGCCTGTTTTCAAATTTTCATCAGCCTCTTTTTCCCTTTTCTTTTGCTTTAAAGCATCAGCAATAGTTTCTTCTTCTTCATCATCACTATCTTCCACAATACCCTTTGGTTTTTCTTGTCCACCAGAACCCGAAGCTACATTAACCTTCGGTTCGATTTTGATAGTGACTTTGGGTGGAATTGGAGGATTTTGATCAGCTTCTCACCCTTGTTGCGGAGTGACCACAGGCTCCGTAACACCCTAAATCTGACTTAAAATCTGAATAGCAGGAAGAAGTTTAGCTGTTAAATGATTTTGGATGGTGAGGGTGAGAACAAGATCATGAGTGTTGACAACATTACTGAGAATCGAAAGAACATCCCCAACACTGATTTTAAGAATGGCACTCTCGGTCTTGAGTGAAGCAATCTCCTTCTGAGCTTGAGCAAGGGGAGCATTTCTGACTTCAACTTGTGTGGTCTTTAGAGCAAGTTCATCCATAATCCTATTTTCCATGGAAAGAATTGACCGAAGTGAGAAGAGAAGTGTGATCAGCCTGAAGCTCAGTTCGAACAAAATCAAACTTTGTTGTTTCTTCTTGAAGGGACTTGGTGAGAGAATCAATCGAAGCATTGACCTTCGCAGCATTGGAGTCGGCATGGCCTTTGAACGATTCCAAGAAGATCTTCGAATCGTGAACTATATCAGTTACTTTGGCTGTTGCTTTCTTGCAGGTTGATGTAGAGGCATCCACAGCCTTTGTGAATTTGTTGATTGAGGCTGTATATTGCTGAAGAGCAGTGTCAAGAAACGCTTTTAACACAATGTTGAGAGAAAAACTTAGAGACACACTTGAACAAACGTTAGTACAAGTATATTGCGGAATAGAGTTAATCTCAAGGATCTAAAATCTCAACAATAATATAGTTAGATAGTTAGATAGTTAGTTGCGGAAAGTAAAGAAATGTAAATGACAACAGTTGTTATATCAAGAATACACTTAAACTGATTCATAACAAGGAATGCATTCACTCCGAGTTAGTAAGCGAGATCAAGTTTAGTGATTAAGTCTAGAAGACTTGCTCCGAAGAGAGGTTATGTTTCAGTAGCAGTTTGAGTGTGCACTACAAGAAAAAGACCCTTTTACGACGCGCAAACCATGACACTCATTGATCTATGTTACGCAAAAGAGAGTGACATTAAAAAGTGTCATCTCTTCAAAAAATTTAAGGATTTAGGTCACGCATTATTGCGTGCCCTTAATTTAGTGTTATAAGAAAAAAAATTAAAAACACGGAGGGCACCATATCTTAGACGCGCGTCCTCTATGAGTGTCGCATTATAATTTTAATGAACGCGCGTTTAGTAGATAGGGAAAAATGAAATCCCCAAAATTTTGAAAACCCGCCTTGTTGTTTTCTACCTTTTTTCTATCTTTCATCTTCACAATCGATTCTCTCCTCTCCCTCCTCTGCAATCTGCTTCTCCCTTTCTCCCAACCTTACTTGTTAATCCTCTCATCGGATCTCTGCTCTAGTGTCTCTCTGAAGATCAAGAAATTTCAAGCCCTAGTCTCCCTCTGAGGCAAAGATGAAAAAGGAAAAGAAACATGAAGAATGCACCTATCGTTGTTACGAATTATGATGCTTCTCAAAGCTTTTGATAAGAACACTGACGCAGATGCTTCTCAAAGCTTTTTATAAGCACCCCATCAGCTTTACATACTAGAAATCGACCCACATCCTCAAATTAGGGTTTTTTTTCATTCCTGAAATTACGACCCACATCCTCCATAGATCAATCCTTATTGCTTCATTTCTCACTAGAAATTGAACACCATACATTCATAGGGCAACAAAATCAACTATTTCTGGAACTTGAGTTTCGGTTCCTATTGAAATTGAAGGGTTTCTGGTCACCATGATCAAAAGGGTCTCGTTTGTCAATGAATGCTCACAGGGCCACGAAAGCTAGGGTTTTTGGGCAAAGCTAGAATCAATCTTGTATCGTTCCTTCAGAATCACGAAGACGCTGATTACAACGAAGTGTAGACGTGGTTAACAGAAGACGAGGAAACATGAGAGAAATTTGGAAATTAGGTAAAAACGATAACTAGTCTTTGTTCACGCTCCTCTCCAAGCTAATCGAGTTCCATTTTTTTCTTATCTGACTCGCTTGACCATAGTAATGGTTAGTAGAGTTCCACTTTTTTCTTCTTTCTTGCTTCCACTTCATTTATTGGTGTTTGGCACTATGGGTGATTTGTAATTTTTGCTTCTTGGATAATGAAATCGATTCCTCATGGTTTAAGTTGCGGTATTCCCTATTAGTAATCAGATTGTTTTTTTTGCTCGTGTCAATTGATTAGTTTCAGTGAAAATATTAAGTAATCATAATCGAAATAATCCAATCCATCTAACTCTGTGGACTTTTCTTTTATTCATCTAACAGGGAGTTACATGAATTGTGAACCACTGTGAATTATTAGAATTGATATGTGAATCCTTCAATGGTGGATAGAGGAACTCCAGCTGCTTTCCAGATCACATATTTGTCAAATAGAACAAAGCTCCCAGTCCTATTGAAGCTAATAATGGCATGGAGGGTAGAGTTGGAAAGATGAAATTGGACAACATTGATTTGAACATGGTGTCTTAAGGTCGAGAAGATTTATGGCCCTGGAAATCAGTATGTGACAGCTACAAAAATGATTCTCCAATTATGTGATCCCATTTGTGAAAAAAAACAAAATTTTAACAAATTTTATATAAAAACCTAACTATTTTTATATATTGACACTTGACAGAACAGTGAGAACTTGAAGAATACTGAAGCTGGTGGTAAAGAGGAAGAGAAAAAAGAGCCTTCTGTGGAGGAATCCGAAAAGGAAGATGATAAGAGTGAAGGAAAGAAAGAAACTGATGAATATGCGACTTTTGGCCTTGTGAGTAATGAAGATAAGGAAGCAGACAGAGAAACTAGTGAAAAGCATACATGAATGATAGAAGAGAGTAATGAGGAGAAAAAGCAGTGATAGACCTAAAACAAGTTCACCTGACAGAAGTAGTAGAAGAAGTAGAGAACGTGTGAGAGACCTGAAACGTGAAAAGGAAAGGGAATTGGAAAGATATGAAAGGAAAAGAGAGCAAGATATGGCTAAAAGAGAGAGGGAAATAATTTACATCTCCTACATCTCTGTTACACCTCTGGTATTTCATTTACCTGTTTCTCTTAAGATCTTTGCATTCAAGGTCAATAATTTACATTCTATCATCATTTTCTGAATCTTTTCTTGTTAGTATAGTGACCTTACTGAAGCAGAACGTGCATTGATTCTAGATAAATTTCGTTATGCAACAACAAAATGGAATCAAAATTCAGCAGCCATTCAATCTGGAGATGAAAAGGAAGAACAAAAATCTCATATGATAGTTGCAACTGATGCTTGTCTTCCTCTTCTTGCTTCAGGAGAATCATCCATCAGCTCTAGTGTTCTTATAAACTATGAACTCCTAACAAAAAAGGTACTCTTATACAATTATACCATGATATAATCATATAAACTAGTTTTCTTTTTTTTTTTTTTTTTTCTTTTTTTTTTCTTTTTTTTTTTTTTTTTTTTACAGATGTGTCATTTTATACACAATCATTTAACATTTATATATATTCATCATAAATCATAAATTAGATCCCTTGTTGCTTCAGGAAAAGGAAAGCCTTTAATTATCTCATTTGAAGGAGCAATTAGGGAGTTTCCAGGGTGTAGCGATTCAACATACAGAGGCTTGTGCAAGCAGCAGTAAGCCTTCACCCCCTGTACAAACACACCAAAGAAAATCAGATCTAACATGCTTATATTTGAATAAATTTAAAGTAAAACATTACAGAAACTTGAGTCTCACAGTCTTTATGTTTTAGTAACATTTCATTTTTCATTCAAGATGGTATAGATACAACATATCTGAGGTTTCTTGCATCAAATGCTGAAGCTGGTTCAATTATCGGAAAGGGTGGAATCATAGGAAAGGGTGGATTGTACCCAATAACTCATGTGGTGTAATCATAGGAAAGGGTGGATCCATGATTAGGTAAGGCCAAATTTGATCTATTACTTTGTAATTTTAAATTTGTGACAACTTCCATTTTTGATATGTTATTACATTTACAGGTCCTTCATTGAAGACTATGGACCTAACATTAAGATCTCCCCTCAGGATCACAACTATATTGGATTAAATGATAGGCTTGTAACAGTGATTGGCACCCTACAACAACTAGTGCAAGCTATTAATCTGATTTTATTCAAATTATCCGAAGATCTCTACTATCTTCAGTCCGTTGGCCCCCCATTTCCATATGCTGCTGGTATGCTTTTTTTTGTTACCGATTTCCCTCATACATAGTAGAGTCCAGTAGGACTCATCACAGGCATGACACAAGGAACTACTAGTCTTCTTAGTAATACAGTTTATGCCATAAGTGATGCTGCCACCCAAGTCAGTTGAGCAGCACATAAGGTACATTTAATTCCTATTTTTATTTTTAAGTCCATGGTGTTAAATTAAACTAAGATGTTGCCCAGGGTATTGTTGCTTTTACAATGGACGACCCATCTGCATCAGCTTTTTATCTATTTATTTTTTCTATTATCATATCTTGTCACTTCTCAATGACATTATGTGTTTGTTATAGGATCAAGTTCCAGAGAATGATGTCAAAGGAATTTCTAAGGATAAACCACTGTATGATCTATCTGTTTCTTTACTTTAATGAGTAAAATTAAACTTCTAAGGATATTCATATTCCCCTTCATTCTTGATTTATATATCTACATGGTATAATTATTTTTAATTCTTCCTTTTGCAAATAGGTATGCTTTTGATCAGTAGGAGGCTTTGCTTTCCTTGAAGAAGAGTGGCAAAATTGATGAATTATTATTACAAGTAAAGCCAACTGTCCATTTTTTTTATATTAACATTTTAAATTTATAAGGGTAGTTTTGGTATTTTCATATAACTAGTACCATCTTGGTAGTTATATCTTATTTTGTTGTTTACTTATTTTATTATCACTAGTTTTTTTTATCTTAGTAACAAACGGAATAACTGACTGGTTTCATGGTAATTTTGCTTCTATGTTGTTGGGAGAGCTTTGTGCTAATATTGTGGACCGGAAGGAGATGTACAGAGAACAAGTACACATGCTTGTAAATAAGGTAAAAGAATATATGTTTTATAAATTTAGTAAAATGAAATTGATAAAAAAGTATACTTTATAAAAATCAATAGCTACATAATAGTTTGGTGGCTAAATTCAAAAAAAAATGAGTATACATTGTTTTTTTCCTGTATATAACCTTTCCAAAATAAGGTAAACCAAATAAAATAATGTTTTTTTAACCATCATAACACATATAAGTGTTCGATCACTACAGAAAATACCTAAGTGGCTAAAACAATAAAAAATGAAGAATCTCTATTCTGTTTATGTTATTAAATGTTTGTATCTGCAGATTGCTGCTTCAGGGTAGTTTCTTACAAGTGAATTTCAATCAATGGTACATGGTGTAGTATATGGTGGGTAATACATTATAACATTAAGATTTTTTTATGTTTATTTCGGTCTTCTTAATGCATATATGTATAAATACCTGAAAGATTTGACACACTAAATTATTAACCAGAAAACATAAGAAAATTGGATAAAAATATCTCACAATATGACACTTACATTTGTTTCTAATCATTCTTGTGATACGAACTTTTAGAATGATTTGTAGTTGAATACAACTTTTCTATCACATTTCTAAAGTCCTATAGAAAAGAAATCAATTTGTGTATCGTAATGCACCATATAAGTAGCAATTATTACATGGTGATTGGAGACAAAATCGACACGTGTGGATTTCTATAAAAAATGTTAAAAACTAATCATTTTTTGTTTTAAAAATTCATATTTACGGACCTTCTGTCACCTTATCAGTCCAACTGGTGGTGTTTTCCCTGAAACAGGAACATCATTTTGTCCTCAATTCCCATTTCCCCTTGCTCCTCTACTAATGATGCAAGAACGGTTCCAGAGTCTTATCAGTCAACTTTTCCAATGTGAGTTGTTGCATCTTTAGCCTTACTTACAGTTCTGACTTCTGACTTCACTTATATACCTCTATGTGGTGTTTATAGAGAATTATCCATATGCTCACACAAATTTCTGTAGCTGATTACACATTAATTTAATTATGCAAGTTTTGAAGTTTTTGATGGAAAAGAATAGTGTTAATGCGCTTCATAGAAAAGTATGTTGGTATTTTAGGAAATTTGGCTAATAATTTAGTTAATTATATAAAAAACGTTGAAATGTTACATTTGTCTACTATTGGAATGATTATTTGTATGACATTAACTTTTGTGCAATGTATTGTATTTTTTGTATATGGTATTTTATTTTCTATTATGAGACATGATATGCAAATTTAATTTGAAATTCAGTAAATCTATAAATAATTTTTTTTTTAAAAAAAATTAAAATTACGATACGCAAAAATGTGTGTCGTCTTCATTTATGACATGGCCTTTCTTGACAGGGGCTTCCTTGATACGCAATGCGTGTCATAAACGCGCGCGTCGTAAGGTTACGACACGCAAATGCGTGTCGTCTTCCTTTATGACAGGGCCTTTCTTGATACGCATTGCGTGTCGTAAATGCGCGTCGTAATTGCGCGTCGTAAATGCGCGTCGTCTCTCTTTATGACAGGGCCTTCCTTGACGCGCATTTGCGCGTCGTCTGAGCCCTTTATGACGCGCAATGAGCGTCGTAAAAGGCCTTTTTTCTTGTAGTGGTGAAGAGTAATAAGATAGAGAAAAGAAGAAGATAAGAGAGATGATTGAAGGAGAAATCTTGTGTATTAAGAAGTTAAGAAGCGTAGTAATAAGTAGTTTTGTTACAAGAGAATGAGTCTATTTATAGAGACTCTGAAATAAGCTAAGACTCTATAAGCAGCCGTGCAAGGCATGCTAGACAATAGAGTACATTACATAGGATAAGTAAAAGAAATAACTAAGACTGCGAATGCTGAAGACTTGATGACTCCGGATGCTGAGATGGTTGCTGATGAAGAATGGTTGCGGTTACAGTTGCAGATTTGACTTCGGATGTTGGATTGGCTGCGGGAGCTGAACCGTTGCGGTAGTAAAGAGAAGGTTGCGGTAGTTGAGTTCAAGAGGGTCACTTTTATGATTCAACAATTTCCCCCTAAGTGACCTCTTTAACTCCGGTTCAGTTATCAAGTTTGAGGAACTTGATCAAAATCCACCAAAATTTTCTAACATTTTCCAGCCAAGTGATTCTTCTTGTGATCTCAAACTTGACTTCAGCAGTAGTGTGCTTTGATCTTTCTACTGCGGTCTTGCAGATGTCAAGTTGCTTCTTGGGCAGGCGGTGCATGGCATTCATCGGAATGAAGTATTTGACATTGTCTGTCTTCCGTTTGAATATGATGCCAAGTTCTGGAAAGTTGGTTGCGCCTAGAGATCTTTCTTCATAGCCTTCTGTAAGTGTAACATCCCCCTCGCCTTCTGTAAGTGTAACATCCCCCTCGGAACGAGGACTTCCCAGGGGGTCACCCATCCTGGTACTACTCCCGCCCGAGCACGCTTAACTGCAGAGTTCTTATGGGATCTGCTGCCATAAGAACTCTGCAGTTAAGCGTGCTCGGGCGGGAGTAGTACCAGGATGGGTGACCCCCTGGGAAGTCCTCGTTCCGAGGGGGATGTTACACTTATCACAACGCGTTTTAAAGCCATGAGGGCAGCAGATCCCATAAGAACTCTGCAGTTAAGTGTGCTCGGGCGGGAGTAGTACCAGGATGGGTGACCCCCTGGGAAGTCCTCGTGCCGAGTGGCCCAAAGCGGACAATATTGTGATACGTGCCAGAGGGGGATGTTACAGTAAGCATAGGCACTGGTTCAAGTGGTGGAAGGTCAAATTTCTTGATGATGGTGGGGTGGATGTCCGCATCAATCTTTGCGAAGTCGCAAACAGTGTCCTTAAGAAAGGGTTTGGCTTTGTCAAGAGCAACTTTCATAAACTTCCGCATCTTGTAGTTTTTCACTGCGGATGGTCTATCGTTAGACCATACGTTTTTCCACTGAAGAGCCATGCTTCGCATAGAAGTGAGTGAGTCTTTCAAATTCCATCGGCAGTCGCTTGTGGTCAGGAAGACTGCGGTCGAAGGATTCAAAAACAGCAAAATACTTGGCATTGGGAGAGATTGGAATATCCGAATAACCATCGGATGGTGGTTCAGCATAAGTGAGACGGGGAGTGTATTCTTCATCTAGCAGCCTGCGGTGCGGATTGACCCATGAGTTGATCAGCGATTCATCGATCATAGTATCGAATCCGCAGTCTCTCCAGATAAGTTCAGCTAACTTGGCTGCTTTCCAGTCTTGTTTTCTTTGAGCTGTGGCAGGGGAGTCTGTGGAGCTTTCTGAAGACATATGTTCCTCAAGGTTTTTGAAATGAGGAGGTGTCTCAGGTCTGTTTAGGTTGTTTTTGGGTGATGAGTAGGGAGATGGACTATTTTGAGATGGTGGAAGTGAAGGCTGTGGTGTGGGAATTTTTGTTGTGGTGATTGGAGGGCTCTGACGGATGGATGTGTCTGAGCGATGGCCTTCTTCATCACTTCCCCCTCTTGAGGTATGCATCGTAGGTGCTTCCTCAAGCCATTTTTTTAATCCATCCACCGTGGTACAGACTTCTACAAAGTGAATTTTCATTGTTTCAGCCAGTTGGGAGTTGTCTGGAATGGAAGAGTTAAAGAGTAGCTTGTGTATGTATTTTGTAAGCTGAAGTATCTCAGGGCCATGAAAGTTGGAGGTAAGGGATTTCTGCATCCGATTGATTGTGGCATGAAGAACAGAGATAGTGGACTCGTAGGCAGTGTGAGTCTCATGTATCACTCTTTGAGATAAAGCAGCTTGATCCGCAATGGCTGTTTGTAAGCCTTGTTTGATTGCGGTCAACTCAGTAATGAGGCGTTCCATTGTGGCCATAAAGTCTTGATGATCGGCCCTGCGGTTGTTATCAAGCGATCGAATCCCCATTTCTACCTTGAGAGAGATGCGCTCAGCAGCCATACGCTCTCTTGTCTCAAGTCGTTCGATGCGTTCAATGAGGGACTGCGGTCCTGGAATATCTTCAGGTGGAGATTGAGTAGGCTTGACCGTAGCTAAAATCTGATCGACTTTAGCTTGGAGATTGATAAACTCTTTTCTTGTGACAACAACTTTCTTCTTTTTCTTTTTCTTTTCCTTGGGCTTAGAAGTTGAGTGTTGAGAACCGCTGGACTCTTCTTCTTCTTCGAACATCATTAGGTCATCATTGGAAGGATTTGGTTTGTTGACCTCTTGGATGTCTTCATCATGAAAACCGAAGGTTGGGGCCGAGTTGAGTTCAATAGTTGGCTCTTCGTCTTGATTGGGTTGATTGTGGTAGGTGGAACAGGAGTTGAAGTAGGAGGAACATTAGATGTATCTGCGGCTGCGGTTGAGGCTTGAGCTTTCAATACAGTTTCTGCCATTTGATCCATCCAGGTTTGAACCTTTTGGATTGTGGCAACAGTATGGGCATTGCTGATGGCATTTGCCCGGTACTTAGCCACAAACAAGATTTCTTGTTCCTTCTGCTGTTGTTGTTTAACTTGTTGCTCCTTGCAGGCCTGGAATGCTCTTTTGAAAGCAGCATATTTCTTGATTTCAGCATCAGTAATTGGCTGATACTGACTCCAAGAGTCACTAGAATCGTCATCGTCAATTCCTTGAGTTCGCACCAAGGTGTCCCTTGGGTTCACGGATCCTGGCACATTAGTGCTCACCATGCCTAAACCACCTGATAAAGATGTAAGCAGAGTAGGATTTCCTGGGCTTCCTCGGTCTCCTTGACCCGTGGTCAAGTCTGGCCTCGGCCTAGTTCTGGCATGGGCGAAAGAGATGCCCTGCGGATGGAGTGATGTTTGAAGTGTTTGGGATACTTGCAAGAGGATGGAGTCTAACTCCTCATAAGAAAAGATATGCAGTCTGGAAGCCCTTGAGACCTTAGGGCGTTTTCCAGATTTATCTACTTGAGATAAAACTGGGGGGCTGTCTCCACATTCGGATGAAGAAGATGATGAAACAATCTTACATGATGAGGTTGAGTGGTATTCGATAGAGGTATTGAATGGGTGTGCGGCCACCCCAAGGACTACCGGAGCCTGTTGAGAGGCAGCAGTATCAGTCCGGTCACGCATTTGGCCAGTGGGTTCGGTTGTCTTTCTTTTCTTGAGAATTGCTATCGGTTGTCTATCTTCATCAGAATCACTGCTCGATACAGTGGTAGTTTTGGCTTTCCGTTTCTTGGAAGGTGCGGTTTGTTTTGGGGCTTTCTTCTTGGGTGTGGTAGCTTTCTTTTTAGAAGCCATAGATTTTCTCCGTTGAGAAATGTTAGAAAGTGTAGTGGCAGAGGGGGCTGTGGTACCCTCAGGAAGAATGGTAGTAGAAGGAAGAGGTGGGGTAGAAGGGTATGGGATAATACCCTCCGTAGCCTCAATATGATCTGAGACATCAGCAGTCTCGAGACCAAGCAAGGTAAGGATGTGAATGGGGAGCCTACGGATAGGTCCAAAAAGAGTTTGATCAGAAGAGGGATTGTACCTTTTTAGATCGTTGGTGACAAAGAAGTTGATGTCACTGCCCATGTCGAGACCAGCATCCGCATGTAGATTAGAAATGCAGAGAGACCAGAATCGAGCAAAGGTGAGCTCGGTTGGGTTCTCTCTAGGGTGCTCTTTGGGAATGTACTGGAGGAAATCATCCCAGAGAATCTGACCGTAGTTGACATCGTGGCTTGTGTAGATGCTCCATACCAACTCTAACAACTTTAAGCCCATGTTGTCTATGTTGGATAAGGTGTCTAAGTCCATAACTTATTTGGTATATACTTGACCCGACCCGGCATGGTCTATTTGGGTTGAATTTCATCCAAACTATTTATGGATAATTTTATGAGAGTTATACACATATGTTTATTAATATATTGTAAGTTATAATATATTAATATAAAGTTATTTAATTAGTGTTAGTCTTAAATTAATTATGAATTAATTTAGAGATTAAAAGGAAGACTAATTAGATTGTGGGCTATTGGTTTTATATAATGTGGGCTAACACTCATTTGTTAATGGGCTATGCTTATATGGAAGTCTATGGATGATCCATGGAGCTTTTAACCCATGGATCCTTGGAAAGGAAAAGACATGGGTTATTAGGGTTTCACCCTAATCATGTACACTATATAAGCATGCTTATGTTGCATGAAATAGCCACTAGTGGCACTAGTTGTGTGAGTTTTGTGTGTGGCCGAAAATTACAAGTGTGTGTACTCTCTCAAAGTTTTCCAAGAGTTTGTGGTGATTTGTGATTCCATTTGAGGCATTCACACTATTGGTGCTTGGCCCTCAAACTCCTTAGGAATCAGACTCATCATCAAAAGGTATGTAATCTCATCTAATTCTTTTATGTTTAAAAGTACCCCATGCCATGTTAGATTGGTTATGAACCTTGGAAAAATTATTATTTTGCATGTATTTAGACAAACATAGATCCAAGGTTTATTAGGGTTGCATGCACACTTAGGAAGTGTTAGATTGTTCAAAACCCAACAGTGGTATCAGAGCCTAGGATTGCTTGTTTGAATACTTGATGCAAATTGCTGAAAATCGAAGATTTTATGTTGTCTGTACTGCTGACTCTCCGAGTCCATGAAGGGACTCGACGAGTCCAAGGCAAAACTCACCCAACTCGGCGAGTTAGTTCGTGCACTCGACGAGTTGGACCCCCAGACAGCATATCTTCGAGTTTTGGTGCTGGAATTGGTCTAGAATCATTACCTTAAACTGTTTTGGACTCATAAAACCTGTTTTTGATGTGGTAATGATGATGGTGGACCAATTTCAAAGTTATAATCAAAATTCCATGATTTTATGTGTTCATATAATTCTTGAAATTTTGATGATCATGTTCATGTTCTTATGAATTTAGAAGATGATAGGAATTATTTGCTGAATTGTTTAGAATTAATTCTTGATCATTTATGTGTTTTAATGGAGTCCATAATTTGTCCTCAAGTTATGGATATCCAAAGGTCACTTTTATTTAACACACACTTAAAACACATAAGTTACATGAACATGAAGAGTCTTAATTTTTATGAACCTTTAATTCATAAGTTATGAAATAAAAAGTCTTGGATGGTTACAAAAGATGAAGAGTCTTGTCCTTAAGTTATGGAGGTTCAAGAGTCACTTCATTAATAAATATATTAGTTTAAAGTCTTCCATAACTTGTCCTCAAGTTATGGAACTTGAAGAGTTTTTGGATTAAAACTACTCTAAACACATAAATCATGGAATTAATTAGTTTTGAATAGTTTCAAAACTTGCCCTCAAGTTTTGGAATTTGGAAAAGTTTCACACACTTTAATAAACTTTAATTCCAACACTTAGAATTTTAAAAGTTAAAATTCAACACTTATACTATTTATAACATTAATGGTTAATTATTATATATATATGTATAAGAACAAGTCGTTTTACTGTTAGTAGGCCTCATTCACGAAGCTGGTCTATAAGGTGGGTATAAGGTTGTTGCCTATAAAATGGCGACTTAATGGGTGTCCACTCTCACCCACCGCTTGCTTGACTGGTGGAGGGTCGTTAGCCGAACGGGTAGGACAATGACTTTAAATTCTCATTAAAAGTATAATGAATATTATAAAGTAACTGAATATTTTTATTTAATTCCCAATCTTAGTTACTTTAGGAAAAATGTGAATTTGGTGCTAGCCCATGGAATTCACACTTTGTACCTTACCAAGTCGTTGGTGGAGCGTGTGTGGTTAACCGGCACACTAACTTGGACTAGTAAGGATCACGAAGAGTGACTTAATGTTTGTCATAGATCAATGGAGCGTGTGTGGTTAACCGGCACATTGATTAGGTGATAATATTAAGGGTACCAAGTGAATTGGTATGGTTATTCACACCTTGTTTTGTGATCCTCGGCATCCCAGTCACAAAATTTGAGAGGGCACACTCGAGATTGAAAGATGCCATTGAAAAGTTCAATGAATATCAAAAGATCTAGGAATTTCAAATCCAATTAAAACCTAAGAAATTATTTCGTTTTTCATGGTGGAAATTGGTGAATCGTCATTCGCCTACCTTCAAATATTTTATAGCTTGGATTACGGCATCCCTCTTCAAAATTATAAAATATTGTGTTGGGTCCTAGCCTTAATATTTCATACTAGGTGTTATATTAAGGACTTTGAATCAACTAACTTGATTTTCTCCCATTATAGATGTCTGGTTCAGACAACTATGATCTTCCCAAATCTCTTGAAGATGGTGTCCCTCAACATCATGCTTCACTTCCTCCACCTCCTCCAATTATTCTCCCTCACCCACAAGTTCTTGAAAAGTTTAAAGTCACTCAATCCCTATTGGCAAGCATAGTCTATGTGTGCTCACATCTTGGAGATAAAGTCACATATTGACAAGCCGGGAGAGTTGGGTGTCAAAGTCTCGTGAAGGTTGGATGTTCAATCACTTTCTTAGAAACATAGTGAGTCTCTTTGGGACTACTATGAGACAGACTATGGCATGACCCTTAATGATGTTATCTATTTGCTTGGTGTTGTGGAATCAGCAATGATTTGGAACACCAGTAAAGCAAATTTGATTAAAAGAACAACTTCCCAAGTCTACATGGACATTGACAATGGTAGCATTGGATATCTAGAAAAAAATTTCTCTTCCCAATGGAAAGGGATCGGCCATAGTCAACTCGGTTGACCAAATGGTAAAGAAAAAGGCTAAGTCTGAGATAGTCCCATGTGCCATTACCAAAGGGTCCATGTGTTTTGTTGCCAAAGGAAGGGACACTGATTGCGAAACTGCCCTATTCACCTGAAAGGTCATAAGGTTGATCAAGTCAAGAGGTTTGACTCTACTTTGGGTAAAGTCCACTGTCTAACTCTATTAAGTTCCTATTTGGAGATTCTTATTACATAATGTGAATGGGTCACATGTTGATGTTTTTAAGAATCAAAGAAAAGATAGGAAGCTTAAAGTAAGTATATGTTGATTCTGATTGAGAAAATGGGTTTCGATCGCATGGTTTGGTAATCAGAATTTTGAGTTGTTGCTTAAGAGTTATAATACATTGCTTATGAATAGATAACAACAAGGTTTTCATGTGGATTGTAAGGATAAGTTTTTCCGCAAAGTTTTAAAATAAAAGAAAAAAGGGTTTTAATTTTATTTATTTTAAAAATATCCTTACAATGGCATCTGTGGAAAATTGTTGCTTATATGTTTCCAGTAATAGCAATATTGGAAAGTGGATTTGATTCTTTCATTTGTGGTAGCGTCTGAATTTACCAAATGAAGAAAGTTTTTCATCACCCAAGTTTCAATTGGACAGAAACTTGGAATCATACAAGTTGTATTGTATGATGAATGAGAATTTTCATCTTTGAAAATTAAGACTAATTCTTTGATCACATGTATATGTGAGTCAATAAAAGGACTAAGGAATTAGGTACACTGTGTGTGCGCTGGTCAAGGTCCACCACAAAGATTGATTTGTCATGATTTACTGAAGATTAGTAAATATGATTATACTTATAAGGTTAAGTATAATTCTGTAACATTGGAAAGGTTACAATGTATGACAAAACAAATGAGAAGAATCAAATTAGGCAGAAAGATAAAAGTTTCTCAAATCTGAAAGGATGGGAGAGTACTTTAGTATCATATTTTATGATCATCTTAATGATTATGAAACCATATCACAAATTCATACTCTAAGGACGTCTTAGTGCTTTGTTATGGCTAAGAAGAGAGGTCATGAATTGTTGGATTGGTTAAAATCAAGAAGATGAGTCATACTTCGTTCCAAAATAATTCTTAGAGTCATACTCCAAGATTGTAACATTGAGTGACATAAAGTAAGGTTTAAACACTTATCAAATGTAGTGTAAAATGTTTCTACCTTTGTACATTTGAGATTGGTAAGTTGTGATGTATTGGATGAGACAAAGACCAACTAAGACCAATTGTGTGAAGTGTTAGTGTTGATAAGAATCCGCACTATCCCTTGAATATTTGTTTTGTCAAGGAATGGTTCTTGACTGGGGAAACTTATATGTCAAGGGGACAGTGGGAGCCTTAAAGATCCCGAAAGAGTTTCAAGATTTAATCAAGAGTAAAACCTGTAATTTATCACTAGCACAAGACTTAAGGTTTGCAACCTATCGTGTTGACATAATTCTTATTTTTGTACCTACTTCAAATAAGTTGAATTTGCATGTGAGTTATCAGAGTTCAACTTGGAAGCATTGGTGGACCTTGTGCTACCAAGGTGACAAGAAACTAAGATTGAACAAGTTTAATCCATGTTAGGCTGAATTTGTCACTAATCTTATCTTGTGATCATGGTTTTGACACATTCACATAGATAGGAACTCATACACTATAAAATCTAAGTGTCATAAGGTTTCTCTCCGATTCATGAAAATGATGGTGAGGAAACGCTTTCACTAAGTAGATTTTACGTAGATATCAATTGTGTTATTTGCATTTTCAAAAGTCGTTAGTGGAGCGCGTGTGGTTAACTGACACACTAACATGGACTTGTGAGAAATGGCAAATGCCTAAGCAATTGAGACTATGATTACGGCATCCCTTTTCATAGTTCTGAAAATTGTTTAGACACACATGTGAGCTATCTAAGAAAGGGTGTATGAATCTAAATTTCAGAAGTCCAGCAAATTTCTGGAAATATGTCAGAGCTAGTGGGAGCATAAGTGTTATGATGGTAATCATCATGTTAGTGGGAGCATGATTATTACGTTTAGTGTTGCAAGTTAGCAATGTTAATTATAGAAAACAAAGTTTCAATTCATGAAGTTGCAGGGGTTGAAAATTGTTTTGCTATAATTAAGGGAGAGGAAATTATACTTCATTTCAATTCTAAAGCTTAGATTGAGATTTTAATCATCTTTAGTCAAGAATATATATATGAATTTTATGTTGGAATGGTTCAACTTGAAGAAATTCTATATATATTGCGTTTTCAAAGTTCGATTATGATTACGGCATCCCTCTTCATAGTTAAATTTTGAAAACATGGAAAATAAAAAATATTGTAGCAAAAGACTTGTCTAGTATCATGTCTTTATGTCAAACATCATGAATCGTGTCCCATATGCTTCGGATATAGGATCGATTGCATGTGCTATAATATTCATCTTTTCTAATTTTTCCAAATGCTTAAGGCATTGAGAAGGAAAAGTCTAGAACTGGATATGACTAAAGTGATTAAGCAATTGTCGAGGACAAATCTGAGGTTCGTCAAAGATTGGTTGCTCAGGGACAATTGGAAGTATGATGTAAGTTGTCGGAAAGGACCATATTGACATATTCTGAAAAGAAGTAACTCTTGTTCGGAAGTGATAGTCAAAATGAGACTATGGAAATGTCTCCATAGGTGGAAGTTATTCAATCTATGTAAGATTAGAAAACCTTAATGCAAGAAGGATGTTCAAAGCAATGTACTTTGAATATGAGACTTCCGTTCCATAGAAGTTGACCTTCTTTGGAATACTTTGTAATGACTGGTGACAAGGTTTTGGTGACTTTGTGCATAATCATTACAAGAGGAACATTGCATAAAAGTTTAAAATCTAACAGTTTTTTTTGGTAAATGATAGGAATCGGGGATTCTCACATTTACAATAAGGATTTGGGATTGTGAAATGAGTATCATTGGAATCATGTTTAATTGATCTACATCACAATGTAAGGATCATAGACAAACATAGTGTGCATACTTGGAGTATGGCATAACTATTGTTTAGAAAAACAAAGTGTACATGCTAGGAGCATGGGACGACTGTTGTTTTTATTCAAGTCTTAAGTTGATTATTTGAAACATTATACAATGAATAATGTGTAATCAATATGGTGATAAATAAAAGGTGGTTCTATTTATATTCAAAAGGGTTCTGAGACCATATTGGATTCGATTATTATTGTGTTTCACTTTGCATGTTTTGACTTCCAAAATAGCTAGGTTATTCTTTCCAAATGACTAAGTTATTTAAACACTCCACAGTCGTTCATATGTTGGAAGTAGGTATGAATCAAGACTGTCATGAATCGAGTTTGTAGATGGCTAAATGGGTTTAGTCATAGCAATGGTTGCTACAACATTCATGAGTGCTTATAAGTTATGAGTATTGGATTTAACCCACGCTCACTTGTATCACTTCATGGAATTTATCTCGAGTGATCGTGAGACGGTAATATCATATAAATCTTCAAACCTAGAGATATGAGGTGTTACCTATGAGTTGGTTGTGCATTGATTGCACGTAAACGCATCAGTAACTTGATGTTATAAAACGTGCCTTTGTGTACAATTCAAAAATTAGTAGAACAAGCATATGAGTCAAAGTTTATCTGTTCCTTCTAGAAATAGAAGCGATATCTGGGCCCCTCGATGATTTTGTTGTGACCTATGTACCGGCCGGTCAGAACTAAATTGATGTGTTCGATTAAGTTCTTTGTCAAACAAATCAAAAATCGGGAAACAAACTGCTGGACAATAAGTACGACGTTGTTCCATGTATTTGTCCGGCTGATATCATGAGAACAAAGGAGTATATGATCACTTATCTAAAATGGCGCTTCATAGTTCAACAGAGTTTTCGAGAGCTACGATTGTTGGTTGGTTCCTGAAGTAACATACGCAAATATAGTTATTAGACCTATCCAAGTGGGAGTCTGTTGGATAAGGTGTCTAAGTCCATAACTTATTTGGTATATACTTGACCCGACCCGGCATGGTCCATTTGGGTTGCATTTCATCCAAACTATTTATGGATAATTTTATGAGAGTTATACACATATGTTTATTAATATATTGTAAGTTATAATATATTAATATGAAGTTATTTAATTAGTGTTAGTCTTAAATTAATTATGAATTAATTTAGAGATTAAAAGGAAGACTAATTAGATTGTGGGCTATTGGTTTTATATAATGTGGGCTAACACTCATTTGTTAATGGGCTAGGCTTATATGGAAGTCCATGGATGATCCATGGAGCTTTTAACCCATGGATCCTTGGAAAGGAAAAGACATGGGTTATTAGGGTTTCACCCTAATCATGTACACTATATAAGCATGCTTATGTTGCATGAAATAGCCACTAGTGGCACTAGTTGTGTGAGTTTTGTGTGTGGCCAAAAATTACAAGTGTGTGTACTCTCTCAAAGTTTTCCAAGAGTTTGTGGTGATTTGTGATTCCATTTGATGCATTCACACTATTGGTGCTTGGCCCTCAAACTCCTTAGGAATCGAACTCATCATCACAAGGTATGTAATCTCATCTAATTCTTTTATGTTTAAAAGTACCCCATGCCATGTTAGATAGGTTATGAACCTTGGAAAAATTATTATTTTGCATGTATTTAGACAAACATAGATCCAAGGTTTATTAGGGTTCCATGCGCACTTAGGAAGTGTTAGATTGTTCAAAACCCAACAGTCTATACCTCCGGTTCTGCCTGACAGACAGCGGATGACAAAGTGGCATACGAACTGCCAAACCGCAGGCAGTTGGTTCTTCTTGAATTCACCAATCCCTCGGATCGGTTTCTGATAACCCATTTGGTAGAGTGCGGTGGTGATATCAGATAATGATGGTGTGAAGATCTTGATGGAAGGGTGAATCAAAAGGTTTATGCCAGTCAAGAACTTCTCTTTGGTCAAGATGACCAAGGAATCATTGATGAGGTTGAGATGCACTTCTTGTGGGTTTTCCAGTGGTCTGTATGCAGAAAAAGCACACTTGAAGAGTGTCGAAATGGGAACAACATCAGTGAATGCGTCGAATGGGCCAAATAGGATGTGACTCTTGAGATGCTTGATCATCAGTTTTGTTGGAGCATTATACGATTGATGATCTTCAAACACTGCACGGAAGTTGCTTGAGGCGATTGTTGGTGTTATGGAACCAGTTTGAGTCATGGAGCCTGAAGCCTTGGATTGCTTCTTTGATGCACCAGATTTCACCATTGAGAGATTGAGATTGGAGTTCTTGAGAGCTTTTGCGAGTTTTCGAGAGTTTGAGAGAGAATAATCGATTATTAGAGAGCATAAACGATTTTGGAGAAGAAGGTGGGTTTATAAAGAGGGTAAAAGAATTTTAACCCTAGGTAAAAGATGGAAGGGGGTAAGAAGTTGAATGGGGTTTTTGGGGGGAATCAATTATTTTGGGATTGAATCTCAGCCACACGAATATGAAACGGTTTTTGAAGAGATTTTGAGAAATCTTTAAAGAGGTTTTGCATTTAATGGCGGATTTGACGCATGGTAATACGTCAGGTAATCGTGGGTTGATGAGAGAGAATGTAGTAACTGATGGGACATGGTTGAGAGAAGAAAAGACAGGTTGAGAACGGTTTGATTTGGAAATCGTTCTTTTTGTCATTATCCCTAAAATAGGTCTGGTCTTGGGTTTATTCAGAAAGGGAATGTGACAGTTTCTAAAGGGAATGTTTGTATTTTATTTAATGAAAGATCATTAAATAGCACACAAGGATTTGTGAGTTAATGAGAGTTAATGAATCTGTTGGAATTTATTTAAGGTGATTGTGGATGAAAACATCATTGCGGTTGAAAAACTCCATCGCGGATGAATAAAGAAAGACATCAAAGAGAATCTGTGAGAAAAAACTTGTACAAAAATTAGAAATAAAAGAACATTAAAACCCATGAGAGATACGTATGACATATGGTTGCGGTACCTAGACTGCAGTACCAAAACCATCTATCATATGTAATTCTCAGTTAGAACTGCAACGGAGACCAATGATGGTCTGCGGTAGCTAACACTTCATAAAGAATTGCGGGTCCGGATTCATCATTCCCAACATTTGTAAGAATGCATTGAGTTTGGTAAAGTCAAGAGCTTTTGTAAAAACATCAGCAAATGAGTTCAATATTACCTTTCAGAATATGATCTTTGATGAAATGATACCGTAACTCAATGTGTTTTGTCTTGGAGTGCTGAATAGGATTATGAGAGATCGCTATAGCACTTTCAGAGTCACAGTAAATTGGTATCCGCAGCATTCTGTACCTGTAGTCTAGCAATTGTGTCTTCATCCAAAGAACTTGGGAACAACAGCTGGCTACGGCCACATATTTTGCTTCTGCGGTAGATAGAGATACACACGTTTGTTTTCTTGAGGACCAGCTCACAAGTCTTCCTCCTAGGAATTGGCATCCACCTGATGTGCTTTTTCTATCGAGCTTACAACCTGCATGATCGGCATCGGTGAAAGCTTGAAGACTAAAGTCATTGCCGTAGATTTGCTTCCTTTAAGATACCGAAGAATTTGTTTGGTTGCGGTCATGTGAGACACTTTTGGATCAGCCTGGTATCTTGCGCATACACCAGTTGCAAAGACAATGTCAGGTCTGCTTGCGGTGAGGTACATCATCGAACCAATGATACCTCTATAAGTCTTGCGATCAATAGATTCACTAGAGGGATCAACAGAGATCTTATTACCGAAGGCCATAGGGACCTTAGCAGGAGAGCAGTTGTCCATTGAATATTTCTTCAGAAGTTTGGTGGTGTATTTCTCTTGGTGAATGTGTAAGTGTGTGTTAATTATGTAGTCTAGATCTAGATCTTTTTTGTAACACCATATACATTCAATATATCTCTTAAACACCCAAATCACCATGTTCAATTGTGCAAGCTTTAATTCCGCATGCCAAACCATGTTCTTTGTCACTACAATTGGTATCAGAGCGGGTCTTCAAGATCAAGGTGATATTTGAAGAACGATTCTCGGTTTGGAAATTTTTGTCACAATTTGATCAATTTTGGTGAGTCTCTCTCTATGATCTCTATTAATCTCGTTTAAATCGTGCATAACGTTTTTGAATTTTTGATCAATTTGTTTCGTTGGATCTAATCCGTTTTTACCCCATTGATGATCCAACATATTTTTTTTAAGATTAAATTAGAAAAATCAAATCAAAATCTTGTGTTTGTTTACTGTTCGTTGAAATTACTATATGATCAATTTTGAGCCCAAACATAAATCTTGATATTCACTGTTCATCATTCACATTTTCGAAGGCCCAATTGATGATTCATTCTGATTGAACTCGTTACTGTTCCTTAACCTTTGTTTTTAAGCCCAAGTGTAATTGAATCCAATCATTGGAGCCCAATGATTCATTAAAATCGGTTGAATCTTATGGTGTTTGTCAATCGACTTGTACATTATTGCTATTTGATTGTATCATTGTGTCTGCTCTTCATCGTTTCCTCAATAACGCATATGAGTATAATCAATTTTTTTTCTATCGATTTCATTAAATTGTTTTAATAATTGATGATTTGATTCATGTCAAGAAATCTCATGAAATCTAATTTGCTATCGATATTGTTGATTTTATTCAAGTTGACTTTCTGAAGTCAAAATAAATGTTCTTGACAAATCAAAATCAAAATTGACTGAAAAGGAAGATCAATCGGATTTGTATTTGATTTCGAAACCAACATGATGTTTATGTTTAGTAATTCGATTGGAGTTATAAGTTCGATATCTGATATTAACTTGGAAAAGCTGAGTTGCTCAATGGATAGATGTCGATCATCAAAAAGCGATGACTGGAATTGTGTTTTTAATTTCAAAGCGAATAGTTGTTGATTGTTGATATTAACTGAGTTTGGTGATCGATTTTGGGTTGTTATATGAAAAACAAAGAATTGAAGTCGATATTTGGAGTAGAGATGTTAATTTTGGTCGATGGTTGATAGATGGGTTGGAGTTGGATGTTTTAATGATTTGAAGGGCTATGATGTTAAGAACGAATGGAGTATTTGAGTACTTGAACAAAATGCGAATACCTGTGATTTGGAATAGTTGGATTTTGAACGAAGGGTTCATATATGGTCAGTGATTTTGATTTTGATGAACTGGGTGGAAATCGATTTTGAATATACGAAGAATTTTGATCGTTTATTTACAAAGGGTTCAAGGTTGGTGATCTGAAATCGATGCTTAAAAACGAAGCCCTGCTGGTCGATAAAAACGAAGCCTTCGTTTTTTGATCGATGATTTGGGAAGAACAGTAAGAAAGTAAAAAAAAAAAAACGAAGACTATGAGAACAAAGATTTGGGAAGATGATTTTGATAGTTAATATACGAAGGGTTTCTCTGTTTGTGAACTGGGTCAAGTAGTTTATAGTTTGAGCGAATGGTTTGGATGAATGTTAGGTTTGGGTTACTAATTTTCGAAGAGTATAATGGTGATTCAGATACGAAGGATGTTTTGATTTGAACGAAGGGTCCCTGTAAATGTAATGAAATTAACGAAGAATCAAAGAACTGGGTTAACATACGAAGGGTATCACTGTTCATTACTTTTCACAGTCAACTCTTCGTATGCTTCGTATGTTTTTCCAAAGTCTTCGTATCTTTGATCACAAAAAGCTTCGTATGAATATAAGAAGAAAAATTTTCGAATGTAGTCCTTTAAATTTCGAGTAGTTGTCAATTGGAAAAAGGCTTCGTATGTATGGCATCAAAAAGCTTCGAATGTTTTGGTTAAATGACACAATTTCGAAAACAGCCCCTAAACCTTCGAATTTTTGACACTTCGAAAATTAAAGCAAGTTTCGAATTTTTGACACTTTTCACCCAACTTCGAAAATTGTTGAGGCTTCGCATTTTTGGAACAAGTCTTCGTATGTTTGAACACAAAGAGCAGAATTTTCGAAGATGGTCCCTGAGACTTCGAATTTTTGGCAGTTTGCACCCAAATTCGAAAAGGACTATTTTTTGCTGAAAATTGAAGATTGTGCATTTCAGGGCCCTGCAGTTTGTGCAAATTGACGCTTTCTACACAGCTTTAGAAAAGGGGGAGAGTTTTGCATATTTTGCTGTCTTGGGCGCAACGGGTCACTGCAGAATTTTGGAATTGACAATTTCTACCCATTTTTGAGAAAATTTGTCAAAGGCGATCCGTGAACGAAGATAAAAATTCATTATTTTTTGGATTTTCCGGATTGAAGCACAAAGTTTATGCCACATGTTAAGGGGGAGTTTTGACACGAAAAATTCCGAATAGAGCACGTTCTTTTTCCTTTGGAGTTTTATAATCAAATTTCGATTATAAAAAGGGGGAGAAGTTTTATATGGAAATTCGAACTTGAATTTTTCATATTACGCGGATTTGAAGACCGAAGTGATCTTGAAGTTTTGAAGCCTACGAGATGATGCAATTGGAAGTTCGGAAGTGATGTATTCGAAATGGGTTTGGTTTTATTGAAGATTTTTGGGGTGTGTTTTTATGCGCAACTTTTGGGTGATTATTTGGAGTTTGGAATACTCTTAATCATTCGTTGCTTCTCGGATTGTATGGTCTCACATCCTAGAGCCCAAATTGAAGAGTCATGGAAGAATTGAAGATTGAAGTTCGTTTCGACATGTGTCACCTTTGAGGCTCGAACCGCGTAGTGCTTGATTTTGGAAGATTTGAAGTGGGTCATTTATTCCTAACTTTGAGGGGGAGAATGTTGGGGTGCAAAGTTATTCATGATTAACTTTGTGATTGTTTGAGTTTTGTAAAACCCACTTACATGTGATGCATTAGCCTTTAGACCCATTTGTTACTTAGAGTGAGAGAGAGACATGTAAACACCTCTATATAAGGTGGGTTTGTCCACTTGTAGAGGTGTGCTTGAGAGATGTAGAAGTAAGTGTGTAAGTGTGTGTTAATTATGTAGTCTAGATCTAGATCTTTTTTGTAACACCATATACATTCAATATATCTCTTAAACACCCAAATCACCATGTTCAATTGTGCAAGCTTTAATTCCGCATGCCAAACCATGTTCTTTGTCACTACAATACCTGCGGATGGGTTTCCAAAAATTTGACCTGGTGGGTGGTCTCTTTTCCATACATGAAGTCGTGGCATCAGATGATCAACAGCTGCGGTAGAAGAGATATCTTGGATGTCAGGGGAATCTACGGTTGGGGAAGGCAGTTTCCCCCTGGACTTGAGAACATCCTGCTAAATCATCTTGATCTAATGGAGCAGAATTTACTTGAGGAATTAGCAGAGGTTGAGGTTCCCCCTAGACTGCGGATGGGAGTTCCTCTGGAACCTGAGAAGGTTCCCCCTGGAATGCGGATGGGATAGTGACAATTCTAGGATCGGATCTAGTGTCAATATTCTCTATGAATTCGTCATCTGAGTCCTCCGAAGGTTCGTTTGATGGTGAGGCTTCACTTCGGGCAGGAATGTAAGTAGCATCAGGTATTGGAACCTCAACGGTTGCTAAATGATCCAAAGTAGAGCTTTCCCCCTCAACTGGAGAGGTGGAAGTATTGAGCGATACTACTTCAGATAGAGATGGTCCAGATACGTCGGCATGTTGTTGTTGAGTTGCGGGTGACACTAGGACTTCGGATAGTTTCGCTGTTTCAATGGGATCAAACAAATAATCATAGTTGATTTCAACTAGATTCAGAGGTCCGGAAGTAGCTGGAATGTCACTTTCCATGATTGCAGTTGTTTCGATGGATGGAGGTGCACTGCGGATGTGAGAGTCATCAAATTTCACATCGAAGCTTTCGATGATCAACCTTGTTCTTCTGATAAGCACACGATATGCAACCTTGTTAGTAGAATAACCAAGGAAGATACCTTCGTCAGACTTTGGTGCAAACTTGTTGAGTTGGTCTCTGTTGTTGATCACGAAGCATCTACATCCAAAGATATGAAAGAAACGAACATTGGGTTTGCGATTGTTGAGACCTTCATATGGTGTTTTATTGAGACGCTTGCATATGATAGTTCAATTTTGAACAAAGCATGCAGTTGCTACTACTTCAGCCCAGAAGTAGAGAGGAAGTTGGGCGAAGTTAAGCATGGATCTGGCTGCTTCAACGAGTGTGTGGTTTCTTCTATCTACTACACCATTTTGTTGAGGTGTATAGGGTAATGAAAAATTGTGATAAATACCCTTGGACACCAAGAAACTGGTGAGAAGATGATTAGTGAACTCTATTCCATTATCACTGCGGATGCGTCTGACTGGAAGCTTGATCTGAAGTTCGATTTCTTTGATGAAGTTAATGAAGATCTGCGGTGTCTCTGATTCGAGTCTAAGAAAGAAGACCCATGTGAAGCGTGTATAGTCATCAACAATAACCAGTTTATACTTTTTGTGGTGAAGACTGGCTACGGTTGAAGGACCACAAAGATCAATGTGTAATAGCTCCAGTGGTTCAGTGATAGAAGAATCCATTATCAGAGGATGGCTTGCTTTTCCTTGTTTACCACATTCACACGTTGGATAAAGAGTGTTGTTGCTGAATTTAAGAATGGGGAGACCACAGACTAGTTCTCCTGTGACGAGGTTGTTGATGTAGCGAAAGTTGAGATCAGCTAGCTTGCGGTGCCATAGCCAGCAGACTTCGGATACAGCTTTGGACAGAAAACACAACTATGGTTTACCAATGATGAGAGAAACATCAAGAGGGTACATCGTGCCTTCGGATCGAGATTTGATTAAGCAAGTACTGTGATCACTCGTCATTGTGTAACAGAATTGATTATCAAATTCAACACGATGTCCTGCTTTACATAGTTGGCCAACACTGATGAGATTGTGTTTAAGACCTTCTACATAAGCAACCTTCTGAATGGAAAAGTTCCCCGTAGTGAGAACACCGTAACCTCAGATGACACCGTTTGCATTGTTGCCAAACGTGACATTTCCACCGTTGCATATAGGCCTGAAATCCCGAAGGTACTCTAACCTTCCGGTCATGTGCAAGGAGCAGGAATTGTCAATTAACCATTCTTCTTCATGTTCCTCCTTGCACAAAGCCTGAGAATTACACGGTTAGTTTAGGCATCCAAACAAGTTTGGAGCCAGGGACGATTAATGTATTCTTAAATGATGCATGGTCCGAGGTTGCATGGACAGGATTAGTGTGACTAGAATCCTCGGGCACAATTTCCTCAATGACACAATTATTGCTCAAATTGTGCAATATACCAAAGTGAGTTTGGATATCTTCGGGAAAAGTCTTGTCATTGGTAGGGAAATGAAATTATCTATCAAGAGGGACATACACTCTGTCTTTGTTGAACCGGAGTGAGGAATCCATTGCGGTAGGATACCCATTTGACCAACCCCAATTATATGTATTGTCCACGGTTCCATTATTTACCAAATTTTCAATAGCCTCACTTTCATTAAACAGTTTTTCAATTAAAAGATTCAATCGTACAATTTCTCTTTGAGCTAAATCTCTTTGATTCAAGGCTATTTCTAACTGGGTTTCACATAACATTCTAGCATCTTTCTCTAACTCTAGATCCCTTTCTAACATTACCATCTTAAGTCTCTTGTTATCCAGTCTTCCTCTCACATGGAACATCTCTTGGGACGCAATGTTCTTCTCATCTAGGGCTTTGTTATAATATGTAAGGACGGCAGCACAAGTGTCATTAAGATCATCTGTGTATGGTTGACAGTCATGCATGTTATAAGTTAAAGTTTGGATCATGAGTTTTACTTGTTCGACGATGCTTAGAGTCCCATCTTTCGCCATGTAGTAGTAGTTTTTGTTCAACATTGCTGATCCGTCATCATCCGCAGTGGCCAACATGCAAATTTTCCATTTTCCCTTAACACTGTTGATCGTCTCTTCTTCATCTCCTGATGACCAAACTTGGTGGTCTCTTTTAACTTGAGCCACATATGCCCTTGCTTTTTCTTTTTCTTCCAACTCTTGAGCCATTCTAAGATAGAAAGCTCTGTCCTTGACTACATTGGCCTTACAATCTTTGGCGAAGTGATTTTCTTTGTTGCATTTGTGACAAATCACAACATCAGTCTTGTCTTTGGATTGAGTACCGGAGTTATTATTCTGAGGAGACTGCGGTACCTCCTTGGGTTGATTGTTCTGAGAGACTTTAGTATACCGAGAGTTGTTGTTCTGAGGACCGAAGTTACGGTTGAATGGAGGTTTGTTGAATTGTTGATTCTTGCGGAAAGAGGAATGTGGTATGCGGTTGAACTTTTGGCTAACTAGAGCAACAACCTTCTGAAACTCTTCTTCATCATCATACTCTGAATTCGCTTCATATGACTGCGGTGGGGTGTCATACGATAAAGAGTAAGGTGACTGCGGTGGAGCTTGTGCTATGAGAGCAAGTGGTCCTCCGAAGTCAGCACAATATTTGAGTACGGTGGATTCTTGTGCTTAAAGTTCTCCAAAGAGTTTGTAGAGTGATAAAGAGTGAATCTTCCTGTCACCTTGGACTATCATTTTGGCAGTAGTCCAGTGTCGTCCTAAGCCATTAAGGAACTGAAGATTGGTTTCATGGTTGCTGCGGACGGTACCAGCATTTGATAACTTTGTGACTATCAGGTTGAATCTCTTGAAGGAATCTTCCAAACTTTCACCAACATGAGCTTTGAAGTTGTTGAATTCGTTGAGTGCGGTAGTGAGCTTCTTATCTTGTGCTTGTTCTGAGCCTTCGTACACGTTTTTGAGTACATCCCAGATCTCTTTTGCTGACTTGCAGTTTATGATAATATCAAAGTTGTCAGGAGCGACACCACAAGAAATTTCATAAAAAGCAACAACATCATTTTCCATTTTATCGAGATCATCTTTGGTAGGACGGCTCATAGTTGGTTGACCTCCTCCTAGTCGGGTTGTCGCGTCGTCAGTTTGAGTTGGTGTGAGGATTGGAACATGTGGTCCTTCTTCCACGGATCGACATACATCTCTACCCAGTCTTCTTAAGTACCTCTCCATTCTTTGTGACCAGTGATGATATTCATTTGCTACCAGTATTGGGGCTCGGGTAGAACCACCAACACTATTGGAGACATTCAGAGATAACGATTGTGCCATTTTGTTTTTTTTTTGTTTTTTTTTTTGAGAAATGAGCTTTAGTGGTATAGAAGGCTTAATGAAAAATCAGAGTTCCGATATTGAAAAAGCAACCACTTTGGCTCTGATACCAATTGTTGAGAGAAAAACTTGGAGACACACTTGAACAAACGTTAGTACAAGTATATTACGGAATAGAGTTAATCTCAAGGATCTAAAAGCTCAACAATAATATAGTTAGATAGTTAGATAGTTAGTTGCGGAAAGTAACGAAATGTAAATGACAACAGTTGTTATATCAAGAATACACTTAAACTGATTCATAACAAGGAATGCGTTCACTCCGAGTTAGTAAGCGAGATCAAGTTTAGTGATTAAGTCTAGAAGACTTGCTCCGAAGAGAGGTTATGTTCCAGTAGCAGTTTGAGTGTGAAGAGTAATAAGATAGAGAAAAGAAGAAGATAAGAGAGATGATTGGAGGAGAAATCTTGTGTATTAAGAAGTTAAGAAGCGTAGTAATAAGTAGTTTTGTTACAAGAGAATGAGTCTATTTATAGAGACTCTGAAATAAGCTAAGACTCTATAAGCAGTCATGCAAGGCATGCTGGACAATAGAGTACATTACATAGGATAAGTAAAAGAAATAACTAAGACTGCGGATGCTGAAGACTTGATGACTCCGGATGCTGAGATGGTTGCTGATGAAGAATGGTTGCGGTTACAGTTGCAGATTTGACTTTGGATGCTGGATTGGCTGCGGGAGCTGAACCTTTGCGGTAGTTGAGTTCAAGAGGGTCACTTTTATTATTCAACACACAACATCAGAATAAGGTGTTGAGGAAGTAAGCAACTTATCAAGCTTATCATTAATATCTTTTAAATGTTGCTTTGTCACCGGAGCAACATCATCATCGTCACTTGGAATGCGATAGGGACTATAGTAAGTGGAGTCAAAGTCAAAGTCTTCGCCTCCCTAAATAGGCTCAAAGTCTGTCGATGGTGATTGTGAGAGAGGTTTAGTGGTAACAGGGGTGTCAATGCCAACGGTATGTGCCCCCGTATCAGATACGTTGACACTAACCGAAGGGCCAGTGGTTGTGGTTGTTATAGCTTGAGAAAAGATATGTGGTGGTATTGGAGCAGTAGTAGTGGGTTGAGAAGAGACAGAAGGTGAAATGGGAGCAACTGAGATTGATATAGTGGTTTGTTTTGGAGAAGGAGGATGAGTAGGAACATGAATATGTACTTCAGGAGTTGGAGAACGGGAAGGAGTGTTTCCCCTTGGTGAGCCTTCATGTTGAACATCCTCTTCTTCATTGGTTGGTTGGTCCTCTTCATCGGAATCATAAGGCGTTGGAGCCTTCGATCGTTTTGCCATCTTCTTGACCTTTTTCTTTTTGGGAGCCGAAGGTGCAGCGGTATCAGCCTTTTGCTTTCTAGGAGATAGGGGACCTTCGTTTTCGACTTTCTTAGAATCCGATTTCTTCCCCCTCTTTGCAGGTTTGTCAGCAGCCTCAAAAGAACTCTTCATCTCAGGAGTGAGTTGTCTTGGACCCGAAGGAGTCAATTTGCTGTAATCCACCATGACTCTACTTTCACTGGTGACACATCAGCTCAATGATTCAGGAATGAACCGATGTATATGAACTTTGTAGGTTCAGTAACTATAATTTTGACCGGGTGAAACGTAGCAATAGAAGACTTCAGAGCATCCGCCATGACAGGAACCTGAAAAGTCTCAATGGCTCTACGAGTGACTAATGTCCAGAAACGAGCACATGAAATCTCAGAATGTTTGGTTGAGGAGTTGAGACTCTACACCAGTTGTCACTAGAGTAGTGATCCATAATCCAAATTGATTCCCTGGTAGAGACCATAAAGAATGGTCATGAATCCTTTACTTGCTCCATATGACCCTGCAACTCGTTCTGCTAACCCTTTGTAGAGAAGAGTAAGTAGACCATTCCATTGAGGTGGTAAATGTGACAACCCGAAATTTCCATTTTGAACAAACCATATCAAGCCAATAGAAGTTAGAACAGTTACAGTGAAATTCCAGACTTTGGGTATAAGTTTGAGTATTTCAGCATTAGCACTTAAGGAGATATCAGGAGAGTGGATGCACTAGGGTTTTGTGCAACACTATTATTCCAATACTCTAGGATATTAGAGTTCATTCCCGGAATAAAAATATTTTCTGCCAAAAATCCCAGGACTATATATAGAAATCTAAACCATATTCATTCATTAGTTACATTTCCAACTAGAGAAAAGCCGAATTCTCTCTCGCACGGATCTTCGGGTTTTTATCCCAAATCGTGAGTACTTCTATCTAGTTGTATTATATAGCTTAGATTGTGTTTTATAACATCAAAATCGGATCAAAACCCCAAGATTTGGGAGTTTACCGCCCAAGAACACTTGGAGAGTAAACTCCTTTTTAAGGGCTAAAAGAGTGCCCAATGTCCCTCAAAGCCTTGGAACTCAAACTAGAAGCCACCATTACATGTTTAGACCACAAAATCAATTAGAAACAAAGGCAAGAAGTGAGTTCACTGCCAAGGAAGTTCTTGGGCCGTGAACTCCATTTTTATGTGCCAAAATGCCCTAAAAGCCTTCCTTAAGCCAAGAGACTAATTTAGACATGTACCTAGATGAGTTTAGGACTAGCAAACACCTTTAGAACACCAAGAAAAAGGTGTTCACGGCCCAAGAAGTTCCAGGGCCGTGAACTCCAAGAAATAGTGCCAAATGGTGCTATAATCTCTCCCAAAGCCTTAGACAATTTCCTTGATTCATTCTTGGATAAATTAGGGACTTGAAAACACCACAAACACCCTCCCAAGGGAGATTATGGCCGTAATCTCCATGGGATTTGTTCCATGGGCCGTAAACTCCTCAAAGGAGTTAAAAAGAAGCCCAAACACTTGTTTAAGACTAGAAGCTCTTCACCACTTAAGTTGTAATATTGCTAAGCTTCATTTAGTGACCTAAGAGAGAGTTTACGGCCAGGAGTTTACTCCCCTGGGCCATAAACTCCAACACATATGGTCTTTTTGTTGGATTAGTGTCTAAGTCCATAACTATTTTGGTATGTACTTGACCCGATGGTGCATGGTCCTTTTGGGTTGCCTTCACCAAAGCAACTTGATAGGATGAATTATGGAGAGAGATGATTAATTATGATTTATTAATATATTATGAGAATAATATATTAAAGGAGAAATCCTATTGTTTAATTAATATTAGTCAATAATTAATTAAGAATTAATTTTGTGGCTAAAAGACATTAATTAAACTTAAGGGACTAAAACTGTCAATTGTATGATAGTTGAATATTGGGCTAATGGACTCCATATTAGAGGGGTGGACAAATTCTATGGGGAAACCCATTAGAAATCATCCTAGGCCTCTAAGGATGGAGTTCATCGGTTGCTTAGGGCCTAAGCAATCAAATTAGGGTTTCCTTGTTACATAGCCCTAATAGCCTCACTATTTAAGGATCCCTAGAGCACCAAAAACGTGGTGAAGAGTTTCCTTAGGGTTTCTACATGTTTTTGGGTGCCTCCTCTCTTATCATTCTTCATCCTCTTGCTCTTGATGTTTGTGAGCCATTAGAGGAGTGACACTTGTGACTCTAAGCTTTCTAAAGCCAGTTCAAAGGAGGATTTGAGATTGTTATTGCTACATAACAATCAAGGTAAGATCTAAACCCCAATCTTATGTTAATACGATTAATTGTATGCTAGATCTAGGGTTTATAGCTTTGGATTTTCAATTGCATGTTCATTAGACAAACTAGATCCAAAAGCTATTAGGGTTTGCATGTACACCATAGGAATGATGTTTTGCTCAAAACCCATCAGTGGTATCAAAGCCATGGCTGTTTGTTTGATGTATTTGATGCTATTGTGAATTATCCTTGCTTAAAATTCGAAATTTAGGGTTTCTGGGGGCTGGACTCTCCGACTCCATAGATGAACTCACCGAGTCCATGCCTGACTCAACGAGTCAGCTGGTCAGAAAGAGGGAAAATTGGGATTTTGTGCTATTTTGGCTTAGGATTATTACCAAAAACGTTTTTGATGAATAAAATCCGATTTTTATTGATTTTGGGTGAATATCCTTACCAAAATAGAAGATAATTACCAATTAATCAAATATTTGTTACGTTATATGATTAGATTTATTTATTTGACTTATTTGGTGAATTTCTTGCAAGAATTTGGACTAGGTCAAATTAGATAACCACCAATTAATTATTAATTGCCTTATTTGAATTTGTGAACTAGAATATTCTTGATAAAGTTTGCAAAAGTTTCAAATTAATCCCTTTAGGTTTTATAGTTTAAATTTTAACTTAAAAGTTTTGTTTTTTGAAATTTAAATAGTTAAACGCTAATGTTTTGAAATGTTTCAAAACTTGCCCTCAAGTTTTGGAATTTAAAAGTTGATTAAAAATTTATTTTAGAAATGTTAATTCTAAAACCCTAGTATTGTTTTGAAAAGTTCAAATCACACCCTTATGGTTTTATTAATTAATTAAGGTGTATAATTAAAAGATATTCAATAAATCCATAAAGTTATGGTTCACATTTAGTTAAATTAAAAGTATAATTCATTAAATTAGACCACCTAGTATTTTAAAAGTGTAAAATACACCCTATATTATATATAACATTAAAAGTCTAGTATTATATATGTATGAGTAAATAGTCAGTCTTACCGTTAGTAGGCCTCATTAACAAAGCTGGTCTATAAGGGGTGTTTAAGGAAATTGCCTATAAAATGGCGATTGAATGGGTATCCACTCTTACCCACCGTACTCTTGACTAGTGGAGGGTCGTTAGCCGAACGGGTATGATAGGACAGAAACCTTCCATTATAAGTATAATGAAGTACAAAAGTAACTAAATGCTTTTACAAAATTCCCAATCTTAGTTACTTTAGGCAAAAGTGAATTGATGCAATTCCATGAAATTACACTTTGTGCCCTTGCGAAGACGTTAGTGGAGCGTGTGTGGTTAACCGGCACATTAAATGGTTCTAAGCAAAGGTGGCAAAGGGTGACTCGATGTTTTTCATAGTTCGGTGGAGCGTGTGTGGTTAACTGACACATCGAATAGGTGACTGTAACATTGGGGGTACCATGTAAGTTTGCATGGTTTTTCACACCCTGTTTTGTGATCCTCGGCATCCCAGTCACAAATCGAGGGGCATATCGAGATTTAAACATGCCATTGAAATGTTCAATGAATCTCAAAAGATCTAGGAATTTTCAATAGATTTAAAACTTAAATTTCTTTTTTGTTTTTCATGGTGGAAATTAGTGAATCGTCATTCACTTACCTTCAAATGTTCTGCAATTTGGGTTACGGCATCCTCTCCTAAGTTATAGAATATTGTGTTGGGTCCTAGCCTTAATATCTCATTTGGGTGATTTATTAAGGACTCAATCAATCAACTAACTTGAATTTTTCTCCCGTTTTGTAGATGTCAAAGTATGACAACTATGGTCTTCCCAAATCCCGTGGAACAAGCTTTCCACATGAAGATGATATTCCACGATTTGATCGACGAACAAGAGATCATGCTTCACTTCCTCCACCTCCTCCAATTATTCTCCCTAACCCACAAGTTCGAAGGATTGAAAAGTTCAAGCTCACTCAAGCCCTTTTGGCAAGTAAACATAGGAAACCTGTGTATGTAGACGTCTTAGAGATGAAGTCACACATTGATAGGTTAAGGATGTTAAGTGTTGAGATTTTAGGTAAGTTGGCTGTTGACTGGGTTCTTCAGTCACTTCCTAAATCATATAGTGAGTTCGTTAGAAAGTGCTATATGATGGATCATGACGTGACCCTTATTGATTTGACATGTTTGCTTATAGCTGCTGAATCAGCAATGATTTGGCGAGCTGGTCAAGCAAATTTGTCTGGTAAATCAAACTCCCAAACTTCAATGGATATTGAAAATGGTGACATTGGAGATCCAGAAAAGGTAGATTCTGAGATAGTTCCTTCTGTCATACCAAAGAGTCCATTTACTTCTATTGCCAAGAGAAGGGGCATTGGAGACGAAGCTGCCCTATTTACTTAAGAGATCTAAGAGATGGGAGAGTCAAAACGTATGGCTCTACTTTACGTAAAATCCATTAACGAACTCTTTTAAGTTTTATTCTAGATTCTTAATACATTATGTGATAAGATTACATTTTAATGTTTTGTAGGATCGAAGAAAAGAGAGGAAGCTTAAGGGAAGAAGTGAGCGGAATCTAATCGTGAAGAAATGGATTTCGATCGCATTACTTGAAGATTAGATTATTGAGCTAATACTTGGAGTTAGAATAAGATTGCTAAGAAATATGTATTAACATAGTTTTTCAATTGAATTGCATTGTAAGGACAAATTTTTCTGCAATAAAATAAATTTTGATTTTATATTATTTATTTATCCTTGCAATGGCGTGTATGAAAAATTGATGTTTGAAGGTTTCTATTATTAGCAATAATGGATTTGATTCTTAATTATGTTATTTGTGGAAATGTCAAGAATTTACAAGAATAGGGAAAGTTTCTCATCGCCTAAGTTTCAATTGGACAGAAACTTGGAATCATACAACTTGGTTGCATAATGAATGACAAATTTCATATTTGGAAATTAGACTAATTCGTTGACAAAGTGTCAAGTGAAGGACTAGGATATCAAGTACACAAGGTTGTGTGTTGATCAAGTCCACCACAAGAGTAACAAAGATATTCGTCATGATTTACTAAATGTTTAGTAAATATGATTATACTTATAAGACTAAGTGTAATTCCGAGTTGATTGAAAGAGTTCAAATCAATAGCAGAACGAATAAGAAGAATCAAGTAGGCAGAAAGATAAAAGTTTCTCTATTCTGAAAAGAAGGGAGAGTACTTTTTATTATGTTTTATGATAGGTCTTAATGATTAAGAACCATATCTCAATTGATCCTCTAAGTGAGTCTTAGTGCAATTGTATGTCTGAGAAGAGGAATCAAGAATTGAAGAAATGGTTAAATCAAGAAGTCAATCATACTTCGTTCCAAAAACAAGTCTTAGAGTTAAGATTGTGAATTGAGTGACAAGTCTCAAGAAGGTTTATAACATTCATCAAATGTGGAATTTGGAAAAGGTTTTCTTATTCTTGCACATTTGAAATTGAAAAGTTGTGATGTCTTGGATAAGACAATGACCAACTAGGACCAATTTTGTGAAGTGTTTTGATAAAAGCTACACTAACTCTTGAATATTTGTTTGTCAAGAAATGTTTATTGACAAAAGAATCTTATATGTCAAGGAGTCGGTGGGAGTCTTAATGGTCTTGAAAACTTTCAAGATCTAATCAAGAATAAACCTTATCGATCATCACTAGCACACGACTTGAGGTTTATGACCTATCGCGTTGACATTATTTTGTTTCTATGCCATTCCAATTGAGTTAATTATGCATTTGAGTTCTATGAGTTCTCATTTGAACGCATAAAAGGAAAGCACCTTGATCAATGAAAAGTACATTGATAGGAAAGGGTGAGCTGCTTAACTACTTGGAAGACATGTTGGGCACTCGTGTTACCATAAGGCAATAAATCAAGATTGAGAAAGTTCGGTCCATATTATGAATAGATAAGATTCTATTAAGAATGAATTGACATATGGCAAATATGGAAATGTTTCCATATTGGTCGCTTGTGAGTAGTTGGAAGTATGCTATTGGATGACATTATTATGAATAGATAAGATTCTATTAAGAATGAATTGACATATGGAAAATATGGAAATGTTTCCATATTGGGAGTTGGATATTGAGAATCTATATCTAGATTAAAAACTTTTATGCAAGAAGGATGTTCAAAGGAATGTACTTTGAGTGAGAGACATCATATCTATAGAATTGTTTCTGATAGAGATTGGCCAAGTCTTGATGATTTTGAGCTATGACTTTACGAAAGAACCAGCGCATAAAATGTTAGAATCTAGCATAAGTAACAAGAATTTGATATTCTTCTACTTATGATAAGGATTGGGAGTTGTGAAATGAGTATAATTGGAAATGTGCTCATTTGATCTATTTCACAAAGTAAGGACCGTAGGTAAACATTGTGTGCATGCTGAGAGCATGGGACAAGTGTAGTAATAATCCAAGTAAGAAGTTGATTACCCAAAACAACAAATAATGAGTAATCAATATGGTGATTAAATAAAATGTTTTATTTATACCCAGAGTTTGGGCCATATGGGATTAGTATTATTCTTGTGTTTCACTTTGCATGTTTCGACTTCCTGAATAATTAAATTGGTTCAGAACAATCAAATTATTCGAACGGACCATAGTCGTTCATATGTTGGAAGTAGGTATGAATGAAGACTGTTGTGAATTGGTGTGTGGATTGTCTAAAGTGTATTAGACATAAGCAAATGTTTGCTACAACGTTCATGAGTGCTTATGAATATGATTTGAGCATTGGAATAAACCCACGCTCACTTGGATCACTTCATGGATTTTATCACGAGTGATAGGTGAGACGATAATATCGTATATTCTTGAAACTGAGATGTGTGAGTTGTATCTTGTGAGTCGGTTACACATTGATAATATGTAAACGCACCAGTAACTTGGTTTCATAAAACATATTGTTGTGTGTGATTCGGTGAGTGGGTGCAAGAAAGTATTGAATCAAAGTTTATCCGTTCCTTTTATCCAAAGTGGGATGAAAGTGATATATGTGGGCCCCTCGATGATTTAGTGATGGCACCTAAGCGCTTGGCCAAGCCGGGACTAATTTGATGTGTTCTATTGTAGTCTATTTTCAGTCGTCATAAATTGGAAATCGGGAAAAAAGTATAGAGATAATGATTTAAATCCATGTCTCAGTCTATACGATATCTAGAATGGAGGAATATACGATCCCTTATCTAAAGGACGCGTATATGATAAGATCAGAGTTGACAGCGACTTATGAAAGCTACGATTGTGGATCAGGATCTGAATTCATACGCAAAATAGTTATTAGACTTATCCAAGTGGGAGACTGTTGGATTAATGTCTAAGTCCATAACTATTTTGGTATGTACTTGACCCGATGGTGCATGGTCCTTTTGGGTTGCCTTCACCAAAGCAACTTGATAGGATGAATTATGGAGAGAGATGATTAATTATGATTTATTAATATATTATGAGAATAATATATTAAAGGAGAAATCATATTGTTTAATTAATATTAGTCAATAATTAATTAAGAATTAATTTTGTGGCTAAAAGACATTAATTAAACTTAAGGGACTAGAACTGTCAATTATATGATAGTTGAATATTGGGCTAATGGACTCCATATTAGAGGGGTGGACAAATTTTATGGGGAAACCCATTAGAAATCGTCCTAGGCCTCTAAGGATGGAGTTCATCGGTTGCTTAGGGCCTAAGCAATCAAATTAGGGTTTCCTTGTTAGATAACCCTAATAGGCTTACTATTTAAGGATCCCTAGAGCACCAAAAACGTGGTGAAGAGTTTCCTTAGGGTTTCTACATGTTTTTGGGTGCCTCCTCTCTTATCATTCTTCATCCTCTTGCTCTTGATGTTTGTGAGCCATTAGAGGAGTGACACTTGTGACTCTAAGCTTTCTAAAGCCAGTTCAAAGGAGGATTTGAGATTGTTATTGCTACATAACAATCAAGGTAAGATATAAACCCCAATCTTATGTTAATATGATTAATTGTATGCTAGATCTAGGGTTTATAGCTTTGTATTTTCAATTGCATGTTCATTAGACAAACTAGATCCAAAAGCTATTAAGGTTTGCATGTACACCATAGGAATGATGTTTTGCTCAAAACCCATCACTTTTGACCATAAACTCCCATAAGAGGTCTTGCACTCCTTTGTTGCAACCCATTAGCCTCCTAGCACTTGACCAAAAGTGTTTTCCTTTCATTAGGATGTTTATACATGTTTAATTAGTGTTATAATCACTAATTGTTTATATACATATGTCTTCATATGTAATTAGGACCATTGTGTGTGTCTAAAGTCTTCACTTGACACCTAGCAGTCCTACCTCTTCAGTTAATCCGAATCACCCACAACAGGTGAGTTCATACCCCTTAATCAACATTTGAACTATTTTTAAATGTTTTATGGGGGGGGATACAAGTAGAATCATGCTTCTTATTATATCAAGCACATGTGATTAATAAGCAGCGTTCAAATGATTTACTACTCATTAGCCGTTTTACCAAACAGTTTCCTTCAAATGATTTTCATAAACACTTTATATGTTTAAAACTCCTTATTAAACTGTACATTTTACTCTTTTTGTTTCATTTCAAACTCATTTACAACTGTGTTTCAAACAAATGTTTGTTTATACTTAAACTGTTTTATCAAACCCATGCTTTCAAACCGTTTTATAGATTAACATCAAGTCGATCTTTTCTTAGATAATAATTATGTTGAAAGGTTTTACAAAACTCATTTTATGCTTTTATATTATAAATTGCATGCCTCTATATGTATAGTTATATAAGTAATGTTTAAAAGACTTAGGAAGGCTATCCACCCTGTTTTCTTTTCCTCGATTTGGATGTGGTCTGGTGGGATATCGGGTACCCGTCCGAAGGTCGTTTAAACATTAGTTATATATCATGTATACATATATGGACATAATAGTTCCTTTCAGTCAGTTCAGTACCTTTGGGTAGCAAAGGCATACGTTCATATACTTTTACATGATTACGCTTACATGAGTACATATACATGAATACGTTAACAAAATTGTGATCCACTGTATCGAAGCATGCCTTCAATGTCATGGCCCGTGTTATAGCCAGAGTCTCTTGGAGGGAGAGCGTGAGTTTGCATATAGATCTATACTGGATTGACTATCCTACACCTTGCTGCTAGCTACAGCCGGACTTGCAGGTCTGCGGGTGCCAAATGTCATTTCTTTTTATGACCATACCTTTGTCGTTGTTACCAGTCGATAGTATGGTGCAATTAATCACATGATACCTTAATATAAATGTGGTTTAAGGTAGTTAGTACAACAATAGTTCTTATAGCACTACACTACAATACTACATTGATTTACCCTTTACATATATTTAGTGATTATTTCACTTAAACATTAGATGTACAAACTATATTTTGTTAATGATAGTTACACTTGGGAAAATTACACACTTTTACAAGAAACGAACATTTAGAACAGTCAGGTCTTGGTAGAAGACACCCTTATATAATAGTAGGAATCATATGGATTTCTAGGGTTTTTCAAACGTTTACAGTTGCTTTACAAACATTTTTATACTAACAGTTCATATACATTTTCAATAATTATAGTTCATATACATTTTCAATACTTACAATTCATATACATACAAATTCTTGCATACAAATTAAGACACTAAAATACTTATGATCTCACCAGCTATAAAGCTGATACTCTCTTTCAAAATAACTTGTATCCTTAGGTCAAACATAGACCGGTACTGATGCAAGGTTTAGAGAAGATGGAGCTCGTTCAAGACTCATCTTTCATTTTGATTTATGCTTTAGTGTTTATCAAAATTTGACAGAACACACTTGTATAATAATTATATTATTAATGCAATGGATTATGTTGTTGCTTGTTTACTACTTTTCATTGCTGTGATACTGTACATGACGTCCTCCGCCCCAGAGCGTTTCCGCTGTTCTTGGTTTTGGGGTGTGACAGTAAACAGGACTTCTTGAATTTCGTCACCGTAGTTAGAACGTCCGTGTATCCCATGTCATAGAACATTGAAAACAACTGAGTGGTTGTTATGAAATCCGAAGAGATGACAGAAGCATCAACAGCAAGCCCTAGCAGAGAACAGAAGCGTGCTTTGGATACTGATGTCTTGTGATTAAAGATTTCGAAAAAGATCCGTTCCTAACGTTTGTCATAGGAAGCAGTGAAATAGACTTGTGATAAAAGAGACATGGGAACAGATTCGACTTGTGTTAGAGCAATCACCATTGGAGAATAATTGAGACACTCTACGACGTGAAGCATGTACGAATCATAAAGAAAAGGATCCAATTGAATGATGAGATTCTGATTCGGTTTTATCTTAAGCAAGGTTGACGAAGTTGTTTGATCTTGAATAGAAGATGATTCCGCCATTGTTGAAGCACTCAAGAAGATAAACAATTGTATGTCGCCCAGTGTATTCTAGAGAGAAGTTGAAGAAGGTAAGAAGGTACAATAGGCGTGGGAACTTCCTTTTATACCGTTTCCAGGAGAGAGAAAACATCGGTTGTGATGATACGATTTCTGAAACATCGCTTGTAAAAGCGGGATTTAACAGCTTGGTTTCCCTAGAAACACGTCAGCAGGCGTGGGTGTAGAAACCGTTTCAAATTCACGCGCCCAAAAAAGAATTCTTGTCCTTATCCAAATATCGTCTCTTCAATTCTGAAAAAGGTTCATGTTAAACCACCTTCGCTCCTCAATAAGAAAGTGAACCACCATATTTGTTAGAACCGAAAGCACAAATCTGAAAAGTGCCATTAGTACCACAATCAAAAGTTTGGAAAATCATAAAGATCTCTATGCATGAGTGTGCCAAAGAAAAGAAATAAAGCAAGATGTGTATGGGATAAAAGTGATGCCTTGAAAGACATAAAACGAATGATCCCGGGCACGAATCTCTTCCTTCAAAGTCAAGAAAGACTGAGAAGTGTCTGTGTGGTTTCCCATAAAATACGATCAAATGTTTGTTAAGAAACATTGAAAGGCATCTTTTCAAGTATAGGCTTTATTGGGTGGTTTAGCTTCAACCGAACTTCGATACTTAAAATAAGACCGAAAGTAAGATGAAGTACTTGTGAGACCGATGTGGTCTATTGAACAAGTAGGTTTGGAGAATTTATATTGTGACTTGATAATAATAAGAAATCTCAAAAACAAAACTAAAACTGGATCTTATGGGAGGAAACGTCTTGGTGATAGACGATATCATAAAGATCACGCAAAAATTAAGAAGGAGATTTCTTAAGGTACAAGTAATAGCTTGAACATATTAGCGTTCACCGTCAATTCATTCAAGATGTTGGATTTTGGGTCTCACTCAACACGTGGTGATCGTGACCAAGATCATCAACACAGATGTTATGTAACCATAAACCTCAGTGGTAATTGCTATGTCTCAAGGGTTACAATTGTGAAGCGAAACGTGATCGAGAATAATGAGGTGGTTAAAGAGCCGAAAGTACCTCTGCTAATAAAGAATGACAAAGCAAAAAACTCTTAACTCGTTGTGAGAAGAGTAAATTTAGCAGCCTTATTGGGAAGAAACAATAGGTGTCGATCGAATCATTAAGCCTTCACTCATAGTCTAGGAGGCTTCAGTCTACATGCAGCAGCATGCTTCTAGGGACACCTAACTAGTACAAAGATAAGAGTGTTATACCTGCCCCGGCTCCAATCGAGATAACATTTGTGATTATCAAACCAAAAGAAACAAAACAAAACAAAATTTTGAAAAATAAAAATATTTTTGGATTTTTGAAAATCGCTGAAAAAGAATAAAAATAAAATATTTTTGGATTTTTGTAAATTTCTGAAAAAGAATAAAAACAGAAAATAAAAATATATTTGGATTTTTGTAATTTCTGAAAAATAATAAAAACAGAAAAGAAAATAAATACTAAATGTAAACACACGAGAGAATAAAATTGCTTTACAAAAATATACAACCGAAACCATAACTTAGAAAAGATGAAGCGAAATGGGCCGAGCGATTGGTTCATTTTGGTGCGAGATAATTCTAGAGCCGAAATAGACCGACCGTTCGGTTCATTTCAGTTCCCGAAAATTCTAGAGCCGAAATAGACCGAGCGCTCTCTCTATTTCACTTCTTCAATTTTTAGTGAAACAAAATGGGTTTCGGTACCGACTCAACATCCATCATTCCCAAACCTTGTAGAATTTTATTAAAGCTTGCTTCTGGTAGGGCTTTAGTAGTGAAGATGTCAGCCAGTTGATCTGAGGACCGAACGAAGTGAACTTCAACGTTACCATCTTCCACATGGTCCTTTATGAAGTGATATCTAAGTGCAATATGTTTAGTCTTCGAGTGTTGCACTGGATTGTGACATATACGAATCGCACTTTTCGTGTCACAGTAGAGAGGGATCTTCTTCATGCTTAAGCCATAATCTCTAAGTTGACTTTGTATACATATGATCTGTGATGTATAGGATGTTGCAGCGATGTACTCAGCTTCGGATGTGGAAAGAGACACACAAGTTTGTTTCTTTGACTGCCAGCTGACAAGTTTGCCATCAAGGAACAGGCATCCACCGGTTGTGCTCTATCGGTCCAATCCACATCCACCAAGATCAGCGTCAGGGAATGCTTGAATAAAGAAGCTGGATTTTGCAAGATACCTGTAACGCCTGTGTTTCCGGGCTTGCCGTTTTTAGCAATGTAATAGTCTAGGTTAACTTTTGTAACCCGTTTTGAAATAATAGAAGTATATTATTTGATTATTATGTGTCTTGTGCCTAATTGCTTAATTATGTGGTTTGATTAATTAAGAATAAAAATAAGCGTCAAAATTAAAGTATGAGATATGTCCGATATCTTTACATAAAGTTGTAGTGGTCGAAATGAGGTTTCCGAATATATAAGGAATGCCGAAATCCGAGTTATAACGAAGAAGTTATGACCTGTCGAAGTTTCGCGACAGAACCGGCACGACCCAGCGCGACGTAAATAGTGAATTTAAGGTAGATAGATAACTATCCTTAGTGATCTAAATGAGAATTGAAGATCTCATCGATAGTAGTGCAACGACGGAAAGACAGACGGAATCGGAGTTCAGATGAAGGAGTTATGAATTTCGAACGGAGTTTTCCTGTCCCGGCCTACTAAAGATATTATATAAGTAATATACTTATAATATATTAAAAAAAAGTCAAAATTAGCCAATGGAGTCTAAACGAGAGTTGTAGAGCATAATCTCACCTTCGCGGCGATAAAAAGAACGTCGAAAACGGAGTTCATATGCGAAAGTTATGAATTTCTGAAGTTTGGGGCGCGAAACCCCAAACTGTCAGATGCCACGACGTGGCAAGAAGTGCCACGACGTGGCAAGTGTCCTGTCACCTCCGGAAGGCCCCCAGATGCAACTTGGGATGACGCATGCAGTGACGACCAAGCCCACGACGTGGCAATGGCCAAATTTGCCCTATAAATAGATTTGAAGGGCCAGCCGTTTATGGTTGCTATTTTCTCTCTTCTCTCTCCCGTTTTACATCGTTTTGCGTGCCAGAAGTACCCCGAAGCCCCGGTAATATCCCTGAGACCCGAAGCAAGTCCCGAGATCCCGAAGATCCCGAGAAGTGCGATTCCCGAGTCGAAGCTCTGCCCGCGAGAAGTTTGATTTTTGTAGAGATCTTCCAGATCTGCTGAGGATTACTACTTCTGCAAGTCGTAGTGTTGTCCGATCATCTTCTGATCAAGTGAGTGTATACTACCTTTCATAAACACGATAATAATACAAGTGTGGTTTGAGTGTATTAAGTAAATTGTGGTTTATATGTGTGTGGGTGCAGTTACTTTCCTCTAACAAGTAACTATGAAGTATTTTATGCGATATACTTGCTATGTGTATATTTTGTGCTTGTATGCTTGAATGGATATTCACTTTATTCCATCTCATAGATCTGAATTGCTTTCTATGAAATACGTGTTATGTGGTATGCCTCATCTGTTATATGGAATATATATATATATATATATATATATATATATATATATATATATATATATATATTGAATGAAAATGATATATAGGTTTTAAACTATGTATGAAAATATATTCTTATCTACTAATATGTTGGGTAGAACATGGGTAGATAGTTGGTGTGTAATAAACAGATGAGAGGCCTCGATGTTGTTGTTGTTGTTGTTTTTGATCTAGTTATTCAGCGGAGTATGGATAACGACCATGGACTCTTTCTAGACAGTCCAGTGGAACGCTAGCAGGTTCATAACCTGTAGGTGTTGTGAACGATGTGTTCACCGGTGTACTCTATCCCCCTCATGGTTGCCTTTAGGATATCTATTGTTGAGGAAACCCCTTAGCAGTGATGTCCGTCCCGATGAAAATCCTAGATTAGGTCCCTTGAGATAGTTGTTGTTTTAGGGACGTAAAGTGAGGATAACGGGAATGGGTAATCGGGATAGTGATTGGTTGGTGAAATTAAATATAACTTATTTATTCTGGGTTGAAAACCCTATATGCTCACCAGGCTCCCAAGCCTGACCCACTCAGTTTTATTTGTATTACAGGAAGTGGCACAAGGGCGTAAGATGGATGGATCATCTTTTTGTTTTGTTTACAAGTCTGTATATGTATATATTTGTTGAATGACTTGTAATGTTTATCGTTTATGCTTTATGGTCTGTATCGGAACATGACATCCCGAGTTTTGATTATATAAGGAAATGCATCTCTTGATGAAATGCTTTGATAAATATTATTTTATCATGTTTTGTTTTGGGAACAAATTCCGCAACTCTTTCAAATCAAAAGGATTTACTCTGAAATTATTTAAAAGCATAAATGAAAATCGGTCTTTTCTGGCCGAGATTTTGGGGATGTCACAATACCAAAGACCGAGAGACGAGTTTCGCTTCAACTACCGGAAGATATTTTTCACTACAACCATATGAGTTTCTCTTGGATTTGCTTGAAACCTTGCATAATAGCAGACATAGAACATTATGTCCGGTCTACTAGCTGTTAAATACATTAGAGATCCTATCATCTGACGACAGAGAGTCTCATCAACAGCTGGTTTCTCAAGAGATTGAGTTAGATTCATGCCAAATGCCATTGGAACCTTTACTTTGGAATCTCCAGTCATGCTGAACTTCGCCAGCAAAGTCTTCGTGTACGCTTCCTGATTAATGAAGATACCTTCTTGTCCCTGTCTTATATTCAATCCAAGGAAAAATTTAATCAGACCCATTGCGCTCATTTCAAATTTATTCTCCATCAACTTCCTGAATTCAGCTGTTAAGCTAGGATTCGTGGAGCCGAAGATGATGTCATCGATATAAATCTGAACTATCATTAAGTGTTCGCCCTCTTTCTTGCGAAAGAAGGTTGGGTCAACCGAACCTTGTTTGAATTTTGACATTTTGAGAAAACGTGTTAGAGTTTCATACTAGGTTCTCAGGGTTTGCTTCAAACCATAGACTGCTTTATCCAGTATGTAGCAATGATCAGGATACTTTTCGTTCACAAATCTGGGTGGTTGCTCAACGTATACCGTTTCTTCTAGTTATCCATTCAAGAAAGCACATTTTACATCCATTTGGAAAACTTCGAAGTTTTTATGTGTAACATCTGCTAAAAAGATTCTCACTGATTCCAACCTTGCTACGGGAGCGAAGTTCTTTTCATAATCTATTCCTTCTTCCTGGAAATATCCTTTCACCACTATCCTCCCTTTGTTGCGAATGACGTTACCCTCTTTTTTTAACTTATTTCTAAAAACCCATGTTAAACCAACTATAGATGCATCCTTTGGTGTGGGAAACAGCCTCCAAACACGATTTCATTCAAACTCAAGAGCAACATGTACCATTTTCGGTTCAATTTTGGAGACAAACGAATTAAACATGTAGAATTCTACTTGAGAGAATAAAGCAGCTTGCTTCGCCTTCAGTTGAGAGCGTGTGAGAACTCCCTCAGATGATTTACCAAGTATTTGAGTTATAGGATGATCCTTTGTCCACTTTATGAGAGGAGGGTAATTTGGATCATAGGCAGGATCCAACTCAGCATTGACTTCTTCTTTAAGTTATGACAGATCGCCTTCGTCATTTGCTTTTTCATTCTCCCCCTCAAATGGCGAACCGAATCCTATGTCAGGTTCAGTACTCTCCCCCTTATATAGATCTTCATAGGTTGGTGTTTTTGAAGGATTCTCCCCCTGGAAAGGCAATTCGGTTGTTTTTGGTGTTGACGAACCCTCCCCCTGGAGTATTGAGCTTTCTCTTGGAGGGTCATTGGTGGTTGGATGATCATTTGATGCAGTAGGTTCGCTTTGAGTCGTCTTCTTGGTTGGTTGTTGAGGTTCAATTTCCATGACTTTAGCAGCTTCATCGATAATTTTCTTCAAGGAATCGATCTTGTTATCTGCTGCTTTCGCTTCTGAGTTGATCGCCTTCTCTGCTTCATCAAAGAGCAACATGTATTCTAACAGATTGGAAATGGGAATCAAGACTTGTCCTGATGTCGGAAATATTTCTTCCGTTGGACCTTAGCTTGCTTGAATTTTCTTCATATAATTATCATCAAAAGTTACATAGTAGGTTTCTTTAATTTTCCTTGAGCGTTTATTCAGAACCCTATATGATTTCGAAGTAAGCTAATAGCCAAGAATGATCCCTTCATCTGCCTTTACATCAAACTTATTTCGGTTCTCTTTGGAGTTCAAAATAAAGCATCTCGAACCGAAGACATGGAAAAACTTTACATTGGGCTTGAGATTATTCAAGATTTTGTATGGGGTGATGGAAAATCGCTTGTTGAGGAAGGACCGGTTCTACGTGTAACAAGCAACAGCTATAGCATCTGCCCATAAGTATAATGGAAGAGAAGCGAAACTCAGCATGGTTCGGGCTGCTTCACACAATGAAAGATTTCGCCTATCAACGATCCCATTCTGTTGTGGAGTATAGGGAGCAGAGAAGTTGTGAGTTACTCCCTTTTCAACCAGAAACTCTTCAAGGTCTTTCTTTTTGAACTCTAGACCATTATCGCTTCTTATGTTTCTTACCACCTTTCGCAAGTGCAATTCCACTTGCTTGATGAAAACCTTCAGTTTGGTAGTCGCCTCTGATTTCTGTTTAAGAAAGAAAACCCAGGTGAAGCGTCAAAATTCATCTACAATAACAAGTATGAACTTACTACCACCGATGCTTTCAATAGCCGAAGGACCACATAAGTCGATGTGCAGCAATTCAAGTGGTTCGATGATTTTTGTATTGATACGAGAAGGGTGACTCTTTCTGCTCTACTTGCCCATCTCGCATGCTGCGCACAGGTGGTCTTTGTCAAATTTGAGAACAGGAAGTCCACGCACATGATCACCAACCACCAGTTTATTAGTATCTTTGAAGTTCAAGTGTGAGAGTCTTCGATGCTGAAGGGCTTAGAATAGTGGTTTGGTCTAGGTCTTGCAGTTTAATGATAGCGTGTGTTTGTAATTAGCTTTTAATGCAGTTTATGGTTGTAACTGAGTTTACGGCCGTAAACACCTTACGGCCGTAAACTCTTCACGATCTATAGGCGTATAAATAGTGGGTTGTGTTAGATGATTTTGGTTGTTGATGCCTTTTGTTTTCACGGTTCCCACCAAGTTGTATCAGACGTCTATAGCTATAAAACATATGCAAGCTTGGTTTGTTACTTATTTGCGTATTAATTCGTTTTATGTGATTGTTGTTTCCTTTGATCTCTGGTAAGATCCGTTTTTGGACCTTACAATTGGTATCAGAGCAAAACCGGTGTCAAAGGCATTCTACAATCGTTTTTGGTACAAGTTCGTGTTTCTCTGCAAAGGGTTTCTATTGTTTATCAGAAATTTGAAGTGTTTGGAGTTTCCGGTCCAAGCTTACGGCTGTAAGCTCCTTTACACGGCCGCAAACCCATCAAGTTCCTCAACCGTAAATTGAAGCTCTTTGGCCGTGAACAGATTTTTGGGTGCAAGTTTGTTAATTTGAAGACCATATTCGTAAATCGCAAAGAACCCTGGACAGTGAACTAAATTAATCTCTTGAATTTTTGTTAATAATTGAACCAAAAACATCAATCAAAAAGTTGGAGTTCACGACCGCAAACTCCTAGTTTACGGCCGCAAGCTCCTTACGGCAGTAAATTATTTTTGCAATAAATTCTACTCCGCAAACTCCTAGTTTACGGCCGCAAGCTCCTTACGGCAGTAAATTCTTTTTGCAGTAAATCGTGTTTTCAGCAGTAAATTCTATTTTATTCTACTTTTTGAATCTTAATTAATTTTAATTAACTCAAAATGGAATCTCAAAATCAAAACCAATTTCAAGAGCTTGATGTTGTCATGGGTACCACCACGCAAATTCCTAGGCTCATGTCTGCTGATGGGTTTCCCGAGTGGAAGTATAGAATAGAAAAGTACATAAAAATGAAAGAATTCAAGTTGTGGAAATGTGTTATAAAGACTTCAGTCAGAGTAACCACTAAAGTTGCGAGGCAAGTGGTTGATAAGAAAATAGACAATTATACTGATGAAGACTTTGAAAGTGTGGAGGAGCAGGAAAAGGCGTTGGCCATATTGACTATGGCCTTGTCACCAGATATTGCTCAGGGGTTCAAAGAGTATACCTCGGCTAAAGCCTTGTGGGAGGCCCTGATTAAGGTGTATGAAGGGAATGAAGATATGCGAGAGCGTTGCCAGGATATGCTGCGACAACATTTTAATATGTTTAGATATATTCACGGAGAGACCCTTGAATCACAACTGCAGCGGTTCACAACTCTTAATACATAAATGACTGTGGCTGGAGTTTTCTACACAAAGTCTGAAGTGAACAAGAAGCTACTGAATGCTCTCCCAAAATCTTGGGACATGAATGTAGCTGTGATTAAGAAAACTAAGGATCTCAGCCGCCTCTCTCGCGCTGAAGTGATGGCTGTCATCAAGTCATGTGATATTGATGACAAGCAGAGAGAAATTAACCATGTGAACTCGTATTCAGCTGCGAATCTTGGCATTTCCTCTAACAATGCTCTTTCATCCTTTTCTGTTTCTCATCCCTTTGCAGGTTCATCTTTTAATCTGCCTCCTTCGCAAGCTCAGACTCAAACTCCATCGGCTTCCTCTGCTTCATCCATGCCCCTCTCGCAGAATAAATCATCTGTGGCTACTCAAGTTGTTTCATCCTCAACTGGAGCGTCTTCTTCAAGAGGAAAGGAGGGCGATGAAAACTTTACTCTTGCTTCAGGACTAGTCAATTGCTACAATGCGCTTGTGGCCGGGGATCTTCCACCTCAACTGTCATTTGCCGATCTTGATCAGATTCATCCTGAAGACGCTGAGGAGATGGACATTACTTGGAAAATTGCCATGGCAGTTTTTAGGGTGAAGCAATTTGCCAAGAAAACTGGGAAGAATAACTGGGGAATGAATGCTGACAAGAAGGTTGGGTTCAGCAAAGGAAAGCTACGATGCTTCAACTACCACGAGCCAAGGCATTTTGCTCGTGATTGTCCACAGCCAGACAAAAGACTCAATAATGATAGGACAGTGGTTACAGTTGGCAACAATCGTAGTGGTAATCAGATAAACAACGAGAAGGCTATGGTCGCTCAGTCATTTGATTGGGAGGATCAGATGCAAGCGCTGAATCTATCTGGACGTGAAGCTGCCCACCTGGCACAAGTTTGTGATGATGCCCCAGCAGAGATTGTGGCAGCTGAAAGTGAGATGAAGGAGCTGCAGTTTGCATTGATGGTATCCTCTTCTCATGAACCTAATTCAGCCAAGCTAAGTCTTCCATCATGCTCTCAAGCCTGTATTGACTATGTTAAAACTTTACATGACAAAATTGAGACATTAGGCAGTGAAGTATAAAATCTTAGGATTCTTCGTGCACTTAATGAAAAATTAATAAGGGACGTTGAAGATCTTAGATATGAAGGGTACCAACTTAGAAAAGGACAAAAACGACTCAAAGCTCAATTGGAATAAAAAAATTAAGGACTTTAGGAGACTTCAGGAAGACTACAGTAACAAATGTGAAAACTATGATTATGTAGTCAAACAAAACGCTGAGCTAGTGGCTAAAGTTGAATCCTTGAAAGGAAAATTTGAAACCGCCAAACTTGATGTTAGAAAATATGACTTCTCAAGTGAGGTGTTTGCAAATATGATAGACCAAAGCATGCAGTTTAAAATGAATCAATCAAAATGTCTAGGGTATAACCATGTACCCCCTCCCTTCAATCATTCATATGTGCCCACGCCTTTGTCCAAAGAAGAGATTGCCAATGAATCATTTATGGTTTATGGCAAGCCCTCTGGTTTTATTTTAGGAGGATTTATTAATATTGAAAGTACTAACATTTCTATTTCTCCTGCAGATCAATCCTTGAATCAGTCAAAGCACGAAGTTGAAGGATGTGTTTCTGAAAATAAAATCGAGTCTAAACCTGAAGCTTTAGTTTTTAATAAAGACAATACGTTTTCTGATATTTCTAAAGACAATGTGTTTTGTGATGGTGTTTTTATGACTTCTGATACTAGTTTGAATGTTTTGAAAAAGTCTGGTTTGAATAATTTGGTTGATAATTTGAATGTGTGTGATAATACTTTTGATAAACCATCAACATCACAAACTTTTCCATCTAATGTACCCTCACTTGCCTCACAACCCAATTCATGTTCATGTTCTTGCGAGAGAAGTAGGGGTGATAGTATAGAAAACAAATCTGATCAATGTAGCACAAGTTATAACAGTAACAAACAGATTTGTTTTAATTGTGGTATTGGTGGTCATATAGCTAGAAACTGCCAAAATCGTAAGTTTGTACATTTCAAACTCCCAAGAGGAGAGAACGAATTCAGAGGAAGGTCTTTAAATAGAAATTCCTCTAGAAGTCGTTCTCGAAATGATGATTGGGCAGCTGAACGGAATAGAAAATGGGCTGTCTTTCAAAGACATTAAAATGTTTTTCATCACCTAGTCCCAGGCAGTTTGCCAAATCTGAGCATGGCCAAGCCAAGGTCAGACTCATCAAGAAGGCACAGTGGGTCTTCAACCAACTCTAGTAGAAGTCTCACAGGTTTTAAGCAGACTGATAAACATTCCATTTCTAAATCAACCGGGACGTTTAGAAAACCTAATTATAAATGGCTGCCTAAACCTGCTCCCAATACATCATTTATGTCCTCGAAAAAATCTAAATGTGTTAAATATGAAAGGATCACCTAGGAAGGTCATGACCTGGGTGCCCAAATCTAATTAAACCCGCACATTTTGCAGGGACAGTTGCGGTGAAATGTCATCAGACCCTGGTTCGTCAACAGCGGCTGTTCCTGGCATATGACGGGAGATATCGCCTAACTGCACAACATTCAATCATTTAATGGGGGATATATCTCTTTTATAGGTGGAGAAGGTGGTAAAATCACTCAAAGAGGAACTGTCTCAAATGGAGTTTTAAGTTTCGAAAACGTTAATTTTGCTCCCGAGTTGAAGCATAGTTTGTTAAGCGTTTCTCAGATATGTGACAAGGGCTATTCTACGCATTTCACTGACAAGGAATGCATGATTCTCAAGCCAGGCTTTGTCATCCCAGACGAGTGGATTCTTGTAAAATCTAAAAGGGATGAGAATGCCTATATCATTGATATGAATAGCAATCTTCCAGAACAAGTTACGTGTCTTTTCTCTAAGATCTCCGAACAATCTGCAATGTTGTGGCACAGAATATTAGGTCATGCTAACGCAAAGAACTTGAATCGTCTTGCGAAGAATGAGATGGTCTGTGGATTGCCTGTCAAGGACTTCATTACGTTTGAAAAATGTGTGTCATGGGCTCAAGGAAAGCATCATAGAAAGTCGCACCTGCAAAAACAAGTCAACTCAATTAGCCAGGTGCTTCAATTGCTACATATGGATTTGTTTGGTCCGGTAAACATCCTCACATCAACAGAAATTCTTATTGTCTGGTTGTGATTGATGACTTCTCTCGATTTATGTGGGTTTTCTTTCTATCCAACAAAGATGGAGTTGCTGATTTGATCAAGAAGTTCATTGTATTAGTTGAAAACCAAACAAACAATCGGGTGAAGGCGCTTCGTACCGACAACGGAACAGAGTTTAAGAATTATGTTCTCGATCATTTTTGCGCAGAAAAGGGTATACTGCGTCAATTCAGTTATGCTCACACACCCCAACAAAATGGTGTTGCTAAAAGAAGGAACATAACATTAAAAGACGCCGCAAGAACGATGCTGTGTGATTCAAAACTACCAGTTTTCTTTTGGTCCGAGGCGAAAAACACTGCATGTTACGTTCAAAATCGAGTTTTAATCAACTAAGCTCAGATGAAAACTCCGTATGAGATTTTTTTTATGGTCACAAGCCATCAGTCAGTCACTTCCGTGTATTTGGTTGTCCTTGCACCCTTCTTCACTTAGATGCCAACCCAAAGTTCAATGCAAAAGCCGATGATTGTTACTTCGTAGGGTATGCTCCTCGCACGGCCTATAGAGTCTACAACAAGAAGACAAAGAAAATTGTGGAATCATATGACGTGCGTTGGTTGGAAGAAAACGAGACGGACGCTAGAGTGGGTCCGGATTGGCTGTTTGACTACACATCCCTGTTCAAATCAATAGATGTGTCTTCAAGTGTCTCATCTAGATCAGTTTCTGGTTTGAAGAAGTTTTCTGCAGACGAAGACAAAGAAGTCGTTTACAGATCTCCATCTGAATCCCGTTCTTCATTCACAGGGAAGTCTCCGGTTTCATCCGAGGGGGAGCCTTCTGCTACACGTGAGGGGGAGCCTTCCGCTACACTTGAGGGGGAGTCTTCTGCTACACCTGAGGGGGAGTCCGCTTCTACACATCAAGGGGATTCGTCTATGCAACATGATAGTCCCAAATCTTCAGACCATATTCATTCTCCAGATGCTGAAACTACACCTCATATTTCAATAGAGAAAGAGTTATTCCCTGATGATGCTTTAGCTGTCTCTTCAACCTTTATGGAACTACTCTTTCCTAAACTTATCTCAAATGAGTTTGTAGCAGAGCCGTCTGGAGCGACTCATTCAGCAAATGAAGGAGGTATCAATATTCACACTATTCCTGTCTCTCTCAATGACATCAGCCAAGAAATACCTTCAAGTATTCAACACGATCATCCGATCGACAACATCATTGGTCAGCTAGGTGATGGTGTTAAAACCAGAAGTCAGAGTGGAGACATTAATGCTTGTCTTTACTCTTGCTTTATATCTCAAATAGAGCCCAAGAATGTTGAAATGGCTCTCAATGAACCTAGCTGGGTTGATGCAATGCATGAGGAATTGCACCAATTTGAAAAACTCGGTGTTTGGAAGTTAGTTGAGTTAATGAAGGGCAAGAAGTCTCTTGACACACGATGGGTTTATCGCAATAAGCAGGATGATTCAGGGGTTATTATGCAAAATAAAGCTCGATTGGTGGTTCGTGGGTTTCGACAAGTCGAGGGTCTTGATTACACTGAAGTTTATGCTCCAGCAGCTCGCCTGGAGGCTATTCGTATCTTCCTGGCATATGCTTCCTACATAAACTTTACCGTTTATCAAATGGAAGTCAAGACCACCTTTTTGTATGGCAAGGTGAAAGAAGAAATCTACGTTAATCAACCTCCTGGGTTTGTTGATTCGAAGTTTCTTAATCATGTCTACAAGTTGGACAGGGCGTTGTATGGGTTACATCAGGTTCCTCGAGCTTGGTACGCAAATATAACAAAGCATTTGCTCGAGCATGGTTATTAACGTGGTACCATTGATCAGACTTTATTTATCAAGCATGTTGGAGATGATCAAATTCTTGTGCAAATCTATGTCGATGATATCATCTTTGGATCAACCAGTCCACAGCTCTGCAAAGAATTCGAAGGTGTAATGAAGAAACGGTTCGAAATGAGTTCACTGGGAGAAATGACCATGTTTTTGGGGCTTCAGGTTAAACAAAATTCAACCGGAATCCTACTAAATCAAGCCAAGTATGTGTAGGATATTCTTGAGAAGTTCGAGTTTCGCAATGCTAAGTCTGTCGCAACACCAATGGCTGAACGACCTCTTCTAACTCCAGATCCTGAAGGCGAATCCGTAGATCAGACTCACTATCGATCGATGATCGGATCATTGATGTATCTTACTGCAAGCTGACCGGATATCATGTTTGCAGTGTGTCAATGCGCACGTTATCAGGCTAATCCTAAACTTTCACATCTTATTGCTGTCAAAAGAATTTTCGGTATATCAAAGGAAGCCCTAAATTGGGTCTTTGGTATCCGAAGAATTCTGAATTTGATCTTTATGCTTTTACTGACAGTAATTATGGAGGCTGTGAGCTTGACAAGAAATCAACCTCAGGAGGATGTCAATACCTAGGTGACAGACTAGTTTCGTGGCAATGCAAGAAGCAACACATTGTCTCGACTTCCACAGCAGAGGCGGAATACGTTGCTGCATCAGCGTGCTACTCTCAAGTTATCTGGATCCAACATCAGCTGTTGGATTACGGTTTGAATTACTTTGAAACCCCTATCTATTGTGATAACGAAGATGCCATTCAAATTGCCAAAACCCACTCCAACACTCTAAAACCAAGCACATCGACATTAAAATATATTTTATCAGAGACTGTTATGAACGATCACTAATCCAGCTAGAACAGATCCACACTGATAATAATGTGGCGGACTTATTCACAAAGCCATTTAACAAAGCTCGCTTCGATGTGCTTGTAGGATTTCTGAAAATGATACGTTTTGAGGATTAAGTTTTTTTTTTTTTTTTTTTGTTTTTTCTTTATCTCAATTTCTTTTTACTTTTATTCTTACTATTTTTAAATTTTCTTTTTCTTTTATTTTTTATTTTATTTCCTTTTGGTTTCTTGTTTTTATGATAGATTAAATTTGCGCATTGTGTTTTATTTTTATTTTTATTTATTTTTATTTTTTTTACTCTCACCCATGCACAAATTTAGGGGGAGAAATATTAAAAAATCTAAAAACAATAAAAAATCCAGAAAATGAAAATTGCTGACAGTTTTGTTTGTAGGTATTGTGATGGGAAATGAAATCAACAAGTGATAACGAGCAATCTGAATCGGCGTAACGTACCTAAGTTGAATCGTCTACGCTCTGTGCTCGATGCGCTGGTAGGCACGAAAGATTTTAAATGGACTTGACTAGGGAAAGTTGAACCTAATGAATTTAAGGACTTGACAAACTTTGACCTAGTTAGATCCGTGTAACCTGATTTCACGATGCTCGGATAGGTTGAGCAGGGAGATATACATGGAAATCTACCGGTCACATTAAATAACCCGTATCTAGAACTGTGGATTCACTTTTCCTCGATATGCGGATTCTGACCATAATTCCGGTTGGATGGGGCGAATGGTAAATTCCGATAAATTAGGTCTGTAGAATATCATTTTCTTTCTTTATGTCTTTTAGCCATATGTTGTCTCCTTTGCATGACTTCAGATCTGACCTGGTACACAACATATGCAACTTTATTTCTCTGCAGACTATATATATGAAATTCCTCTCATCTGTTAGCCATATGCTGTCTCCTTTGTGTGACTTCCAATCCGACCTGGTACACAACATATGCAACTTTCTACTTCTCAACCCCTCTGACACAATAAGTAATAGAATTCTGAATCAATCCTATTTGAATGGTTGTCTGCTCACCCGAAGTAAGGAGTACTCTAGAAGTTCTTGATGTCTGGGGCATATCAGGAAGCAGGAAACACGTTCTAGTACACTTAAAAATTGAACACATACAGAATGTCTATAGATCTCGTTGCTCGATTTAGGAGGACAACAATATCCCTGCTTGTAGTCAGTTAAATGGTCTTAAGAAAAATTTATTTAAGAATTAGGGCCAATCATGATAATAAAGGTATAATTAGATATACATACATGTATCATGTCATTGGTAAATTGTCCAAAATTGTCACAAATTTTTCGTGTTTAAGTGGACCACAATACTGGTGATCAATCAGACGAAGAAGTGACGATAAGGGTACCGACAAGTGGAATAAGGTTGTCCAACAACTTTGATCTCAAAATCACAAATTTAGTTACAGTGGTTAAGTTTTTATTTAGTAGTTAAATTTTATTTTAGTTAAAGTTAAATAGTTTTAATTTTATTTAATTTTTATTTTTCTCTTTTATTTTTATTTTTATTTTTTTAATTTTTATTTCTTTATTTTTATTACTTTTCGAAATTACATTTTTTATTTTATTTTATTTTTATTTTTAATGTACAAAATTTTATTTTTATTTGTGTGGTTCTAAATTTTATTTTTTATTTTTGTACGAAATTTTATTTTTAATTTTTATCTTTCCTTAATTAAAATAATCCTCAAAAGTTTTAACTGTGTTGGAGCTTGCTTAATGTTGGATAGTTATCAGGTAAAAGTCCTAAGAATGGTAAATATAGGGTTTACTGCCGGAATCCCCTCATTCACGAGGTTTCGGCCGCAAACACCCCAACTCTCTCTCTACCTTCAAAAAAAAAATTGTCGATTTTTGCAAATCCGCTTCAACCATCACGTAGGTAATGTGTTCGAGATCACGAATATGTATTTTATTCCATTATCTACCGTGTAAATCGATCGTAAATTGCAAAAACAGATGCGACAGAGCTTACGTCCGTAAGCTTGGGCAGTAAACTCCGTTTACGCCGTGAATTCAATTTATTTGTTTGTCAATCACACCACTGCATGCATCTGTTGAATTTTTGTTTGTCAATTAGCCGTTTTTGTGTGTTTTTCATGAATTTTTCGATAAACTGTTCGTCGGCTATAAACTCTTGTTCATAGGCCGTGAACTCGGAGTTTACGACCCAAGAACAAATGGTTTACTGCCCAAAAATAAATAAATTAAACCGTCTTTTTTGCTTGAATCTCGACTGTAATCACTGATTGTTGTTTGAGTAAATTTTTGTTTTGATCCATTTTTAAATAAAATATTTTTTGGATCAAAATAAAAGTTTAATTTTTGTTATTTTGCACATAATTTTTTTCTTACAAATTGTGGTTGAGTGCAGAAAATGGCAAATTTGAAGTTCGCAGATATGTACAATCCCGCCATTGTGCTTGCAGATCCTCCGGTTATTCATTCAGACATGCGATCGATGATTTACCGACTGCGGGAGGGCTGTTTGTCTTCTGCCATCACAGTAAACCCGATGGTGTATCAGAACTTAATCAGAGAATTTTGGGCGACTGCTAGCTCAAGCATGGATGATGATGGCCACTTCATTGTGAAAGCCATGGTTCAAGGACGTGAGATTGTGATCAACAAAGATTTCATCCGAAATGCGCTGCTTATCGATGATCAACCTGATTTTCCTACGAAAATTGGGATTGAAGATACTCAACGAATTCTCAGAAGAATGAGTTATGAGGAACTTCGCCCCCGACCCTGAAAAAGCTTCTGCATCCGTATTGGAGATTTCTGGCGCATGTGTTTGTCAATTGTGTCTCGGGTAGAAGGTCAGGAGCGGATGAAATTTTGCAACGAACAACTGGTGCTCTCTTCTCTCTTGCTGCCGGTGTGAGCTTCAATTTCTCAAAATTCATTCAGGATGAATTCGTTATCAACATCATAGCCTCAACTCGAGACACATTCCTGCTATACCCTCGGTTTATACAGATATTTATCAATATTCAATTTCCAGATGTGAGGAAGGAAGGAGAAACTCTTGACATGAAGTCTTTGGGTCCTCACACGGTGGGACTCATCAAGCAAAACCGAAGAGGAAAGTTTGTTTTTCAGGGATTATATCCTCTTGAGAAATTCGGGAAGTTCACGGAGCTAGATGAACCTACAGAATCCTCTGGTTCATCTGAGTAAACTTCGTCTGAGTCGGCGTCTGCTGAAAAGTCGTCTCCAACCAATCTTGTTATTGATATCACTGAGGATGAAAGCACTGAAAAGAAGATACACCAACTCCTGATGCTCAAGTAGCTTCAGATCATGATAAAGTGTTAAGTTGTACTCAAGATGATGTGGGAACGAATGTAGATTTGGGAGAGAATGTGGGGGAAGACAAGAATGACTCTTTTAGTGATCTTGACCTCACATGTTTCGATCATGATGATATTACTGCTTCCTTAGCTAGCAGTGCTAACGTGGTGTCACACGAGAATCTTGACACCATTTTCAATAATGTCAATGATGTTGTTCCTCCGACAACTGAGACAAGCAAGTCAAATGAATCTTTTGAGACTGAAACTCCAACTTCAGGGCAAATGGCTAATGTTTCAATTCCTATGGAGATAGTTATGGGATGTTCCCCTCCTGTATCTGTTTCTCCTACAACTGATCCGTTTGTGAGTGTTTTTACCACGCAGTCTGACCAAACCTCGTCAAAAAGGCAGACAAGAGATTTGAGGCAATCTGAGCTGATAGCGAAACTAGTTAGTGGCCTCCCAACACCACCTGTTACTGCTGCTACTACCAGCCATACGACAACCAAGATGTTTGCAACAAGTTCAAGCCCTGCGTTTAATGTTGGTGGTCCCTCTGCTCCACCTGGTTTTTCAACTCCAAGGTATAATCGTGATGATGCGTCCGAGAGGTTGGCTTTGCATATGGCTGAAGAACAACTTTTAACGCCAAATCCTCAAGGCAAGGGTGTTTCTATTGGAGAAGGTGGTTCTAGGGGCGATAACCTAACTCTTTCTGGTCTTCAAAAGGAAATATCAGTTCTGAGCCAAAAAAATATTGAGCTATACATTCAAGTGACGGAACTTCGCGCTAAAAATGCGAAGCTCAGTATTCAAGTTTCTGAGTTGCAGTCTGATAAATCAAGTCTTGGGGTGCAAGTGGCCGAACTTACAAAAGATAAAAAGTTGAAGTCCAAGCAGATCTCTGACTTACAAGATCATTTCAACTTGCTAACTTCAAGCTATTTTGCACTTAAAAAGAAGGTTGAGGAAGACCTTGGGGACAAGTATCAAACATCCGTTGAAGAACACATGATTAATCTTCATGTGCAAGCTTTCCCAGTTGATTTGTCTGTCGGTCAATCATCTGGTGTTGCTAGTCATGGTGATGATGAGTCTCCTCAGGCTCCCCATGCGACAGAAACCATACGTCGTGATCAGGAGGAAGCAGTGAAGAAAGGGCAACTACTATTCAAGAGGAACCCTAACCAAAATGCTTCTTGGGATGAACCTTTAATCACTGTGACAGATCTTGAAGTGGTTCGATTCTGAGATACATTTGGGGATCCATCAGGCATTGCTTCATGGGGATTTCATGATCCCCTTAAAATGTGGATTGTGATACGAAAGAGTGGTAATTTTGAGTTATACAGAGATAGCCATGGTTTTAGTTCATTCACAAGGATTGATTTGACGGAGTTGTCTCGAGCTCCCTTCACCAATCTAACGAATAATCCACAAGTAACTCAATTTAAGAATTTTCTTGACGACCAAGTCAAAAGAGGGTTTCCTTCTATGCCGACTGTTGAATCTGTGATTTTTGAACATCCAGATGTTATTGATCGCACAACCGATAAGCCATTGCAAGTAGTAATGTGGCCCGCGACCAAACAGGTTAAACAATTTCCAGTGCTTCAAGTTTATCTTGATAGGTCTCTTGTTTTGTTGGAGTGTTGGGTCTTTGACTAGATCACCTCTGGTGCAGTCCTTAAGCTCAAAAATGGATGCATTAGACTTTATGATCGAAGAGACCTATTTCAATTCCGGAAGTGGGATATTCATTATCTCAGCAACTTTCAAATCAAGGTTGCTGAAGATATCTTTGAAGACGGTGCGAAAGCGTATACGACGATGGTTGCTGAAATTCTGAATAAACGCATGTGGAACGGAGCTATGGGGCAGATGGATGTTATGGTAGTCAACAAAGGATGACCTTGGGCTAGTCCAAACCAAGGGGGAGATTGAAGGGCTTAGAATAGTAGTTTGGTCTAGGTTTTGCAGTTTAATGATAGGGGTGTGTTTGTAATTAGCTTTTAATGCAGTTTACAGTTGCAACTGAGTTTACGGCTGTAAACACATTACGGCCGTAAACTCTTCACGGTCTATAGGCGTATAAATAGTGGGTTGTGTTAGACGATTTTGGTTGTTGATGCCTTTTGTGTTCACGGTTCCCACCAAGTTGTATCAGACGTTTATAGCTATAAAACGTATGCAAGCTTGGTTTGTCACTTCTTTGCGTATTAATTCGTTTTATGTGATTATTGTTTGCTTTTGATCTCTGGTAAGATCCGTTTTTGGACCTTACAGGTGCCACAACCAACTTTCGTCTAAGTTCACCTTTGTCAGAAGGCATACAGCTGGCTTTCCTCTGATTGGATTGATATTCAGTGGATACATCTCGCCTTTGCGCATGGTTTTCAACAAGACTTTCTTAGATTTCTTTTCGACGATCTCTGAACCCTCGTCATCGAATGAAACCTTTAATCCAGTTCCCACAACTAATTGAGAGACACTAATTAGATTATGCTGTAATCCTTCCACATAATCTACTTTACGAATTGAAAATTTGCCATTTGTAATAATCCCATATCCTTTGATCGTGCCATAAGAGTTGTTTCCATATTTTACACATCCACCATCCTTAAGGGACCAAAACTCCCTAAGCTCTTCCCTCCTTCCTGTCATGTGACGAGAGCAGCCATTGTCAATATACCATTCGTCGTCAAACTGCTCGTCACCTATAACCTGCAAAATTAAGCAGATTTAGGAACCCAAAGTCTCTTGGGCCCTGATGAGTCATTCACAGAATAGAGAATTGCAACAGAAAGATCAACCATATATGTTCTTTTTATTAATGTGGTTTCATCTTTTAGTTTGATGGTGTAGACTTTGATTTTATTTTTGTCTTGCTTTATTTGGAGTATGTTTTTGTTAGTTGGTTTTTCAGTTGAGTTTTTATTTGGATATCTAAGGTTAGCTGACTTTTTCTTAAATTGTCCTTCATTATTAGAGACAAGCTTACCCTTTCCTTTGATATCCTTCACGGGGTTTGAGTTTGGTTGAGAGTTAGGAGGATCGGATTTAGGACCGAAACTTGTCTTTTGGTTCTGAGCACCTGTGTTGGGACCGAAACTGGACTTTCGGTTTTTGGCATAGTAAGAGTTGGGACCGAAACTTGACTTTTGGTTCTTGTGATCACTATTATTAGTACCGAAACAATTTCTTCGGTTCTCCTGACTGCATGACTGGCAGTGATTGATTTGTGCTCCCTTTTTTATCTTCTGATTAGAAGCTTTTTCAGAGCGAACATAAGTGGGGTTTTGGGATTGCCAAAATTGTTTTCTCTCATTGAGGTTCGTCATGTATCTTTTGTTCCTCTGGCGTTTCTGCTCAGCAAGTTGTTCTTGATTCAAGTGTATGTTGGCCTTAGGATCATTTTTCTTCGTATGAGCTTCGGTTGTTGTTGATGATTCGTTGGAAGCTTTTAGTGGTTCGTTTGGTATTTCTTTTGTACCATTTGAACTGGGCTTATCAAAGCTTGAGGGCTTGTTGATGGGTTCAACCACGTATCTACCCTTGACTCTCCATGAGGTTCGCTCCGACATGCCAACCGTTTCGTCTGCATTGTCTATTGGAGCAGACCATAAGTAGTTGTCACAACCTTCAGTGTTATCTTTATCAACCACGGAGGTCAACTTTCTCGTTTGTTTCTTAGTTATTCCTTCAACGACATATACTTAGTTCGACACTTTTTGCACATTTTGATAAACTACCGCCTTTTCTTTGAGGACTTTGGACTTATCTTTGGAAATGCGAGCGAACTCAACATAATTTTTAGATTCAAGCGATTTTGTTGTTTCTGATTCACTCTTGAGAAATTCTGAACAATCAATCTCGTCCTCTACTAAAATTTCACTCATTTCACTTTCCTCATCAAATTTAGAAGTGGTTTCTAAATTCATTTTATTCTCTGAACTTAATTTGGCATTGGATGAGTCAAACTTCTGTAAGGTCTCAGTTTTGATTTTTAATTTATCATTTTCGTCCAGTAAATTCTTTAACATACATTTATGTTCTTTGGGCTCAATAAAAGCCTCAATTTTGTCCACTCCATATTTGTAGGTCACTGAAAGCTCATCTGAGGACATTATAGATTCACACTCAGCGATGACCTAGTCCTCCTTAAATTCCAGGAAAGGCAAAATCATTTTATGAATCTTTTTACCTATCTCGCAATCTAAATGCAACTGGGTGATATTAGTATATAAGCGTGTAGCAAATCAAACAAAAAATATTTCTTTGTTTCAAGAACTTCAAATTGTCTCGTTGCAAATAAATAAGTTCATCCCTAACCCTAACTAACTCTGACTCCTTCTGTTGTATCCATATCCTTCTCTCTTTACTCTAGGAAGACTCCATCCTAAGTTGGTCAGTTAGGTTAGAATTTGCTAAGCGAGTTTGCATAAGACTGCCAAAACTTGAATTTTAATTCATTTAATTCTTTTTCGTACTTTGTTACTGGTATTTTAAGTGATTCTAGGATAGACTGTACCTTTTTGATCAACTGATCACAATCGCTGATCCTTTCACTCACAGGCTTGGCAGCGAAACATTTGTCTTCCTTAAGCTTCGCTTCCTCATGCTTACTTTCGATTGTCACCATTAAGCATCTACCAGCCGACTCAGTAACTCCTTCTCTCGCCACATAAGCTCTTCCATGTGAGGGTCTGCATACCTCTTCGTCTTCAGAGTCTGTAGACCATACTTCTACTCCACCAAACTTATCATCAATAATATGTTCCTGCACAATTAAAGCATTCATAGAACGTTAGATGTTTTATTCTTCTTTATCTCCTCTAACTTTTTCATGTGCTAGGCTTCATCATCTTCATCATCCTTTTTCTCATACATCTTTCTTAGCATGCAATCCTTGACAAAGTGGTTCTTGTCGTGACAGTAGTTGCAGTCATATCTTGAATCTCCCACAAGCTTGCTCTCCTTTTTCTCATCATCCTTCCGAGTAGTGTTTTTGCTCTCCTCTTTCGTCTTTTTAGAGCTATAGCTTCCCTACCAGTTTCGGTTCTTGTTATCAGGGAACTTCTTACGAGCAAACTTCTTTGGGTTCGTAACCATCATTGCATATTCTTCATTAGTCAGATCGCAGTCTGACATATCAGATTCTTCCTCTTCGTCTACCACACTCTTGCTTATAGAAACAAGGGCCAGAGAACCCACACTCGAAACTACTTTCGCTTCCTTAGACACCACACTTTCATGAGATTTAAGTATACCTATCAATTTCGCTAACGAGTAGGACTTAAATTGCTCGTGTGCCTTTACAGACGAGACCACTGCCATCCATTCGGGTCTTAATCCGTTCATGAATGTAACCTTTTGTTCTATTAAGTTCCTTTCAATACCATACCTCATCAACTTGCTAAGTAGATGGTTGAAACAATCAAATGTTTGAATGAGTTTCTCTTCAGGTTTTTGTGTGAAAGCACCAAAATCAGAGAGCAATAGGGTTTGGATGGAGTGCTCTAGATCCTCATCGGTTGAATATAATTCTTTCAACCTATCCCATATTTCTTTAGTTGTAGTGTATGAACTTACTAAACGAAAAGTGTCGGCTTGCAAAGAGAATCTGAACATTCTCATGACTTTAATGTTGCATAGCACCTTGTCCTTTTCGTTGTAACACCCTGATCCTCAGGTATGGATAAAGATATTTCGGTGTGGATTTTTGGAGGACTGATATGGGCATATTTAGTTATAAAATTCATGCATTATCTTAATACTTTATGTTGTTTTTATCTCATTTAATGAACAAAATAAGCTTAATTATCTTAAATATTTCATTTTCAGCAATAAAGACATGCTCGGAAGGAAAAGGAAGCGGAATTGGCGATTGGAAGCTTGGATCTTGGATTTTGAAGAAAGAAGGATGTTGTTGGACAGTTTGGCCCCTCGTCAGCGTTTTGGCCATATCTCATGAACCGTAACTCCGATTTACGAGATTCAAAATGTTCTGAAAACTAGACACAATTTCGGACGACTTTCGTGTTTTGAGAAATGTTGATTCCAAGTAAAATCGACGAGTTTTTACCAAAAACTCGACGAGTTGGTTAGAATATTCTCGATTTAAGGATGCCTTGCCGTACATGCTGTATACGCGGATTATCGAAAAAACTCGACGAGTTTTTGGTGAAAACTCATCGAGTTGACGCTGTTTTCATAATTTATATATAGAAACGCTTCTCATTCGAACCCTAACTTTTGCTGGAGGCTAGCTGCGATTATTGAAGACCAGAAGGGTTCTTGAAGCTTCAGTTTTCGAGATTGCAACATAAGAGACAATTTCAAAGAGAATCAAAGGCAAATAATCATTTTTCTTTTCATAATCTTTGTTTTGAACCATGTTTGAATCATTAGATTTTAATTTTAGGTTATTACTTGCTTTAGATATGAGCAAAAAGCTTTTTACTTCTGTTTGGATGAGATAATCTTAGAAACATGGTTTGATTGAGTGGTTGAATTGATATTAATTTGGTTATTCATCTTGTTAAGCTTATTAAAGATCCTTATGTTTTGATGATAAATATTTTTAGTTAACAAATAAGTGATTGAGTTGCATGAATATCTTCTTGATTACTTGATTCATATAGTTTTATGAATATAAGATTGTATGCCTAGAAATAGTGAATATGAAACTAGGGTTAACTATAAAATGTGTAAATCAATGGGTGAGCATGTGTGATGAACAACCCTACATGAGTTGATTGAATTGAACAAATTTAATTAACTATTGTTATAAGTCTTGCTTGATATGAACTGAACACTAGGAAACTTGTTAATTTAATCACTTGATCACCGTTTGAATTAACTTGTCTACTAAAGGATTGGTAATAATGAACATGAACCCAATCACATTAGGAATCGGTAACCATTGACATATTAATTCATTGCACTTGCCACGAAATCAACCATAGGAATAAGTGAATCGAATCTAAACAGAAGTCTCTTTTATCATTGAATCTAGTTGTCCTTTCTTATTCTTCTTACTTGTTAATTGTCTTTGTTTGAGTTTTAAAGTGTTTGATTAAGTTTCTAGTCTTGAAAAACTAGAGAAAACCCATCTTTTATTAATTGTTTTTAATTAGGTAGTACTAGTATTTAATTTGATTGTTACCGCTCCGTGTGTTTGATACCCTACTTGCTTAAACTAAACTACTATCGATAGGTACACTGCCTGCGTGTGTTTGTTTACATTTGAGTTTGTTAGGACTAAAACTAGTGCGTTTTACACACATCAAGTTTTTGGCGCCGTTGCCGGGGAACGGTTCTAATAGTTAATTTTATTTTCTAGTGTTATCAATCCTTTGTGTGAGATTTATCTCATATAAAGTTACACGTTTTCTGTTTTAATTTTTATTATAATATTATTATGTATTTTCCAAATCTCGATGCTTTTGATGCTTTTCTTGAGGAAGTAGTACAGGAAATTGAGCAAGAAGATGAGGAATATGACTTAGATGAGGATTTGATGAAATTTGGAAGATGGTTAGATAACATCTTGCCTAATGAAAAAGAGAAATCTGAGTTACAAGAGCTAGAGTTAAAAGATGAAGAATTTAATCCAGAAAGAGATTTGGAGGAGCTGGAAAGATTGCTAGCAGTAGGGTCAAATGAAGAACACGAACAAGTTGAGTTGCAGGAACCAAGCCATGGTTTGACCATTATCACGACATGGCCCCCTATTTTCCCAGATTGTGTTTCGAAGCATGGGGTGACGACTCTAACTTTTGAGAAAATTCTGAAACGCGATCCATTTTTGATTAGTATCCAACCTGTCCCAACCCTTATCAAGATTCTTGGGTTTTATATATTAAAGCTCGTTTGGCCAATTATAGAAGCAAAGAGCCAAATTTTACAAATTAGTCCACCAAAGAAGATATTCAATGAAAGGGATGGATTGGAATTGAGTTTATTAGAAGTTTATTAAGTTGAGAGTCCAGCTAAAGACTCGCACAAAAAGAGGCACTTGCGGGAGGCAACCCGTCATTAGAGTTTGCTTTTCTTTTTCTTTCTAAACTTCTAGTATTTAGGGGTAATTTAGGATTTTTTTTTTATTTAGATGTTATTATTATTATTACTACTTTGTATTTGTTTTTGATCTTGCAGAAGTTAGGGTGAAAGTTGATGAATTAATTAAAAGCGCAAGAGAAATAAAGAGAGGGGTCGAGTCTAGACGAGAAGATTTGAAGATTTGAGTGATGGTATGAGTCTGATGCTTAAAATGGTTAAAATGGAGTCTCGTCACTGAAGAGTATAAGGAGATCATTTTCTGAACATTTCCAAGATCTTTTTCCTCTATGTTTTGGAGCATAACCACATGAGAATTGACACCCAAGACATGGATGAGATGTTCTCGTGTCTAAAGTCAGCTGAAGATGGAGCTAAATTGAAGAATATCAATCTCGCAACTTCTATCCCAGGGGAGTCTGTTCCAATTCTCTCTTTACTTTTATGTTCTTTATCATGCATAACAAGCAATGGGGACATTGCATAATTTAAGTGTGGGGTAAGGGGTTGATTACATTTAGTGAAAAAAAATTAGAATCCTTTGAATCCTTGGTTAGAAAAAAAAATTGCATAAAAAAATTGCTAGCCTTAATTTAGAAAATTTTGGTAAAGTAATTAGGAATTCATGCTAGTATTGTGTTTGATGATTCTATGAGGACCTAAATGTTTAGTTGAGCCAACATACGTTATAGTGCATTTGTGGCCCCCTTTATTCTAGTGAAATCATGGGACAAAAACACAACCTCGCTTAGTTTGAGGATCGTAACATGTTTAGCATCGTGTACCAGAAATGTATCCAGGAAAGCTTAAGTAGTCATTGCACACTAGACTAATGCCTTTAACCAATAAAGGATGAAGTTAAATTCCCTTGCTTAAGCATATGTTTTTCTAGGTTTTAGTTTTGAGTGGAAAAAGTGTGTTGAAAAAAGAAAAAAAAAAGAGAGAGAAAAAAAAAAGAAAAAAAAAGTTGAAATAAAAAGAGTGATGAAATGTTTGAATAAAGAATCTACAAAGCTATGAAGACAAAGAAGAGTATCATGAAGAAAAGCTACACAATATAAAATATTCAATCAAAAGTTGTATTTGTCTTTTATTTGTAATTTTCTTTTCTAGGTTATTTTATCGTATGTATGCTTGGGGATTTAACCAAAAATGACTTGAGGTTAAGAAAGTTTTCTGGGGATGGATTCGGAGGGATGCATAAAATGAGCGCTGTTCAAAAGAAGTGGGCGAATGTTTATGAGGATTTTAAGTATTTAGAATTGAGGGGGTCCTTAGAAAACATTTTAGACACAAATGCATGCGTTGCGGTCTTGGCATAATGGCTGGATTCGATTCGGATTGTCTTATATGGTATTAGTGTGCTAAAAATTCAATTTTGCTTGGGGACAAGCAAAAGTCAAGTGTGGGGTATTTTGATATGGGCATATTTAGTTATAAAATTCATGCATTATCTTAATACTTTATGTTGTTTTTATCTCATTTAATGAACAAAATAAGCTTAATTATCTTAAATATTTCATTTTCAGCAATAAAGACATGCTCGGAAGGAAAAGGAAGCGGAATTGGCGATTGGAAGCTTGGATCTTGGATTTTGAAGAAAGAAGGATGTTGCTGGACAGTTTGGCCCCTCGTCAGCGTTTTGGCCATATCTCATGAACCGTAACTCCGATTGACGAGATTCAAAATGTTCTGAAAACTAGACACAATTTCGGACGACTTTCGAGTTTTGAGAAAATGTTGATTCCAAGTAAACTCGACGAGTTTTTACCAAAAACTCGACGAGTTGGTTAGAATATTCTCGATTTAAGGCTGCCTTGCCGTACATGTTGTATACGCGGATTATCGAAAAAACTCGACGAGTTTTTCGTGAAAACTCGTCAAGTTGACGCTGTTTTCAGAATTTATATATATAAACGCTTCTCATTCGAACCCTAACTTTTGCTGGAGGCTAGATGCGATTATTGAAGACCAGAAGGGTTCTTGAAGCTTCAGTTAAGAGACAATTTCAAAGAGAATCAAAGGCAAATAATCATTTTTCTTTTCATAATCTTTGTTTTGAACCATGTTTGAATCATTAGATTTTAATTTTAGGTTATTACTTGCTTTAGATATGAGCAAAAAGCTTTTTACTTCTGTTTGGATGAGATAATCTTAGAAACATGGTTTGATTGAGTGGTTGAATTGATATTAATTTGGTTATTAAGCTTATTAAAGATCCTTATGTATTGATGATAAATATTTTTAGTTAACAAATAAGTGATTGAGTTGCATGAATATCTTCTTGATTACTTGATTCATATAGTTTTATGAATATAAGATTGTATGCCTAGAAATAGTGAATATGAAACTAGGGTTAACTATAAAATGTGTAAATCAATGTGTGAGCATGGGTGATGAACTGCCATACATGAGTTGATTGAATTGAACAAATTTAATTAACTATTGTTATAAGTCTTGCTTGATATGAACTGAACACTAGGAAACTTGTTAATTTAATCACTTAATCACCGCTTGAATTAACTTGTCTACTAAAGGATTGGTAATAATGAACATGAAACCAATCACAGTAGGAATCGGTAACCATTGACATATTAATATCAATTCAACCACTCAATCAAACCATGTTTCTAAGATTATCTCATCCAAACAGAAGTAAAAAGCTTTTTGCTCATATCTAAAGCAAGTAATAACCTAAAATTAAAATCTAATGATTCAAACATGGTTCAAAACAAAGATTATGAAAAGAAAAATGATTATTTGCCTTTGATTCTCTTTGAAATTGTCTCTTAACTGAAGCTTCAAGAACCCTTCTGGTCTTCAATAATCGCAGCTAGCCTCCAGCAAAAGTTAGGGTTCGAATGAGAAGCGTTTATATATATAAATTCTGAAAACAGCATCAACTCGACGAGTTTTCACCAAAAACTCGTCGAGTTTTTTCGATAATCCGCGTATACAACATGTACGGCAAGGCAGCCTTAAATCGAGAATATTCTAACCAACTCGTCGAGTTTTTGGTAAAAACTCGTCGAATTTACTTGGAATCAACATTTTCTCAAAACTCGAAAGTCGTCCGAAATTGTGTCTAGTTTTCAGAACATTTTGAATCTCGTCAATCGGAGTTACGGTTCATGAGATATGGCCAAAACGCTGATGAGGGGCCAAACTGTCCAGCAACATCCTTTTTTCTTCAAAATCCAAGATCCAAGCTTCCAATCGCCAATTCCGCTTCCTTTTCCTTCCGAGCATGTCTTTATTGCTGAAAATGAAATATTTAAGATAATTAAGCTTATTTTGTTCATTAAATGAGATAAAGATAACATAACGTATTAAGATAATGCATGAATTTTATAACTAAATATGCCCATATCAAAATACCCCACACTTGACTTTTGCTTGTCCCCAAGCAAAACTGAATTTTTAGCACACTAATACCATATAAGACAATCCCAATCGAACCCAGCCATTATGCCAAGACCGCAACGCATGCATTTGTGTCTAAAATGTTTCCTAAGGACCCCCTCAATTCTAAATACTTACAATCCTCATAAACATTCGCCCACTTCTTTTGAACAGCGCTCATTTTATGCATCCCTCCGAATCCATCCCCAGAAAACTTTCTTAACCTCAAGTCATTTTTGGTTAAATCCCCAAGCATACATACGATAAAATAACCTAGAAAAGAAAATTACAAATAAAAGACAAATACAACTTTTGATTGAATATTTTATATTGTGTAGCTTTTCTTCATGATACTCTTCTTTGTCTTCATAGCTTTGTAGATTTTTTATTCAAACAAGGACCTACTCGGCGAGTTGGCTTCCCAACTCGTCAAGTAGTAGCGGGTTTGGACACGGGGGTTTAATGATCTACTCGCCGAGTCCATTATGGTACTCGCCGAGTAGATGCTGGCAGATGAAATCCTAGATTCCAGGGCCTTGTACCCTATTTAAAGGGTCATTAGCCTCCCTTGGCCTCCCCTTTACCGCTCCATACCTCCTTAAAACCCTGATTCGAGTGTGAGTGTGTTCTTCGTGATTTTGAAGCTTGAAGGAGGGATTTGGTGAAGGAATCACTTGAGGAATCAAGCTAGAAGAAGCAAGGGCTCGTGGGATTCTGGATCTACTTTTGTAGAGCACTTTCTAAAGGTACTAAGCTATTTCTTGGCTCATTTCCACCCAAAACCCTCTTGTGCATGGATTCTAAGAAAGGGCTTTTGCGTTTAAGCCAAGATCTGAAGTTGTAACTTCAGATCTGAACTCCTTTTGGCCTTAAGATGCATAAAGTTATCAGTTGAGCTTAGCATGTACCTTCCCTCAAGTGTATTACCCCATTCCAAGCTTATATTTGCTATTTTCGGGCCTTAAAGCCTTGCATGCACGTAAAGTTTGCAACTTTATGTGGAAAGCATGCCTCAGGAGCCTAGATCTGTAGTTTGGAATCTTTGCATGGCTCAAAAAGGGTCTGTATGGCTTGAGATCTGAAAGGACTCGGAGAGTCACAGGGGGTGACTCGGCGAGTCATTTGAAGGCAGGCATGGAGTCGCCGAGTTGGATAAACAACTCGGCGAGCCCGATGAATTTTGCCATGAACTGGGCGAGCTGGATGAACAACCCGGCGAGTCGAGTAGGATTTCCCAATGGCTGGATGTTCGTAGACGTGTCGAGTGTCAAGCAAGGGAACTCGACGTATGACCTTAGATTATCAATCAAGACTGTATGAACTCGACGAGTCGCCTCGATGACTCGGCGAGTAGATGATATTCTGGGAAACTCGGCGAGTCACTAGTTGTACTCGGCGAGTTAGGGTCAACATGGACAGTTGACTTGACCTTGCCTGTAGTTGACCAGGATGGACTTTGGGGAAATGACTGGATATTGTATGACACTTTTTAGGCAGTTGCGTGGAGCAGCCTGTGGGGTACGTTTGGTTGCAAAGTGTCAGTTCAACATTTGTGACAGGTGAGTCTTCTCACCATACCCATGGGTCTAAGGCACCAAGTCCGGCCCATTATGTGTTTATGACATATGTGGTAGATATTTTGTGTGTTATTATGTGATGGCATGTTATGCATAAAGACACCCCGGGGGGGGGGGGGGGGGGGAGCCCGTGGCATTGGATGTAAGACCATGTGGGGTAGCCCATGGCAGTCCTAGGTGAAGACCATGTGGGGTAGCCCGTGGCATTGGATGTAAGACCATGTGGGGTCGCCCATGGCAGTCCTAGGTGAAGACCATGTGGGGTAGCCCATGGCATTGGATGTAAGGCCATGTGGGGGAACCCATGGCAGTCCTAGGCAAAGACCATGTGGGGTAGCCCATGGCACTTTCTCAGGTTTCATGTATGCATGGCTTACGTGATATGTGTGTAGCTTTTATAGTTAACAGGATATATGATATGTGGTTTGTGTGTGTGGTATGCTCTGGGAAACTCACTAAGCATTTCGCTTACAGGGTGATTGATTGTTTCAGGTACTTCAGAGCCGAAGGGCAAAGGCAAGGCGTGATGACGTGGCGTGCACTCTACCCCTCTTTTTGTGTGATGGGACTATCTGATGTTTTCAAAAGTACATTGAAATTGTAATAATTATTATTTGGGAAACAAATGGGTTGGAAATTATGAGTGATGGGAATTATTTGAGTAATTAAAAATGAAAAAAAAAATCTTGATAAAAATTGGGTCGTTACAAGTTGGTATCAGAGCCTTGGTTTGAGGGATTCGGGCACATTCTTGAGTGTGTCGGGATTCAAACTAAGGAAGTGGTAAAATGTTTTCAAAAGAAACTTAAAAAGGATTTTTTTTGATGAAAAGAGGCGAGTGCAATGCACGTGATCAGCCGAGCCAAGTAAGTAGTTTCCCAAGTTGAATAGCCATGTTATATGAAATTGCTAAGTGTATGTTTAAAAATTATATACGGTTAGGAGCTGATAGCCTCAGAATACTTGATTTATCCTATTGATCCTTTCTGTGTATAATTTGCATGCCTAATAGCAACCTGTAGTGATTGGTTAGACTGTTATGAGTAGGACAACCATGGGGTGTCCGGGTTTTATTCATGCGTGGGTTATGAGTCATGGTTTGTGTGAATAGCTTTGGAAGTACCAGGTAAAGTAGCGGGGTAAGGCACGAGTAGGTGCGGAAGGTAGTATTGGGCCTGTACTACTGGAACCACAGGACCCGTACCCAAACCCATGTTCTACCTGGGAATTCCAAAGGAAACAGTATGGAAGTAACCTCGTTATCGGTGTCCTGGTCATTACGTTTTGTGAAATGACAGTCCAGCATGGTGGTTACGCGATTAGGATCAAGATCGGGATCAGGATCAGGATCTAGATCCGGATCCGGGGCTGGGTCAGGCAGCCCTACTGATGGTATCGATGATAGGCTGCGTGAGCTGATTGCGACCGAGGTTACGAGGGTCATCCTTGACGCTACCCTAGTCATCTTTGGGACGATCAAGGAGGGTATGATGGAGATCATGGAAGAGAGGCTTAGAGCATTCAGGGCCGATATTTCTGTGGGCCAGGGTGGAGCTCGAAACCCCTCGTTTAGGGAGTTCAAGGCATGTGGAGCTCCAGAGTTTTCAGGGGTCAGGGACCCCATTGCGAGCAGACGTTGGGTGGCGGACATTGAGAATGCCTAGCGCACGAGTTCTTTCTTGGAGGAGGCAAAGGTTGGATTTGCTTCCTGTATGCTGAGGGACAGAGCCCGAGATTGGTGGGGTGAGATTACTAGTCAGGTGGGAGCAGCCGGTGTGGCTGACATGTCGTGGGCCGAGTTTGTACGACGATTCGATCAGGAGTTTGCACCACCTATTGACGTGCAACGGATGGTGAGGGAGTTTCATGATTTACAGCAGACCACTGAGACTGTGGCAGAGATCACTGCCAAGTTTCGAGAGCGAGCTTTGTTGATCCCTCATTATGCGGCAGATGAGGACTTGAGGAGGACCCGATACCACTCTATGTTGAGAGAGGACATACGGGAATTTATGAGCTTTATAGGGTGCAAAACCCTGAATGAGATGGTTGATAAGGCCCGTGAGAGGGAGATGGAGTTGGAGTCCCGCACGAAGCGGAAGACTGAGCAGGTTCAGGCAGCGGGGGCCTAGGCTAAGAAGCCTAAGACCTCCGATTCTTCGAGTAAGGGCCAGCAGGGTCGGGGCCGGTGTGCCAAGTGCGGGAGATTTCATAGTGAGACTTGTCGGACAGCTGGGATATCGGGATGCTACTCATGTGGCCAGCAGGGTCACTTGAGTAAAGATTGCCCCAAGAAGGGCTTGATATGTTTTCACTGCAACCAGACAGACCATAAAAAGGCCGATTGTCCGAGGTTGCAAGGAGGAGGAGGAGGATCTGTGGCAGCGCCCGCGCCCGCCACTATGAGGATTACTGATGGCCGCCCTAAGGCGGAGGTTCCAGTGGTGAAGAGCCGCGCATTTCAGCTGACTACCGAGGAGGCTCGGGCCGCGCCAGACGTTGTGGCTGGTATGTGTTCATTATCCTCTATATCTTTTATGTTAAATGCTTGTATGTATGCTTATTATGCTTTGTATAGGGACCTTTCTGGTCAATGGTGTGACAGCCCATGTCTTATTTGATTCGGGGGCTACCCGATCTTTTGTATCTCTTGCGCTTAGCAAGAAATTCCGAGATACACCGGGGACTCTGGACAGCCCGCTCGAGGTGGAGATTGTGGATGATCGCATTGTGAGTGCTACGAGGGTGTGTCAGGATTGCGTCATGAATGTGCACGGCGAAAGGTTTCACGTTGATTTGGTTCCCATACCATTGCGAGGATTGAAGGTGATTATTGGGATGGACTGGCTGGGGGCCAATGGGGCTATGATCGATTGTGAACGGCAGCTCGTCCGGGTTCGAACCCCAAGAGGGGGAGAACTGGTTATCCACGGTGAGAGGACTACGCAGGGCCCGACCCTTTGTTCAGCCGCGAGGGCGAGGAGGTTTTTGCAGCAGGGCTGCATGGGATTTTTGGCCTATGTTTCAGATACACGAGTGGAGGCACTGATAGATATCGATGGTGTACCAGTGGTGCGGGAATTTCGGGATGTTTTTCCCGAAGAGTTACCTGGGGTGCCTCCTGAGAGGAAGGTGGAGTTTCGAATTGATCTGGTACCCGGAGCCGCCCCGATAGCAAAGGCACCATATCGGTTGGCGCCACCCGAGATGCAGGAATTATCTGCACAGCTTCAAGAGCTACTAGACCGAGGGTTCATCCGTCCGAGTAGTTCTCCGTGGGGAGCTCCGATCCTTTTCGTGAAAAGGAAGGACGGGTCGCACCGGATGTGCATCGATTACAGGGAGCTGAATAAGCTGACGGTGAAGAACCGTAATCCTATGCCTAGGATTGACGACTTGTTTGATCAGCTTCAGGGAGCATCGTGGTTCTCTAAGATTGATCTTCGGTCAGGGTACCATCAAATGAGGATTCGGGATGAGGATATACCGAAGACAGCTTTCAGGACTCGTTATGGGCATTACGAGTTCGTGGTGATGCCGTTCGGGCTCACCAATGCTCCGGCCGCGTTCATGGATCTCATGAATCGGGCGTGCAGGCCGATGTTGGATCAGTCGGTGATTGTTTTTATTGATGATATCCTGGTCTACTCCAAGACCAGGGAACAACATGAGCAACATTTGAGAGAGGTATTGGAGACCTTGAGGGCAGAGAAACTGTATGTGAAGCTCTCCAAGTGTGACTTTTGGTTACGGGAAGTGCAGTTTCTGGGTCATGTTGTTAATAAAGAGGGTATTTCGGTTGACCCATCGAAGGTGGAGGCTGTGATGCGATGGGAGGTACCGAGGAATGCCTCGAAGATTCGTAGCTTCCTGGGCTTAGCGGGTTATTATCGGAGATTTATCCAGGATTTCTCCAAGATTGCGGTACCATTGACCCGTTTGACCAAGAAGAATGTGGCTTTTCGATGAGGTGAGGATCAGCAGAGGGCTTTTGAGACTCTGAGGTAGAAGTTATGTGAGGCTCCGATCCTAGTATTGCCCGAAGGATTGGACGATTTCTTGGTATATTGTGATGCATCGATTTCAGGTCTGGGTGCGGTACTGATGCAGAGGGGTCGTGTGATCGCATATGCCTCGAGGCAGTTGAAGCCTCACGAGGCAAATTACCCCACGCATGACCTGGAGTTGGGGGCAGTGGTGTTTGCCCTCAAGATTTGGAGGCACTATTTATATGGGGTGAAATTCGTTGTGTATACCGATCACAAGAGTCTGAAGTATTTGATGGACCAGCAAAACCTGAATATGCGTCAGAGGAGATGGTTGGACGTGCTAAAGGACTATGACTGCAAGATCCTATACCATCCAGGGAAGGTCAACGTGGTGGCCGATGCCTTGAGTCGCAAAGCGACGGGGTCGGCGATGAAGGATATTTGTTTAAGGGTGACGGTAAGCCCACCCTTGATAGACATGATTCGAGAGGCTCAGGTCGAGGGGTGAAGAAGGAGAACTGGAAATTGGAAAGAATTCGGGGGCAGTATCATTTGTTTGTTAAGGATAGTCGTGGCTTGTTGACGCAGTGTGGTCGAGTATGGGTGCCAATGTCGGGGGGAGTGAGGTAGAGATTGTTAAAGGAGGCACACAGGTCCAAATTTTCTATACACCCAAGTGCGACAAAAATGTATAGCGATTTGAGAATGAGCTATTGGTGGCCCTGCATGAAGCGGGAGATCGCCAGGTATGTGGAGCGATGCTTGACCCGTGGGAAGGTCAAGGCCGAGCACCAGCGACCTCATGGTAAGGTTCAGCCATTACCCATTCCCATGTGGAAGTGGGAAGAGATCATTATGGATTTCATCACGAAGCTACCGCAGACAGCGAGGGGAGTCGATTCCATATGGGTGATTGTGGATAGACTGACGAAGAGTGCTCACTTAATTCCGATCTCCGAGAGTATATCTGTAGAGAAGTTGGCGGACATTTATGTTCAAGAGGTGGTGGCCAGGCACGGAATGCCGGTATCAGTGGTTTCAGATAGGGATGTTCGGTTTACATCCAGGTTTTGGAGGAAGTTCCATGAGGAACTGGGTACCCAGCTACATTTTAGTATGGCATATCACCCTCAGACCGACGGCCAAAGTGAGAGGACGATCCAGACACTGGAGGACATGCTGCGGGCATGTGTACTGGATTTCGGAGGGAGTTGGGATACGTACCTCCCACTGGCATAGTTTTCATACAATAATAGCTATCATGCCAGTATTGATCGAGCACCGTTTGAGATGTTATATGGACGGAGGTACAGGACCCCAATATGCTGGGATGAGGTTGGACATCGGGTTTTGGGGAGCACGGAGCTGGTACTCGAGACCACCGGACTGATTCAGTAGGTACGCGATAGATTGCGAGTCGTGCAGAGTCGTCAGAAAATCTATGCGGGCCGGCATCGATCAGACCTCGAATTTCAGGAAGGAGACTTTGTCTTACTGAAGGTGTCACCCTGGAAAGGGATTATCCAGTTCCGCAAGAGGGGCAAATTGGGGCCTTGATTTATAGGCCCGTTCAGGATCATCGCCCGGGTGGGCAAGGTGGCGTATCGTTTAGAGCTCCCAGAGAAGCTTAGTCGGATTCACAACACCTTCCATGTGTCTCAGCTCCGGAAGTGTGTTGCCGACGAGTCTTCAGTCATATCCTTGGACGACATTCAGTTGCATAGGATCCTGAATTATGTCGAGAGACCAATTGCGATTCTATACCAGAAGACGAAAAGGCTCCGTAATAAAGAAGTAAAGTTGGTAAAGGTGCAATGGCAGCACCGAAAGGGTTCCGAATGGACTTGGGAACCGTAAAGTGAGATGCGAGGCTTCTATCCGGAGTTGTTTGGACCAGCAGGCTTCGAGGACGAAGCCTAATTCAAGTGGGGGAGAGTTGTAACACCCTGATCCTCAGGTATGAATAAAGATATTTCAGTGTGGATTTTTGGAGGATCTACTCGGCGAGTTGGCTTCCCAACTCGTCGATTAGTAGCGGGTTTGGACGCGGGGGTTTAATGATCTACTCGCCGAGTAGATGCTGGCAGATGAAACCCTAGATTCCAGGGCCTTGTACCCTATTTAAAGGGTCATTAGCCTCCCTTGGCCTCCCCTTTACCGCTCCATACCTCCTTAAAACCCTGATTCGAGTGTGAGTGTGTTCTTCGTGATTTTGAAGCTTGAAGGAGGGATTTAGTGAAGGAATCACTTGAGGAATCAAGCTAGAAGAAGCAAGGGCTCATGGGTATTCTGGATCTACTTCTGTAGAGCACTTTCTAAAGGTACTAAGCTATTTCTTGGCTCATTTCCACCCAAAACCCTCTTGTGCATGGATTCTAAGAAAGGGCTTTTGCGTTTAAGCCAAGATCTGAAGTTGTAACTTCAGATCTGAACTCCTTTTGACCTTAAGATGCATAAAGTTATCAGTTGAGCTTAGCATGTACCTTCCCTCAAGTGTATTACCCCATTCCAAGCTTATATTTGCTATTTTAGGGCCTTAAAGCCTTGCATGCACGTAAAGTTTGCAACTTTACATGGAAAGCATGCCTCAGGAGCCTAGATCTGCAGTTTGGAAGCTTTGCATGGCTCAAAAAGGGTCTGTATGGCTTGAGATCTAAAAGGACTCGGCGAGTCACAGGGGGTGACTCAGCGAGTCATTTGAAGGCAGGCATGGAGTCGCCGAGTTGGATGAACAACTCGGCGAGCCCGAAGAATTTTGCCATGAACTCGGCGAGCTGGATGAACAACCCGGCGAGTCGAGTAGGATTTCCCAATGGCTGGATGTTCATAGACGTGTCGAGTGTCAAGCAAGGGAACTCGACGTATGACCTTAGATTATCAATCAAGACTGTATGAACTCGACGAGTCGCCTCGATGACTCGGCGAGTAGATGATATTCTGGGAAACTCGGCGAGTCACTAGTTGTACTCGGCGAGTTAGGGTCAACATGGACAGTTGACTTGACCTTGGTTGTAGTTGACCAGGATGGACTTTGGGGAAATGACAGGATATTGTATGACACTTTTTAGGCAGTTGCGTGGAGCAGCCTGTGGGGTACGTTTGGTTGCAAAGTGTCAGTTCAGCATTTGTGACAGGTGAGTCTTCTCACCATACCCATGGGTCTAAGGCACCAAGTCCGGCCCATTATGTGTTTATGACATATGTGGTAGATATTTTGTGTGCTATTATGTGATGGCATGTTATGCATAAAGACCCCCCGAGGGGAGCCCGTGGCATTGGATGTAAGACCATGTGGGGTAGCCCATGGCAGTCCTAGGTGAAGACCATGTGGGGTAGCCCATGGCATTGGATGTAAGGCCATGTAGTGGAGCCCATGGCAGTCCTAGGCAAAGACCATGTGGGGTAGCCCATGGCACTTTCTCAGGTTTCATGTATGCATGGCTTACGTGATATGTGTGTAGCTTTTATCGCTAACAGGATATATGATATATGGTTTGTGTGTGTGGTATGCTCTGGGAAACTCACTAAGCATTTCGCTTACAGGTTGATTGATTGTTTCAGGTACTTCAGAGACGAAGGGCAAAGGCAAGGCATGATGACGTGGCGTGCACTCTACCCCTCTTTTTGTGTGATGGGACTATCTGATGTTTTCAAAAGTACATTGAAATTGTAATAATTATTATTTGGGAAACAAATGGGTTGGAAATTATGAGTGATGGGAATTATTTGAGTAATTAAAAATGAAAAAAAAATCTTGATAAAAATTGGGTCGTTACATTCGTCTTGAGGGATCTTCTCTACATCCACCAAGATTTGGTTATACTCTTTTTGAGTTTTGATCATTCTGTTCGTTCCAGAGTGAACAAACGAACCCAATGTTATTGCTTCCTAGATTAGATAGCCATTGTCTTCAGATCCTACGACGTAGTCTTCAAAGTGATGCGCCCATACTTCATAATCTTGGGTATAGAGAATGGGAACTCTTGTAGTGAGTCCTATATTGTTGGAGATGTTGATTGGATTGACTTGAGAATCGTCGTGAGACATGATGAAAAACTTATTCTTTTAAACGGCTTGAATCAAACTTGTAAAGATGAGACTAGGGTTTTATTGAACACTAAATACACCATCGACAGGAAGAAGACGGATTCTATATATTCGATAAAAGCGGAAACCCTAATTGATTCTTCAAACATAAGAGATGTGTATATATTACACAATATCCTGCTCTGATACCAATTGATGAGAGTATAGCGCTAGTAGATCGACAGATTCAAAACAGATAAACAAGAATGAAGTAATCAAAGAACACAAGAATGGATCAAATGATGCTGAATGATTAATATCTCACACCTCAGAAGAGCTCGATGAAGAACTTCGAATGTAGAGGTGTGTTTTAGGGTTACAATCCAAAAGTTATTAATCAGAACAACATCTTTAAAGCTATACATGCATGCATAATATATAGTCTAACCCTACGCTTAAACCACGGTTGGACATGCCCAAACTGGGTAATCAAAATATCAACATTAAGCTCATATGACGCAACACTCTAAACCCAACAATTTTACCATAAGTTGGGACTTATTCATAAATTATTGTAAATAATGGGACTTTAATAAAACCAGATAAATAATGAAATCGGTAAACCAGGAAAAATGGGTCAAATCGTCACTTTTACCGGTAATTGAGATTTTTTCGTAAGAAAATTTAGTTTGAGACTTTTTCGTAAATTAGGGTAAAATATTGTGAGAACTAAAAAAATGTGCGAGCTTGCTTGCGAACTCATAATCAACTTGTCATTTTTCAAAACCGAAAACATTAGTCTTTTCCAAACGGTGCGTCTAAGCCATATTTAGGCTAAAAAAGATTTGATGATTTTGTTTATTTATTTTTGAAATTTCCAGGTATGCACAATCAGCAATCGTATGGAATGTTGATGAGCACAATCAGCAATCATATGGACTGCGGTTGTGTTGGATTAAGTGTCTAACCCATAACTATTTTGGTATATAATTGACCCGATTGTGAGCATGATCCTTTTGGGTTGCCTTCACTATTATATAAATAATATATTAAAAGAGAAATCATATTAAAAGAGAAATCATATTGTTTAATTAATATTAGTCAAGAATTAATAATAATTAATTTTTGTGGCTAAAAGAGATTAATTAAATAAAGGGGACTGATATTGCAATTATATGATAATTGCAATTGGGCTATGGATTCCTAATGGAAAGGGGATTGGACAAAATCTATGGGAAGCCCGAATGGATTTCGTCCAAGGTCTTTCTAAGGGAACTCCATGGGTTTCTTAAGGCCTAAGCAGAGAATTAGGGTTTCACCTGAAACCCTAGTAGCACACACAAGTATATAAAGACCCCTAAGGCTCCCAAAAACGTGGCTAAGTCATCTCTAAGGGTTCTTAGATGTTTTTTTGGTGCTTTTCCTCCCTATCCTAAGTCATCTTGTTGCTCATGGTGTTTTTGACTCCATTAGAGGTGCAACATTTGAGGCACTAAGCTTTCAAAGGTCAAGATCAAGAGGAATTGAGATTGTTATTACTACATAACAGTCAAGGTAATATCTAAACCCTTTTATTATGATAATATCGATTATTATATGCTAGATCTTGGGTTTATGAGCTTTGGATGATTATTGCATGTTCATTAGACAAACTAGATCCAAAGCTTTAGGGTTTGCATGTACACCATAGGATTGATGTAGTTCTCATAACCCATCAATGGCAATAGAGTCTAGGCTGTTTGTTTGATGTATTTGATGCTTTACATAATCGTTCAAGCTGAAAATCCCGAAAAACTGCATTCTGGAGGCTGAACTCGCTGATTTCATAGGTGAACTCGCTGAGTTCACTGGGAACTCGACGAGTCTATCCCTGACTCGACGAGTTTGTAGGTCTGATTGCTGTTTTTGCGGGATTTTGACCTGTTTTGGCTGTAGATAATTACCATAAACATTTTTATTGATAAAATCTTATTTTTATTATTTTGGAATGATTACCCTTACCAAAATACAAGATTATTGTCAAATTAATTAGATAATCATTGCCTTATGTGATAACTTGATTTATTTGAATTATATGATGGATTATCTTTCAAGAAATTGAATTAGGTCATATTTAGATAATCACCCAATTATTTGATTAATTGAATTATTTGTAATTTGATCTAGATGTTTTGAAAAGTTTCAAAACTTGCCCACAAGTTTTAGAATTTAAATTTTTGATTAAAAGTTTAATTTTGAAATATTAAATTCTAAACCCTAGTATTTTGAAAAGTTCAAATTACACCCTTATGGTTTTATTAAGTTAATTAAATGTGTAATTAAAAGAGAGTTAATAATTCCATAATGACATGGTTTAAGTTAATCAAATTAAAAGTATAATTTGTCAATAGATTAAACCACCTAGTATTTTAAAAGTGTAAAATACACCCTTATACTATATAGAATTACAAGTTTAATATTATACATGTATAAGTAAAATGTCAGTCTTACCGTTAGTAGGCTTCATTCTCGAAGCTGTTCTGTAAGGGGTGTTTAAGGAAATGGCATGTAAAATGACCACCATTGGGTATCCACTCTTACCCACCGCACTCTTGACTAGTGGATGATCATTAGCCGAATGGGTAGGATAGAACGCAACCTTCCATTATAAGTATAATGAAGTACAAAGTAACTAAACAATTTTTTTTTAATTCCCAAATCTTAGTTACTTTAAGAAAAAATGTGGAGTTGGTGTTATTCCATGAAATTACACTTTGTACCCTTTCTAAGACGTTAGTGGAGCGTGTGTGGTTAATCGGCACACTAATTGGGCTCTACGCAAAGGTGGCAAAGGGTGACTCGATGTTTGTGATAGATTGATGGAGCGTGTGTGGTTAACCGGAACGTCGATTAGGTGACTGTAACATTGGGGTAACCATGTATATTTGCATGGTTATCCACAACTTGTTTATGATCCTCGACATCCCAGTCACAAACGAAGGGCATACTCGAGATTTAAATGTGCCATTGAAAAGTTCAATGAATCTCAAAAGATCTAGGAGTTTCAATTCATTTAAAACTTCATTTTCAATTTTCATTTTTCATGATGGAAATTAGTAAATCGTCATTTACCTACCTTCAAATATTCTTCAATTTGGATTACGGCATCCCTCTTCCAAATTGTATAATATTGTGTTGGGTCCTAGCCTTCATATTTCATTTGGGTGTTATATCAAGGACTCCAATCAACAAACTTGAATTTTCTCCCGGTTTGTAAATGTCAATGTCTAACAAGTATGGTCTTCCTGAATCCGTTGGAAAGAATTTTCCACATGAAGATGATGTTCCACGATTGGATTATGGAAATGGAAATCATGCTTCACTTCCTCCACCTACTCCAATAATTCTCCCTGCCCCACATGTTCGAAGACTTGAAAAGTTCAAGGTTACTCAAGCCCTATTGGCAATGAAACATGAAGATGGAAAGTATGTATGTGCTCATGTCTTGGATACGAAGTTGCATATTGATAGATTGGGAATGTTGGGTGTCGATGTCTCAAGGAAGTTGGCTGTTGACTTGGTTCTTCAGTCACTTCCCGAATCATATAATAAGTTCATTGGAGAATACTATATGATGGATGACGATGTGACCCTTATTGATTTGACTTATTTGCTTATTGCTGCTGAATCAGCAATGATTTGGCGCACTAGTCAAGAAAATTTGTCTGGTAAATCAATGTCCCATCCTTTTATGAGAAATGGCAATATTGGAAGTCCAGAAAAGTTTTCTCTATGCAAGAGAAAGGCTGAGTCTGAGATAGTCCCGTGTACCATTCCAGAAAAATCCATATGTTTCTACTGCCAAAAGAGGGGGCATTGGTTACGAAGCTGCCATGACTACCTAAGAGATCTAGGAGATGGGAGAGTCAAGATGTATGACTCTGCTCTAGGTAAAATCCACTATCTAACTCTAGTAAGTTTTCTATTTTTTGATTCTTAATACATGATGTGATAAGATTACATTTTGATGTTTTGTAGGATCGCAGAAAAGAAAGGAAGCTTAAAGGAAGAAGTGAGCTGAGTTTGATCGCGAAGAAATGGATTTCGATCGCATGATTCGATGATTGGATTTTAAGCTGATACTTAGAGATATGATAGATTGCTTAGGAATATGTAATAACATAGTTTTCATTTGAATTTGCATTGTAAGGACAAGTTTTTCCGCACCTTCTTATAAATAAAATAAATTTTGAGTTTTGTCTTATTTATATATCCTTGCAATGTTATTTATGAAAATTGATGCTTGTGGGTTTCTATTGTAAGCAATATTAAGTGGATGTAATTGTTAGTTATCTTATTTATGGTAGTGTCGTAATTTTTCTGAGTAAGGAAAGATTCCTATCGCCTAAGTCTCAATTTTTGGATAGAAGCTTGGAATCATATGATTTGAATCATGTGATGTATGGAAATCTTGGTACTTAGGAAATTATGACTGGTTCCTTGATCACATAAGTATGTGAGTCAAGTGAAGGACTAAAGGACTAAAGCACAATGTTGTGCACTGGTCAAGTCCACCACAAATAACAATAAGACTATTCGTCATGATTTACTAAAAGTCTAGTAAATATGGTTATGCTTACAAGATTAAGTATAATTCTGAATCATTGAAAAGTTTCAATAATAGCAGAAGGAATAAGAAGAATCATTTAGGCAGAAAGATAAAAGTTTCACCAATCTGAAAAGATGGGAGAGTACTTTAGTACCATGTTTTATGATCGTCTTATTGATTGTGAAACCATATGAAAATTGATCCTCTAGGTAAACCTTGGTACACCGGTATGGCTAAGAAGAGGAATCGAAAATTAATGAAATGGTTAAATCAATAAGTGAATCATACTTCGTTCCAAAATCAAGTCTTAGATTCATACTCCAAGATTGTGACTTGAGTGACACATCTTAAGAAGTTTTAACACACTCATCAAATGTAGAGTAGAAAATTGTTTTTCTTACTCTTGCACGTTTGAAATTGGTAAATTATGATGTCTTGGATAAGACAAAGATCAACTAATACCAATTGTGTGTAGTGTTTGTCTTGATAAGAATCCGCACTAACTCTTGAATATTTGTTTGTCAAGACATGTTTCTTGACAAGAGAATCTTATATGTCAAGAGGTCAGCGAGAGTCTAAACGATCTTGAAAAGGTTCAAGAACGAATCAAGAGTAAACCTATTAGACACTAGCACACGACTTGAGGTTTGTAACCTATCGTGTTGACATATTCTTGTTTCTGTGTCATTCCAGTAAAGTTACTCATGCATATGAGTTCTACGAGTTATCAATAGACTACATAAAGGCAAGCACCTTGTTCAATGAAAGTACATTGACTAGTATAGGTGAGTTGCTAAATAACTTGGAAGCAATGGTGGGACCCTTGATGGCAAGAAATTAAAAATGAACAAGTTCAGTCCATATGAGTTTGGATTTGTCTTAAACCTTGTCTTATGATTATGGTTATGACAAATTCACAAGCGTAAGAACACATACACCATAAAATCTAAGTGTCATAAGGTTTCTCTCCTTCATGAAAATGATTGTGAGGAAACGCTTTCACTAGGAAGATTTTAAGGAGTTAGCTGTTGTGTAAATTGCATTCTCAAATTCGATTATGATTATGGCATCCCTCTTCATAGTTCGAATTGTGAGATTTGGCAATTAGTTTAAACATTTAAGACTTATTGCTATAAGTGCTGAAATTGTTTAGACACACATATAAGCTTTCTAAGGAAAGGTGTGTGAGGTTGAGAAGCTTAGATAAAGGCTTAACGAAGCATATCGTATTAGAAATATGAACTTTGGAAGTCAATAAGTATTGATTTCTAGAAGTCCAAATGTTTTCTGAATACGTGTCAACTCTAGTGGGAGCATAAATGTTATGATGGTATGGATATAATTATCATGTTAGTGGGAGCATGATTATTATTTTAGTATTGCAATTTAGCAATAGTAATTATAGAAAACAAAGTTTCAATTTGCAAAGGTTGAATAGTTGTTTTGCAATAATTAAGGGAGATAATATTATGCTTTGTTTCGAAATCTAAAAGCTTGGATCGAGAAATTTTAATCAACTTTAGTCAAAAGACATATATGGACGTTATGTTGAAAAGATTCAACTTAAAAGGATTCTATATATGGCAATATCATAACAAGGAACTGGTAAAGTATCACGTTTTTCATACGCTTCGGGTATAGGATCGACTGCATATGCTGTAATATTCGACCGTTCTTAAAATTTCCAAATACCTAGGGCATTAAGAGGGAAAAGGGACTAGAACCAGATTTGACTAAAATAATTAAACAACTGTCAAGTACAATCTAAGGTTCGCCAAGGATTGGTCACTTGTGGGCAATTAGAAGTATAGTAACGAATGGACCATAACGGCGTTATTATGATTAGATATGATTCTATTAATAATGAGTTGTCGTATGGCAAATATGGAAATATTTCCATATTGGGAGTTAGATATCGAGAATCTATGTCTAGATTAGAGACTTTTATGCAAGAAGGATGTTCAAAGGAATGTACTTTGAATGTGAGACTTCACATCTATGGAATTTTCTTGTAACAATCTCCAATAGAGAAATTTGTAATATCATTGGCACAGTCTTGGTGGCTTTGGTGATGTGACATTACAAAGTATCGTTTCATAAAATGTTAGAATCTAACATATTCTAGTAGTGGTGAGAATTTTGTGCTCTTACACTAACGATAAGGATTAGGGATTGTGAAATGAGCATCATTGGAAATGTTTTCAATTCATCTATTTCACAAAGTATGGACCATAGGTAAACAGAGTGTGCATGCTTGGTGCATGGGACAATTGTTGTTATAATTTAAGTAATAAGTTGATTATTCGAAACATTATACAATGAATAATGTGTAATCAATATGGTGACTAAATAAAAGGAGTTTTATTTATACTCAAAAGTTTGGGGCCATATTGGATTCGATTATTATTGGGTTTCACTTTGCATGTTTTGACTTTCCGAATAATAAGATTATTCAAACCATCTACAATCGCTTATGCTTTGGAAGTAGGTATGAAAGAAGACTGTCATGAATTGGCTTGTAGATTGTCTAAAGTGTATTAGACATAGAAAATGTATGTTGCAACGTTCATGAGTACTTATGAATTAAGATTTGAGTATTGGATTAAACCCACGCTCACTTGAATCACTTCATGGATTTTATCATGGGTGATTAGTTAGACGATAATATTTTATATTATTGAAACCGAGATGTGTGAGTTGTATTCTGCAAGTCGGTTGCACATTGATAATATGTAAACGCACCAGTAACTTGGTGCTATAAAACATATTGTTGTGTGTGATTTGATGAGTAGGTACAAGCAAGCATTTGAGTCGAAGTTTATATGTTCCTTTTACCCAAAGTGGGATAAAAAGCAATATATGTGGGCCCCTCGATGATTTACTAATGACACCCTAAGCGCTTGGCCAAGTCGGGACTAAGTTGATGTGTTCAATAGTAGTCTGTTGTCAGTCGTCATAAATCAAAAATCGGGAAACAACACATGAACAAAGAGTATGATTAAAATCCATGTCTCAGTTCATACGATATCTAAAATGGAGGAATATATGATCCCATATCTAAAGGACACGTTTCTAATATGATCAAAGTTCGACAGTGACTTTTGAAAGCTACGATTGTTGATCAGGTTCTGAAGTTATACGCAATATAGTTATTAAACTTATCCAAGTGGAAGACTGTTGGATTAGGTGTCTAAGCCCATAACTATTTTGGTATGTACTTGACCCGATTGTGAGCATGGTCCTTTTGGGTTGCCTTCACCATAGCAACTGATAAGATGAACTAAGGAGAAAAACGATTAATTATGATTTATTAATATATTATATGAATAATATATTAAGAGAGAAATCATATTGTTTAATTAATATTAGTCAATAATTAATAAGAATTAATTTTTGTGGCTAAAAGAGATTAATTAAATAAAGGGTCTGATATTGCAATTATATGATAGTTGCAATTGGGCTATGGATTCCTAATGGAAAGGGTATTAGATGAAATCTATGGGAAGCCCATATGGATTTCATCCAAGGGCATTCTAAGGGAACTCCATGGGTTGCTTAAGGCCTAAGCAGAGAATTAGGGTTTACCCTGAAACCCTAGCAGCCCACACAAGTATATAAAGACCCCTAAGGCTCCCAAAAACGTGGCTAACTCATCTCTAAGGGTTCTTGGACTTTTTTGGTGCTTCTCCTCCCTCTCCAAAGTCATCTTGTTGCTCATGGTGTTTGTGACTCCATTAGAGGTGCAACATTTGAGGCACTAAGCTTTCAAAGGTCAAGATCAAGAGGAATTGAGATTGTTGTTACTACATAACAGTCAAGGTACTATCTAAACCCTTTTATTATCATATTATCGATTATTATATGCTAGATCTAGGGTTTATGAGCTTTGTATGATTATTACATGTTCATTAGACAAACTAGATCCAACGATTTAGGGTTTATATGTACACCATAGGATTAATGTACTGCTCATAACCCATCAGGTTATGCACAATCAGCAACCATATGGATTGTTGATGAGCAATCAACAGTCCATATGACTGATGATTGTGCTCAACAGTCCATATGACCACTGATTGTTTTCATCGGTAGTCCATACGACTCTCAATTGTGCTCATCAACAGTCACACAAAAAAACAAAAAACAAATCGTCAAGTTTTTTTAGCCTAGATATCGCTTAGACGCACCATTTGGAGAAGATTAATGTTTTTATTGTTGAAAAATGATGAAGTGATTATGAGTTTGCAAGTTCTTACAAATCTTTTGGTTCTCAAAAGAACCAGACTCTCTCTCTTTCTCTGTGTGTGTGTATATAGGTTTACGTTCTATTGAAAACAAAAAACCCTAAAAATCATAAGAATGCATAAAAAAATATTTAGTTGAAAAGTTTTTTATATAATTTCATTGAAACGTTTTTTGAAAAAAAAAACAAAAACAATCGTTTTTTTTTTTGTTTTTTTTCTGCGAATATATCAAAAAAGCTGCGGGTTTTCATAATATAACATAAAAAATAAAGATTTGTGATCTCTAAGTATTTTTGTATGCATTTTTAGGATTTTTAGGGTTTTTTTGTTTATAATATAACCCTTCATAATATATATATATATATATATATATATATATATATATATATATATATATATATATATATATATATATATATATATATATATACAGAGAGAGAGAGAGAGAGTTTCATTTGAGACCATACTAATTCTGTAAGACATGTGGACACGATTCTAACCACTAATCTTGGAGATAAAAAAATAAAATTAAAAATTCTAAAATGCAAAATAAAAGGAAAATCTAAATTTTTTTTTTTTGAATATTTATTTCATTATTTAATTTATCCAAAAAATACAAAAATTATTGTTTTTTTCGAAATATAAGCGAAATATTCAAATAGAATATTACACTGTAAATAATCAAATCAAATTTTTAGAATGTTAGAATATTCTAATATTCTACTAAAATTGATAGATATGTTAAAATATTTTAATAATTATTATAATTATTAGATTTGTTAGAATATTTTAATATTCTATTAGACCTTTTTGAATATTTATAGTTTAATATATTTTATTAGAATATTCTAACATTCTAAAAATTCGATTTGAATACTTACATTATAATATTTTATTTAAATATTTCGTGTATATTTTGAAAAAAAAATGATAATTTTTTCATTTGTTTATTTATTTATTGGATAATATTAATGGCGAAATAATATGTAATACTTTTTTCTGAAAATTTTCATTTATTTTGCATTTTAAAATATGTTTTTTGATCTCTAAAATGATTGGCTAGAATTGTGTTCTAATGTCTCACAAAATATCATGGTGTTATATGAACCTAATATATATATATATATATATATATATATATATATATATATATATATATATATATATATATATATAGAGAGAGAGAGAGAGAGAGAGAGAAGGGTTATATGGAAACAAAAAAATCCTAAAATTCATAAAAAAAAATACTTAGAGATCAAAAATATTTTTTTTGACATTTTTTTACCTATATATTGTAGGTTTATTTACAAAATCTCTAAAAAAATAAATAAATTAATAAATCAATTTTTTTTGTTTTTTTTTTCAAAAATAAATCAGTGGAAATAAAGAAAAAGCTACGAAAATTCATAATATTAAATCAAAAAAAAAAAAAAGATTTATGATGTCTAAGTATTTTTTTTATGCATTTTTATGATTTTTAGTGTTAGGTTATTTTGTTTTCACTATCGATTGTGTGCATTTGTGGTTGATTCTGACTAATCATTTTAGTTATTTTAATAAAGTAATTAATGTATATTAAATCTTCAACATTTAATATGCATTAATTACTTTCTTAAAATAACTAAAATGATTGGTCCAAAATCAATTATACATGCACACAATAGATACTGAAAACATTTGAACCTCTCTCTCTCTCTCTCTCTCTCTCTCTCTCTCTCTCTCTATATATATATATATATATATATATATATATATATATATATATATATATATATATATATATATATATATATATATAAAGTGTCATCATCTACTTATGCGTGAAAGAAATTAGGAAAGGGATAGAAGCGCCGTTGGGTGGATGCCCACCATGTGCTGTGTTGTGTCGTCGAGTGGTGGTTACCTTTTCTTCAAACTTTTACTAGGTCAATTATACATAATTCATGCAGTGTGGTTTCTACTGTATTATGATAATTACACTTTTTTTTCCTTTGTAATAATTTATGGAAACCATAAAAGTTTCCAAGTAAGTTACAATAATAGTCCATATAGTTTACAAATCAAACAATTTTTTATCTTTGTGTTTTTTAACAATTTAGTCCTTAAGTAAGGATTTTTTTGTCGAACACATTGTTCTCCAACACAATTGAACCAATTCATCGTCAAAGAAACAAAAAAAGAGCCGGACAATTTAATTGTCAACTTCGTAATCATAGTTGAGTCTACCGTGAAACTCACTTCCAAAAGCATTACAATTCAAAAAATAAAATAAATATTTCATATACACGCATGGGCAGAGCTTTATTAGGGCCAGGGGTTGTGGTCCCCTTATTTTTTTGTTACAAATAGTCCCTGTACTTTCATTTAATACATATTAGATTAAAAAATATAAAATTTTGACGTTGGTCCCCCTGTTCTCCGATTTTATACATATTATATTTTCGCCCCCCTCCCAAAAAAAATAATATGTTGAAGCTCCGTCCCTATATAAACGAACATGATTTGCAAAATAATGGGTACATAAAATTTATGGGGTAAACCTTATGAGGAATCATTTCCTAAATTCTTTATGTACTATTACAACCTAGATGGAAAAAAAGCCTAGAACAATGGCATTCATTCAAACAAATAATCAAGACCGATTCGAGTTAATGCTCCTCTTGATTGGTTGCACGATGATCTTTGTTTTAAATGATTTCATATGTTTATAAAGTATATTTCTAAATCCTTTTTTAATTTATTTTTGTTGTCTTGTAGCTACGGACCTTCCTCGACAATTGTAGGGTTGCCCTCGTGATAGAACGCGACCCACCTAAAATGTGACTTCAAGGGCACCAATTATAAGTGATTGTGATGGATGGCAATAACCAAAATTTGCATGTTGTGTATGAGATATGTAAGGGTGGTGAAAGACTCTGTAAAATGGTTTGGTCTAGGCATAGTCGTAGATAGCAGTAAAAATGTGATTGTTCGTGTTCTGTTTTGAGTTTACGGTGTTTATGGCCAAAATGGGTTTACGGCCGTAAACTGTTTACGGCCGTAAACACCTTACGGTTCCTAGTCAGGTCTTTAAATAGCGAGTTATGTCAGCCTTTATGAGTTGTTGATGCTCTCGTATACTTCCAAGTTGTATCAGACGTTTTACAGTTTTAAAGCGTATGCAAGCTTGGTATTTTGCTCATTATTGGTTCATTAATTTGTGTTTGCATCTGTGATTGTCTTTGATCGTTGGTAGATCTATTTTCGGCACTTTACAATTGGTATCAGAGCAAGACCAGTGTCAAAGGCGTTCAACAGCTGCGTTTTCAACTAAATCGACACCCTCTGCAGTTTAGAGAAATTTATTTCAGTCTAAATCAAGGTTTCCAGAAGTTTACGGCCTTAGTTTACGGCCGTAAACTCCTCTTACGGCCTCATCTGCGCTCTTCAAAATCGATAGTTTTTCACGTCTCTCAAGCCTTCGTAATCACACCTTAGTTCTGGGATTTAATTGAGTTGTGTTTTAAAATTAAAATCGAACTTTTTATTTGAATTTCATTGACCGTAAACTAAATTACTCATAAAAATTGACTTTCTGTTAATCGAAATTTGCACCATTATTTTTCGGAGTTTAAATCAATAAGTATTCTTGGACCGTAAACTAGAGTTTACGGCCGTAAACTACTTAACTTAAGGTTTACGACATCGAGTTTCCGGCTTAAAATTTACGGCTACGTGAGTTGATTTTATAAAATTGAAATTAATTATTGAGTTAGTTTTAAAACAAAATAACTCTTGACCGTAAACTCCAGTTTACGGCCGGGAGTTTACGGCCCAGTATTTTCTGCTTTTATTTACACGACAGAATCAGTATTTTTACAGCCTTAAATTTTTTGTGATATTTTTTTAAATAAAAAAAAATGGATACACAAAATTCAACTCAATACCAAGAGCTTGATGCTGTGATGGGTACAACCACACGAATTCCAAGACTTATGTCAGCTGATGGTTTCCCCGAGTGGAAATATAGAATTGAGAAGTATATAAAGATGAAAGACTTTAAGATTTGGAAATGTGTCTTAAAGGATCCAGTCAGAATCACCACTATGGTTGGGGGAAAGGTAGTCGATAAGGAAATTGAAAATTACACTGACGAAGATTTTGAGAGTATAGAAGAACAAGAAAAGGCTTTGGCCATTTTGACTATGGCTTTATCTCCAGACATTGCTCAAGGATTCAGAGAGTATACTTCTGCCAAAGCTTTGTGGGAAGCCCTCATTGAAGTATATGAGGGAAATGAAGACATGCGGGAAAGTCGCCAAGATATGCTGAGACAACGCTTCAACATGTTTAATTATGTTCCTGGAGAGACTCTCGAAGCCCAACTGCAGAGGTTTACCACTCTCAACACTGAAATGACTGTGGCAGGAATTTTCTATACGAAGTCAGAGATTAACAAGAAGCTACTAAATGCTCTCCCAAAATCTTGGGACATGAATGTAGCAGTAATCAAGAAGACTAAGGATCTTAGTCGACTTTCCCTAGCTGAAGTGATGGCTGTCATCAAAGCGTGTGATATTGATGACAAACAGCGAGAGATCAATCATGTGAACTCATACTCATCTGCCAATCTTGGCATTTCATCTAATAATGCTCTCTCCTCTTTTTCTTATACTTCTGCAGGTTCATCTTCCTCTGCACCGGTCATTCCTTACCCTCAAGGACAGCCAATTACATCCACCCAAAATGCTTCATCCTCTAATGTGGCCTCTTCAACAAAGGGAAAGGAGGGTGATGAAAACCTTGTCTTTGCAGCAGGACTTGTGAATTGCTACAATGCTCTTGTAGCTGGGGAACTTCCTCCTCAACTTTCATTTGCAGATCTCGATCAAATCCATCCAGAGGATGTGGAGGAAATGGACATCACATGGCAAATTGCAATGGCTGTATTTAGGGCAAAACAGTTTGCCAAAAAGACAGGAAAGAACAATTGGGGAATAAGTGCTGACAAGAAGGTTGGATTCAACAAAGGAAAGCTTCGATGTTTCAATTGCCACGAGCCAGGGCACTTTGCTCGTGATTGCCCACACCCTGATAGAAGGGTCAATAATGACAGAACAATGGTTGCAGTTGGGAATAATCGAAGCAGTGGTCAAGCAAACAATGAAAAGGCTATGGTTGCTCAATCATTTGACTGGGATGATCAAATACAAGCCTTAAATTTGTCTGGAACAGAAAATGCTCACCTAGCACAAGTGAGGAATGACGTTCAAGCAAGGACTGCAGCAGCTGAAGATAACATGATGAAACTTCAATTTGGCTTGATGGTATCCTCCTCCCATGAACCTAACTCATACAAGGTAAGTCTCCCATCATGTTCTAAGGCTTGTATAGATTATGTGAAAACTTTACAGGATAAAATTGAGACATTAGGTAATGAAGTAGAAAATCTTAGGATTCTTCGTGAACTCAATGATAAATTAATAAGAGACGTAGAAGACCTTAGATATGAAGGGTATTGACTTCGAAAAGGACAAAAACCACTTAAAGCTCAACTAGAATCAAAAATTAAAGACTTTAGGAGACTCCAGGAAGACTACAGCAACAAATGTGAAAATTACAATTATGTAGTCAAACAAAATGCTGAGCTTGTAGCTGAAGTTGAATCATTGAAAGGAAACTTTGAGACCGCCAAACTTGATGTCAGAAAATATGATTTCTCAAGTGAGGTGGTTGCAAATATGATAGACCAAAGTATGCAATTTAAAAGAAATCAATCAAAAGGTCTAGGGTATAAATTTGTACCTCCTCCCTTCAATCATTCATACGAGCCCAAGCCTTTGTCCAAAGAAGAGATTGCCAATGAATCATTTATGATTTATGGCAAGCCCTCCGGTTTTGTTTCGGGAGGATTTATTAATGTTGAAAGTACTAACATTTCTACTTCTCCTGCAGATCAATCCTTGAATCAGTCAAAGCACAAAGTTGAAGGATGTGTTTCTGATAATAAAATCGAGTCTAAACCTGAAGCTTTTGTTTTAAATAAAGACAATTCTTTGTTAAATGTGTTGAGTGACAATTTTTCTTGTGGTGTTTTAAATTATTCTGATACAGTAGCTGCTATCTCTGATACAGTTTTGAATGTTTCTGATATGTCTGATAAATCTTTGAACACTTTGGTTGACAATTTAAACGTCTGTGATAAAAATGTTAACATACCATTAGTCTCACAACCCTCAATAAATACAGCACCCTCACTTGCCTCACCACTTGATAATACTGCATGTTTTTGTGAGACAAGCAAGGGTGTTTGTGGGAAAAACAAATCTGACAAATGCAACACAAGTTCTAACAATAACTATCAGATTTGTTTTAATTGCGGCACTAAGGGTCATATTGCTAGAAATTGTCTTAATCGAATGTTCGTGAATTATAATCTTCCAAGAGGAGAGAACGAATTCAGAGGAAGATCATTAAATAGAAATTCCTCTAGAAGTCGCTCTCGAAATGACTATTGGGTAGATAAAAGAAATAGAAAAAGGGGCATATTTCACAGTCATAAAAGGTTTTTTAATCACCTTGTCCTGAACAGTCTGTCAAAAGGGAGCATAACCATGCAAAGGTCAAGCTCATCCCAAAGCTATAATGGATCTTCAACCAATTCTGGTAGAAGTAAATCTTGCTTTAAGCAGATCGTCAGACATAAAATGACAAAGTTGACTGAATTTTTCAAAAAACCTAATTATATATGGAAACCCAAATCTATTCCCAATACGTCTTCTGTATCCTCAGAGAAGCTCATGTGCAATAAATCTGAAAAGGCATCGGGATTACCCAGGAAGATTATGACCTGGGTGCCCAAATCTAATTAAACCCACCCATTTTGCAGGGGCAGTTGCGGGGAAATGTCGTCAGACCATGGTTCGTCGACAGCGGCTGTTCCCGGCACATGACAGGAGACATCACCCAATTGAACGACATTCAATCATTTAATGGGGGATACGTCTCTTTTGCGGGTGGAGATGGAGGAAAAATTACACAAAAGGGCACGGTATCAAATGGAGTCTTGAGTTTTGAAAATGTGAATTTCGCTCCAGAGCTAAAACACAGCCTGCTAAGTGTTTCGCAAATCTGTGACAAAGGCTATTCTACGCATTTCACTGACAAGGAATGCATGATTTTAAAGCCAGGTTTTGTCATCCCTGAAGAATGGATTCTCGTAAAGTCAAAAAGGGATGGAAATGCCTATATTATCGATATGAATAGCAATCTTCCAAAGCAGGTTACTTGTTTGTTCTCCAAGATCACTGAGCAAACCGCAATGTTATGGCACCGAAGATTAGGTCATGCCAATGCCAAAAATCTCAATCGTCTTGCAAAGAATGAGATGGTCCGAGGATTACCTGTCAGAGACTTTATCACGTTTGAGAAATGTGTGTCCTGTGCTCAAGGAAAGCATCATCGAAAGCCACATTTACCGAAGCAAGTTAACTCAATAAGTCAGGTTCTACAACTTCTTCACATGGACCTATTTGGTCCAGTGAATGTGCTAAGCATTAATAGGAGTTCCTACTGTCTTGTTGTCATTGATGATTTTTCTCGTTTTACGTGGGTTTTCTTTCTATCCAACAAAGCTGGCGTCGCTGAATTGATCAAGAGGTTCATCATACTTATTGAGAATCAGACCAATCATAGGGTGAAGGCTATTCGCACCGATAATGGTACGGAATTCAAGAATTCGGTTCTCAATCACTTCTGTTATGAGAAGGGGATCTTACATCAATTTAGTTCCGCTCACACACCTCAACAAAATGGTGTTGCTGAGAGGCGAAACAGAACACTTAAGGATGCAGCAAGGACGATGTTGTGTGACTCCAAGCTCCCTGTTTTCTTTTGGGCAGAGGCAATAAACACTGCCTGTTATGTTCAAAATCGAGTACTCATCAACAAAGCTCAAATGAAAACTCCGTATGAAATTTACTATGGTCACAAACCGTCAGTTAGTCATTTTCGAGTTTTTGGCTGTCCCTGCACCCTTCTTCACCTAGATGCCAATCCGAAGTTTAATGCCAAAGCTGATGAATGCTATTTTATTGGGTATGCTGCACGTACCGCTTATCGAGTCTACAACAAGAAAACCAAACAGATTGTGGAATCCTATGACGTGTGTTGGTTAGAAGAGAATGAGACAGACGCGAGAGTGGGTCCGGACTGGTTGTTTGATTACAAGTCACTTTTCAAATCCTTAAACGTGTATTCAAATGATGTTTCAAGAACCGATTCGCATTTGAAGAGTATCTCTGAAGATGAAGTCGAAGAAGTAGTATACAAACCTGTATCTAAAACCTTCAATTCACTGAAAGAAAAATCTAAAGCTTCTACTGAATGGGGGTCCTCCGTTTCGCACAAAGGAGAATCTTCTGCTCCAGTTGAGGGGGAGTCCTCTGCTTCATCTGAGGGGGAGCCGTCTGCTGAAATTGAAAGGGAATCTTCTGTAACATCCTTCAATCCTCAATCAAACCAGATTGATTCTTCGAATGTTGAATCAAGACCTTCCACATTATTAGAGAAAGAGTTCATTCCAACTGATGCTTTCGCTGTCTCTTCAAACCTGATGGAATTACTCTTTCCTGACCTTATCGCCGATGAGTATGTTGCAGAACCATCTAGTTCTACTCAACAAACAAATGAAGGAGGACTTAACATTCACACTCTACCTGTCTCTATCAATGACATCAGCCAAGAAATTCCCTCTAGGATTCAACGAGATCATCCGCTCAAGAACGTTATAGGCCAGCTAGACAGTGGTGTTAAAACCAGAAGTCAAAGTGGAGACGTGAATACATGTCTGTATTCTTGTTTCATTTCTCAAATTGAGCCCAAGAATGTAGAAATGGCTCTAAATGAACCTAGCTGGGTGGATGCGATGCATGAAGAATTGCATCAATTTGAAAAACTAGGTGTTTGGAAGTTAGTTGAGTTACCAAAGGGCAAAAAGTCTCTTGACACACGATGGGTTTATCGTAACAAGCAGGACGATTCAGGGGTCATTGTGCGAAACAAGGCCAGATTGGTAGTTCGCGGATTTCGACAAGTCGAGGGTCTTGACTACACTGAGGTTTATGCTCCCGTAGCTCGCTTAGAGGCCATTCGTATCTTCTTGGCGTACGCTTCGTATATGAACTTCACTGTTTTTCAGATGGATGTCAAGACTGCCTTCTTGTATGGCAAGGTGAAGGAAGAAATCTACGTTGATCAACCTCCAGGGTTTGTCGACCCAAAGTTTCCTAATCATGTCTACAAGTTGGATAAAGCGTTGTATGGACTGCATCAGGCTCCTAGAGCATGGTATGCAACTCTAACAAAGCACTTGCTCGAACATGGCTATACACGTGGTACTATCGATCAAACATTATTTATAAAGCATGTCGACAAGGACCAGATACTTGTTCAAATATACGTCGACGACATAATCTTTGGATCCACAAGCCAACAACTTTGCAAGGAGTTCGAAAGTGTAATGAAGAAACGATTTGAAATGAGTTCTTTGGGAGAAATGACCATGTTTTTGGGGCTTCAGGTTAAACAGAATTCAACCGGCATCCTTCTTCATCAGGCCAAGTACGTGGATGATATTCTTGAGAAGTTCGCACTTCATGATGCTAAATCTGCCTCAACACCGATGGCTGAACGACCCCTCCTGTCTCCAGATCCAGAAGGCGAACCCGTAGATCAAACTCTTTATCGATCGATGATCGGATCCCTAATGTATCTTACTGCAAGTCGACCAGACATTATGTTCGCAGTTTGTCAATGCGCTCGCTTTCAGGCTAATCCTAAACTCTCTCATCTTATTGCCGTTAAAAGAATTTTTCAGTATATCAAAGGAAGCCCTAAATTGGGTCTTTGGTATCCGAAGAATTCTGAATTTAATCTTTATGCTTTTACTGACAGCAATTATGGAGGTTGTGAGCTTGACAGGAAATCAACTTCAGGAGGATGTCAATACCTAGGTGACAGACTAGTTTCATGGCAATGCAAGAATCAGCACACTGTCTCGACTTCGACAGCAGAGGCAGAATATGTGGCAGCATCAGCCTGCTGTTCTCAAGTTATTTGGATCCAACATCAGCTGTTGGACTACGGTTTGAATTACTCAGAAACCCCTATCTTTTGTGATAATGAGGCTGCCATACAAATTGCTAAGAACCCAGTCCAACACTCTAAAACCAAGCACATCGATATTAAAATTCACTTTATCAGAGACTGTTATGAACGATCTTTAATTCGAATCGAACAAGTCCACACTGATAACAATGTGGCTGACTTGTTCACAAAACCTTTTAACAAAGCTCGTTTTGATGTGCTTGTGGGATTTCTGAAAATGATACGTTTTGAGGATTAAGTTTTTTTTTTTTTTTAATTTTATTTCATTTTTTTTTCGTCCTCTTAGTCTATTTTAACATTTTACCAAGTTTGTCTTCAATTTTTGTTAGGTATGTTTAAATTTGCGCATTTTTTCCTTTTGTTTCAAACTCTCAACTATGCACAAATTTAGGGGGAGAAAGAAAATACAAAAACAACAAAAATTACAAAAATCCAAAAATAATGTCATTTCAGTAAAGAATCTAAATTAGGGTTATTTCAAAGCAGCCTTCGTTGTAAGTAGTGTGATGGGAAATGATATTAATAAGTGATAAAGGACGACCTGAATCGGCGTAACGTACCTACGTTGAATCTTCTACGCTCTGCGCTCGATGTGCTGGTAGGCGCGAAAGATTTTAAAAGGGGACTTGACTAGGAAAGTTGAACCTAATGAATTTAAGGACTCGACAAACTTGACCTAGTTAGATCCGTTTAATCTGACATCACGACGCTCGGATAGGTTGAGCAGGGAGATAAACATGAGAATCTACTCGTCACATTAATTGAACCCGTACTTGGAACCGTGGCTTAACTTTTCCTCGATGTGCGGATTCTGTCCTTAATTCCGGTTGGATGGGGCGACTGATAAATTCCGATAAATTAGGTCTGTAGAAAATCGTTTTCTTTCTTTCTTTCTGTTAGTCATATGTTGTCTCCTTTGCGCGACTTCTAATCCGACCTGGTACACAACATATGCAACTCCATTTCTTTGTAGGAAATATATATGCGCTTGAAATATATGTGTGAACTATATATGTGATAAACTTCTCATCTGTTAGCCACATGCTGTCTCCTTTGCGTGACTTCTAATCCGACCTGGTACACAGCATATGCAACCTTCTTCTTCTCAACCCCTCTAAAGTAGTTAGCAATAGGATTCTGTATCCCTTGTCTCTCTGAATGATTGTCTGCTCACCCGGTGTAAGGAGTACTCTGGAAGTTCTTGATGGCTGGGGCATATCAGGAAGCGGGAAACACGTTCCAGTACACCTAAAATTGAACTCATACAGATTGTCTGTAGATCTCGCTGCTCAATTTAGGTGGACAACAATATCCCTGGTTGTAGTCAATTAAATGGTCATAAGGTAATTTCACGTAAGATTTAGGAGTTATAATAATTACCAGAAATTTACAATTAGGTATATGCCCGAACTATGTCATTGGTAAAAGGTCCAAAATGTCACAAATCCTTCGCGTTTAAGTGGACCACAATACTGGCAATCGGTCAGACGAAGATGTGAAAATAAGGGTACCGACAAGTAGAATAAGGTCGTCCAATAACTTTGATTCAAGCATCACAAAAGAAGTGGTAGTTAAAGTATTTCTTAATTTATTTGACGTTGAATTGTATTTTTAATTTTATTTTTATTTTTATTTTTATTTTTATTTCTATTTTTTTAATTTTAATTTTTTTTTATTTAATTTTTCAACTTAAAATTTTATATTAATTTTATTTTACTTTTATTTTAAAAGGTTTTTATTAAATTAATCCTCAAAAGGTTTCATTTTTATTAATTGGCGAAAAATTAGAAAGACTGGGTAGCTATCAGGCAGGAAGGTAAGAAAAAGGGAAAGGTAAAAAGGTAAAAAGGGGAGTTCTCGGCCGGAATCTCCCCACTCAACAGTTTCCGGCCGCAAACCTCTTCCAAAAGGCTCTCAAGGTGTCGAAAAATTTTTCTTCGATTTTCGGAAAAACAAGTATACCATCGTGAAGGTAGTATCGTGTAGATCACGAATATATATTTTGTTTCACGGAATCTCATTGCATTGTGCTTAAAATTAAATAAACTCAAGTTGAGGAGTTTACGGCCGTAAGCTTAGGCCGTAAACTCTGAAACTTGATGATTTGGATTCGAAATTGTTTTGTTATGATGCGCCTTCTCGTTGTGTTCACGACTATATGCTTCTCGTTCGTCATCTCAAAGTGAAAAGACAAATTTTTGGCCTTTTTCGGTGTAGACATTCATAGGCCGTAAACTCCCAGTTTACGGCCCGTGAATTCAAGTGCAACTTTTCTGGTCGGTTTGAAATATTCCATAGATAATTATGCATCGTATTTTCGAAGTAATTTCTAGGCCGTAAACTGGAGTTTACGGCCCAAGAACGTTTGTCGATTCAAGCTGTTTGTTTGACTGGGTAACGATTGCTTGATTTTTCCTTGCTTAAGCCGTGAACCTAAATTATTCTAAGGGAGTTCTTTAGGCCGTAAACTAGAGTTTACGGCCCAAGAACCAAAACTGTCAAAAGGTTTAATTTTTGAAACATACATCTCTAATAAATAATTTTTATTTTGATCAAATTTTATTGTCATATGTTTGTCAAAATAAGTTTTATTATTGGTGTAGGTTTCTTACAACTGTGTTTGAGTGCAGATAAATGGCAAATCTCAAGTTTGCAGACATGCACAATCTGGCGATAGTTCTTGCTGATCCACCTGTCGTCCATTCCGATATGCTTTCAATGATTCACAGGTTGCGTGAATGTTGTATTGCATCAGCTTTGACAGTCAATCCGGTGATCTACCAGAACATCGTTCGTGAGTTTTGGGCGATGGCAAGGACGCAGCTGGATGATGATGGAAATTTCACAGTCGCGGCGAAGGTGCAAGGACGAGATATTGTAATCGATGAAAGTTTTGTTCGAAATGCGTTGCTGATTGATGATCAACCGAACTATCCGACGGAAATTGGAATAGAGGATGTTCAGAGAATACTACGACGTATGAGTTATGAAGGAACCTGCCCGCCAACGTTGAAAAAGCTGCTTCATCCATATTGGAGATTTCTGGCTCATGTGTTCGTAAGTTGTGTATCCGGCAGAAGGAGTGGGCATGATGAAATTTCTCAACGCACAACTGGTGCATTGGTATCTTTGGCCTCTGGAATTCACTTCAATTTCTCAAAGTTCATCCTAGAGGAATTTGTCATAAACATCCGGGCTTCTACAAGGGATACTTTTCTCCAATATCCCCGTTTCATTCAATTGTTTGTCGAGATGCAGTTTCCTGAGGTTAGGAAGTCAGGAGATACCCTGGATATGAAATCGTTGGGTCCACACACTGTGGGACTCATTAAGCAAAACCGAAGAGGAAAAGTTGTCTTTCGAGGGCGTTATCGATTGGAAAAATTCGGTAAGTTTACAGAATTGGATGAGACGCCAGTGACATATGAATCATCAGAACCGACTTCCTCTGAGAAAACGTCTACTGAGGGTTCAACTCCAGCAAACTTTGTGATAGACGTGACTGAAGATGATGAAGATTCTCAAGCTCAGAGAGATCAAGGTACCTCCAGTCATGAACATGAGTCGAATGAAAGACAGGATGAAAAGGAAATAGGTACCGGTGATGATGGACGAGACTCATTTGAAGATCTTGATCTTACTGGATTTGATAATGATGATATTGCGGCTTCTTTAGCCAGTAGTGCTAATGTTGTGTCTAACGAGATATTTGACACAATTTTTCAAAATGTTGATGATAGTGTTTTGCCATCAACTGAGAAGAGAAAAACGAGCGAAACTCTTACTCCAATTTCCGAGCAGATGGTGTCAACTTCAATTCCTATGGAGGTAGTTGTGGGATGTTCCCCTCCCGCATCTATTTCTCCGTCATCTGAACCATTTGTTAGTGTAATACCTCCACAGGCTGACCAACCTCAATCTAAGAGGAGAAGACTTGATGAAAGACAATCCGAGCTAATTACTAGTTTGGTCAGTGGTCTTCCTACACCACCAATCACTACTGCTACTACACGACTTTCTGTAACAAAGATGTTTGCAACTGGACCTAGTTCAGTTTTTGATGTTGGTGGCCCTTCAGCTCCGCCTGGTTTTCCTGTTCCAAGATTTAGCAGGGATGCTGCTTCTGAGAGACTAGCTTTGCATATGGCAGAAGAACAGTTTCGTTCGTCTAGCCCTCAAGGAAAGAACATTTCTATGAGTGAAGGGGGTGCTCCTGATGATGATTCATCTGATGATAGTTTACGAAAGGAGATCTCGGTATTAAGTCAGAAGAACATAGAGCTTGACATTCAGGTAGCTGAACTTCGTGCTCAGAATATTGAGTTATGTACTCAAGTGTCTAAACTTCAGTCAGATAGAACTTATCTTGGCGGACAACTCGCAGAAGTTAAGAGGGATAGAAAAGTAAAAGATAAGCAAATTTCTGACCTTCAAGAACATTTCAATTTGTTGACTTCAAGCTACTTCGAATTGAAAAAGAAACTGGAGGATGACTTTGGTGAGAAGTATAAAACTAGCGTAGAAGAACAAAGAATAAATTTACATGTGGAAGCGTATCCAGTAGATGTGCCAGCTGGTCAATCTTCTGGTTCTGCTGAGCGTATTAGAGTTGTTCCTCCTATGGCTTCTCATATTCAAGAGATCATTCGGAAAAATCAAGAAGATGATACTGAACGAGGGCAATTATTATTCAAGCGAAATGTTACTCAGAGCAATTCTAAGGGGGAATCTTTGATCACTGTCACTGATCTTGAAATTGTTCGGTTCAGAGATACTTTTGGAGATCGGTCGGGTGTAGCTGCTTGGGGATTTCACGATCCTCTTCGACTTTGGATTATTATTCGCAAGAGTGGTAATTCAGAGTTGTATAAGGATATTCGTGCCTTTAGTTCGTTGACAAGGGTTGATCTTGCGGAGTTATCACAAGCTCCGTTTATTAATCTGTTAAACAATCCTCAGGTTTCGCAGTTCAAATTCTTTCTAGATGAGCAAGTGAAGAAGGGATTTCCTACAATGCCAACTGCTGAGTCAGTCATTCTGGAACATCCAGATGTGTTTGAAGCTTCTTCTGATAAACCTTTACAGTTGGTTATGTGGCCGCCCACGACTCAAGTTAAACAATTTCCCATTGTTCAAGGTTATAAAGATGGATCTCTCGGTTCTATGGAGTGCTGGGTTTATGATGAAAATACTTGTGGTGCTGTCATTAAGCTCAAGAATGGGTGCATACGGTTGTATGATCGAAGAGACCTTCTGCAGTTCAGGAAGTGGGATATTCATTATCTGAGCAATTTTCAAATCAAAGTGGTTGAAGATATCTATGAACAAGGAGCCAAGGCGTATACCAGGATGGTTGCTGAGATTTTGAGCAAAAAGATGTGGAATGGTGCTATGGGCCAAATGGATGTCATGCTAGTAAAGAAAGGAATGGGGCCGAGCTAGTCCAAACCAAGGGGGAGATTGAAAGACTCTGTAAAATGGTTTGGTCTAGGCATAGTCGTAGATAGCAGTAAAAATGTGATTGTTCGTGTTCTGTTTTGAGTTTACGGTGTTTATGGCCAAAATGGGTTTACGGCCGTAAACTGTTTACGGCCGTAAACACCTTACGGTTCCTAGTCAGGTCTTTAAATAGTGAGTTATGTCAGTCTTTATGAGTTGTTGATGCTCTCGTATACTTCCAAGTTGTATCAGACGTTTTACAGTTTTAAAGCGTATGCAAGCTTGGTATTTTGCTCATTATTGGTTCATTAATTTGTGTTTGCATCTGTGATTGTCTTTGATCGTTGGTAGATCTATTTTCGGGACTTTACAGGTGGGTGTGTTTAGACGTAGTCATGGTTCCTACAAAACTACATGCTTGCATCAACGATGTGGGACATTTAACCTTCATTTCTAATAGGGTGACAATAATTGCCATGACCATTGCAAGCATATTCCTGAATACATATTGAAACTGTTGGATTAGTGTCTAAGTCCATAACCATATTTGGTATGTACTTGAACCGGTTGTGCATTGTCCTTTTGGGTTTTTCATTTGGGTGTTTAATTGGGGATTCTTATCTAATCAAAATTTGTCTCTTTTCCTTTTCAGATGTCGAACCTGAACAACAACGCTTCTGGCTCAAACGCCTCTGACTCGTTCTCATTCATGAACTTGTGTGGTAGGGTGACCTTCGACGAAAACAATTTCAATGATTGGATCCGCAACATAAGGATGGTCACCGCTACGAGGACAAAGAATATGTCCTTGACAAAGAGCTGAAAGAGGTGGACATAAGCATTGTCACTCCCGAAGAGATCGATGCCTTCGAGGCCCATGAGCGTGATGCCACGAAAGTCCATTGCATCATGCTAGCGACAATGACTGTTGAACTCCAAAAGTCCTACGAGGACTTCTATCCCTACGAAATGCAACAGGACTTGGTGGAAAGGTATCACCAAAGTGTGAGGCAGGAGAGGTACGAGATCATCACATCGATGATCACGACCAAGATGAGAGACGGAGAGTCTGTCACGGCTCATCTGCAGAAGAAACAGAGGTATGTTGACCACCTACTGAAGTTAAACTTTAACTTCGATGAAGAGCTGGCGATTGACATCATTCTTCATTCGATGCCACCCTGCTTCAACCAGTTTCGCATGACCTACCACATGAATAAAGAGGAGGTCACATTGAGCAAGTTGCAAGGTCTATTGAGGACTACTGAGAGTAACCTCAAGGACAAGTCCGTTGCACAAACTCCTACTCCTGTTGTTGCCCCAGTCTTGGCAATTGAGCAAGGGAATGGTAAGAAGAGGAAGGCTCCCTCAAAGAGCCACCATAAGGGAAAGTCCCATGATGGCACCTCTTCTAGTGGAACCAAGGTTGGTTCTGCTAAACCCAAATCCAACCCCAAGGATGCAGAGTGTCATCACTACCATGAAATAGGGCATTGGAAACAAAGCTGCCCAAAGTATCTGCAAGATATCAAGGATGTAAATATCAAGCCGTCCTACGCAGGTATTTACACTATTAAATCTAATGATTCATCACATGCTATTTCTTGGGTACTTGATGTAGGATGTGGTTTTCACATTTTTTCTAATTTGAAGGGCCTAAGAAGAAATAGGGATGTGGAGCATGGGAAGATAAACTTAATCATGGGGAACAGAAGAGCGTCGCCTGTCACCAAGATTAGAGTTTACTCTTTAATGCTTAGTAATGGATTATGACTATATTTAAATAATTGTTGCTATTCGCCAAATATGGCAAGAAACATCATTTCTTATCATGGTTTGTATAGACAAGGTTTTAGATATTCATTTGATAATGAAAAGGGTTGTATTAATGCTTATCTTAATGGTGTTTTCTATTTTGAAGCATTGCATTGTAATCGAATATATGAAATTATGATGCTTGTAGACAATTTAGGAAATGATGTGGTGTGTATTGATTCTTCCAATGGTTTGGATAAAGCATGCTTGTGGTATTTGTTGGGTTTTGAGCATTCTAACACTCCTAAGTGTACATGCAACCCTAAATACCTTGGATCTATGTTTTCTCTATTATACATGCAAATATGAACATCCAAGGTATTATCCTAATCTAGCATACAAAACTATGAATATAACAAGATAGAATACATACCTCTTTCATGTAGAAAGTCTTCATGAAGCTTGAGTGCTAAGTGCCTCAAGTGTGACACCTCAAATGGTTCACACAACACCAAATACACTTGGAATAACTTGAGAGAAATCTACACTTCATCAAATCGGCTAGCCCTTCTTTTACACTCACTAGTGGCCGATTTTGGTGAATAATATGATGCTTATATAGTGTGTTACAATTAGGGTTACACCATGTAAACCCTAATTCTCATGACCATTCATTTCCATGACCCATGGGTTATGTAACCTCCATGGAGCATCCTATGGGTTTAACCCAACTTGATTACCCATGGAGCTTTGGCCCACTATATAAGTTATGGATGATTTGCACAATCAACCCATATATTTAATTAGTCTTCTTTCGATCACTTAATTAATCCTAGATTAATTATTGATCAATACTAATTAAATATTATTATTCTTATTATTAATATACTAGAGCTTATAATATATTAATAACCATATGTGTCTTATTTCTCTCATTTAGTCTATCCAAGTGCATGATGCCATGCAACCCAAATGGACCATGTCGGGTCGGGTCAAGTCTTACCAATTATAGTTATGGACTTAGACATTAATCCAACAGTCTCCCACTTGGATAAGTCTAAAACTATTATTGCGTATGACTTCAGGAACCGACTGGCAATCGTAGCTCTCAAAAGCTTCTGTCGAACTCTGACCTTGTAGATGAACTCTGACCTTTGTCAATGACTTGTTCATTAGATAAGGGATCATATATTCCTCCATTCTAGATATCATATGGATTAAGACATGGATTATAATCATTCTCTCTGTCCATCTGTTGTTTCCCGATTTCCGATTTATGACGACTGACTAATTGAACAAAGCAAATCAGTCCTGGGCCGGCCGAGCACTTCCATTTGTCATCACCAAATCATCGAGGGGCCCATATATATCGCTTTTATCCTGAAGGTAAAAGGAATGGATAAACTTCAACTCATATGGCTTGTTCTACTACTTGTTGAATCATACACAAGGACACGTTTTATAACATCGAGTTACCAATGCGTTTTCGTGCAATCAATGTACTATCAACTCATAGTAACAACTCATATCTCTAGGTTTGACGAATATAAGATATTATCGTCTCATGATCACTCGTGATAAAATCCATGAAGTGATTCCAATGAGCGCGGGTTGAATCCAATACTCAGAACTTATGAGCACTCATGAGTGTTGTAGCCCTTTGTCCAACATCTTAGACCTCTACAAGTCAACCCATGACAGTCTTGATTCATATCTACTTCTAACATATGACCGGCTGTGGATGGTTTGAATAACTTAGTCAATCAGAACAATGACCTAGTTATTCTGGAAGTCAAAACATGCAAAATGAAACACAATAATAATCGAATCCAATATGGTCTCAGAACTTATGAATATAAATAAAACACCTTTTATTTATCACCATATGATTACACATTATTTATTGTATACTGTTTCAGCTATCAACTTTATTCTTGAATTTAAAACAATAGTAGTCCCATGCTCCAAGCATGTACACTATGTTTTCTAAACACTAGTCATGCCATACACCAAGTATGCATACTATGTTTGTCTATGATCTTCACTTTGTGAATTAGATCAATTGAACATAACTCCAATGATCCTCTTTCACAGTCCCAAATCCTTATTGCAAATGCAAGAATTCCAAATTCATGCCATTTACTGAAATCTGTTAGATTCTAAACTTATATGCATGATCCTCTTGTAATGATTATGCACAAAGTCAGAAAGACTTGACAACAATCATTATAGAGTATTCCAAAGGAGATCAGCTCCTTGGGAACATCCTTTTTGCATTAAGTTTCCTAATCTTACACAGATTGAATAATTTCTAACTTTGAAACATTTCCAGATTCCATTTTGACTATCACTTCTGAACAAGAGTTGCCTCCTTACAAATTATGTCAATAAGGTCCTTCCATAAATATCACTATACTTCCAACTGTCCTTAAGCAACCAATCTTTGGTAAACCTTAGATTGTCCTCGACAATTGTTTAATCCTTGTAGTCATATCCAATTCTAGACCTTTTCCCTTCTTAATGCCCCATGCATTTGGAAAATTTTAGAACGGATGAATATAGCACATGTAATCGATCCTATATCCGAAGCATATGGAACATGATTCATGATGTCTCACATAAAGACTAAACCAGTCTTTTGCTATAACATTTCCATTTCTATTTGCCAAGTTCTCATAATTCAGATTATGAAAAGGGATGTCGTAATCATAATCGAATTTTAGAAAGCAAATAATGGACCCATATACAGAATTTCCTTATGTTGAGCCATTCCAACATGAAATTCATATATATATATATATATATATATATATATATATATATATATATATATATATATATATATATCCTTGACTAAATGATTAAAAGCACAATCTAAGCTTTTAGATTTGAGATGAAGTATAATTTCCTCTCCCTTAATTATAGCAAAACAGCTCTTTCCCAATTGAAACTTTTGTTTTCTATAATTAACATTGCTAACTTGCAATACTTATCATAATTATCATGCTCCCACTAACATGATGATTATTAGCATAACACTTATGCTCCCACTAGCTTTGACATGTACTCATAAATCAGCTGACTTTCTTACCAAAGTTCAGATTTCTGATACTAGATTGTTTTGATAAAACTTTATCAAAATCATACACCTTCCCTTAGATAGCACACTTGTGTGTCTAAACAATTATGAAGAGGGATGCCGTAATCATAATGGTTAGACCTTTTTGCCACTTCTCACAAGTCCAGGTTAGTGTGCCGGTAAACCACACACGCTCCACTAACGACTTTGAGAATGCAAATATCACAATTGCTATCTAGCTAAAATCTACTTAGTGAAAGTATTTCCTCACCATCATTTTCATGAATCGGAGAGAAACCTTATGACACTTAGATTTAATGTTGTATGTGTTCTTATCCATGTGAATTGTCAAAACCATAGTCACAAGACAAGGATGATGACAAATCCAAACTCATACGGATTGAACTTGTGCAATCTTAAATTCTTGCCACCTGGAAGCTCAAGGGTCTGCCATTGCTTCCAAGTTGTTGTGCACCCAATTGAGAACTCTAAGAACTCATATGCAAACCCAACTTAATTGGAATGGGTACAGAATATGTCAACATGATAGGTTATGAACCTCAAGTCGTGTGCTAGTGAAGAACTTCAGGTTTTATTCTTGATTAGTTCTTGAGACTTTCAAGACCTTTAAGACTCCTACTGTCCTCTTGACCTATAGGACTCCCTTGTCAAACATCCAAGAGATAGTGCGGATTCTAATCAAGACAAACACTTCACACAATTGGCCTAAGTTGGTCTTTGTTTTATCCAAAACATCACAACTTACCAATTTCAAATGTATAAGAGTAGAAAACTTCTACTCTTACATTTGACAAGTGTTTTAAACCTTCTTTAAGACATGTCACTCAAATTACAATCTTGGAGTATGACTCTAAGACTTGTATTGGAACGAAGCATGACTCATCTTCTTGATTTAACCATTTAAACAATTCAAGTTCCTCTTCTTAGTCATAAGAATGCACTAAGATTTCCTTAGAGAACTAATCGTGCTATGGTTTCTTAATCATTAAGATGATCACAAAACTGATACTAAAGTACTCTCCCATCTTTTTAGATTTGAGAAACTTTTATCTTTCTGCCTAAGTTGATTCTTCCTATTCGCTCTGCCTTACATTGGAACCTTTTCCAATATCTCAGTGTTGGGCATAAGATTATTTTGATTATTGCGTCTTTTGGGCTCGACTGTTTAGTTATTTTGTTTACACTCCGGTTTGGGCCTGTCCAACCGAGAGCCCATTATGTTTAATATAAAAGTATATGCTTGCATGCATATTAGGTTAAGGATTGATAACGATTTTAGAGATAATTCTAGAGCTTAACGATAGCATTACAGGTTTCTTTAATCGTTCTTGTAACCTTCTAATCCTCTACAGTTGATGTTCTTAATCGAGCTCTTCTGAGGATTTTGTTTAATCATTCGACTCAAAGATTATTTTGATTATTGCGTCTTTTGGGCTCGACTGTTTAGTTATTTTGTTTACACTCCGGTTTGGGCCTGTCCAACCGAGAGCCCATTATGTTTAATATAAAAGTATATGCTTGCATGCATATTAGGTTAAGGATTGATAATGATTTTAGAGATAATTCTAGAGCTTAACGATAGCATTACATGTTTCTTTAATCGTTCTTGTAACCTTCTAATCCTCTACAGTTGATGTTCTTAATCGAGCTCTTCTGAGGATTTTGTTTAATCATTCGACTCGTTTGATTCAATCTTGTCTTGTTCTTGTTATTGCATTCTTACAGTTTTATATTTACATACTTGTTCAAGATCTAATCGATCTTCGTAGATTAAAAGTTTTATTAATCTCATCAATTGGTATCAGAGCGGGAGGCTGTGTAATCGATACACATCTTTTCTGTGAAAAAGATTTCCATTAGGGTTTTTTCGCAACTGTCGATATTTATTGAGCCATCATCTCATTAATTGACGTATCTTGATATTTATTGTTTTGCCCTAATCTGCTTTATTACAAGTCTGATCTTTGAATAGGTTTTTTCGATCATAATGGACGAGACGCAATCAAACCCTATTAATATTTCCAACAGCATCGGTTCGACGAAAAAGATTCTAATCTTATACACTCATGACTATGAAGTATGGGCGCATCACTTCGAAGACTACGTGATTGGATCTGAGGATAATGGATACCTCATATGGGAAGCCATCATTAATGGACCGTTTTCTCATTCTGCATCGTCCAGGATTATTAAGACACAAAAGGAGTACAATGATCTGCTGAAGGATGTTAAGGATATTGCACAAGACGAGAAGGACAAATTCCAGTGCAATATCAAGGCGTTAAGGCTAATCAGATTCGCCCTTCAATCCGACACCTTTAGGTTGGTCAGCTCATGCACGACAGCGAAGGAAGTTTGGGATAGACTTCGCGAACTGTATTCTACAGACGAGGATCTTGAACATTCTATCCAAACCTTGCTCTTATCTGAGTTTGGAGAATTCAGGCAAGGAGCCGAAGAAACAGTGACCCAGACGTTCGATCGCTTCAATCATCTTCTCAGCAAGATGATCAAACACGATATTGAAAGGAAGTTTATCGAGCAGAAGGTTACTTTCTTAAATGGTCTGAGGTCTGAATGGAGAGCAGTGGTTTCTATAGTCAAAGCCCATGAGCAGTTTAAATCATACTCTTTGGCGAAACTGGTGGGTATTCTCAAATCCCAAGAGAAGATTGTGGTGCAAGAGAAGAACGTCGTTTCAAGCCTTGGTTCGTTGGCCCTCCTATCAAAAAGTAAAGATGTGATGGAGGATGAAGACCTCAACTTGGAGGAGTATGACCTCACGTCTGAGGATTATGCCATGATGGTGTCCAATCCCAAGAGGTTCATAAAGAAAAGATTCCCCAGCAATAAAAACCGAAACTGGAAGGGGAGTTACAGCTCAGAAAAGGTGAACAATGAACCGAAGGTTGAGGAGCCCAAGAAGGAACCGATGGTGGATGGCGATTCCGGAGTAAGCTGTTACTACTGTGGTGGGAAAAACCACTATGCTAAGGATTGTGTCCTTAAGAAGATGGCTGAAAAGGATGATGGAAGGGATGAGGAAGCTGTGTTGCAGAAGAGGTTGGATGAGTTGAGAAAGAAGAAGTCTACCGTTAACCCCTCTATTAATGCTCTTATTGTGCAGGGTTCGGTTGCTGATGACGAGTTCGGTAGCACGGAAGTTTGGTCTACCGACTCAGAAGACGATGAAGTGAGGAAGCCTACCCATGGAAAGGCTTATGTGGCAAAGGAGGAGAGCAGTGGAGGAAGATGCTTCATGGTGTCTGAAGTATCTTAAATTAGGGGATACAACACCGATAGTGGAAGCGATGGACCGAAGGTGCAGGAGGACATGTGCTATACTGCCAAACCACTCAGCCAGCAGTTCAATGAGCTCGATGAACTGATAAAGAAGGTACAATCGGTTTTCATTTCATCTAAAGTACCACCATCCTCATATGAGAAAGAACTAAAAAACGTTAATACAAGAACTTCTCATCTAGATAGTAGCTTAACTCAAACTCGAGTCACCAATTCTAACCTAACTGATCAATTAAGCAGGATGGCGTCGAAGAGTGAGGAGCGGCGAATGTGGATCGAGTTGAAGGAGTCTGAATTAGTTAAAGTTAAAGACGAAAACGTTTATTTGCAAAGAGATAATTTAAAATTGTTAAAACAGCGAAATGTTTTTTGTTTAATTCCAAAACGTCTATATTCTAATATTACTCAGCTTCACTTGGACTGTGAAATAGGACAAAAGATCCATCGCATGATTTTGCCCTTCCTTGAGTTTAAGGAGGATGAAATCGATGCCGAAGCCTATAATTGTGAGAGTGTGATATCGTCTGATGATGTCAATCCGACCTACATGTATGGACTGGACAAAATTGAGTCCTTCATTAAATCCAAGGACCACAAGGACATGCTTAAAAATCTTTTGGATGAAAATGATAGACGTAAACTGAGAACCGAAACCATACAAAAATTTGACTCTTTAAACGCCAACGTAAGCTCAGAAAACAAAATTGATGTTGAAAATGCATCTGAGCTTAACGAGGACGACAACATGAGTGAAATTTCTGTAGAGGACACGGTTGACTGCTCAGAATTTGTCAAAAGCGAACCTGAAAACCACAAAAATCTTATTTCTGAAAATTCAGTGGAGTTCGCTCGATTGTCCCAACAAAAGTCCCCGATCTTAGCAGAGAAAGCAGTTGTGTATCAAAAGGTCAGGACTACTCCGAATCAAGTATACAAGGTGACTGGAGTAACCGAACATCAAACAGCTGAACTCACAGCTATTGTTAACGAAGACAATGCTGATGGCTGTGATGAGTACTTCTGGTCTGCTCCAATAGATAATGCAAACGAAACGGTTGGCTTATCTGAAAGAACCTCCTGGATGAGTAAAGGTAGATACATACCTGAACCCTTGAATAAACCGGATAATTTCGATGAGCCAAGCACCAGTGGTACGAAAGATATTCCTCAGGAGGATGAAAGTTCAGCAAAAGAAGACATTCCCTCTACTCCCTCAGCTCAAAGTGAAACTCCTTCAGACATTCCCTCTACTCCCTCGGCTCAAAGTAAAACTCCTTCAGTTCAAAAGGAACCAGCCAAGGAGAAACCGAAAACGAAAGCTAATGTTCATCATCAACCAAAGCAGATGAGGAATAAGAAGAGAGAAAGGAACCAAAGATACAGGAAGAATCTTTCTGAAAGGAGACAATTCTGGCAATCCCAGAATGCATACTTCTCACATCAAGACAAGAATCTAAAGTATGAAAACAATCCTGTCGAAAAATATGAAAGTCACAACAACCGAAAGTCAAGGTTCGATTCACAAGAAAATACCAACCGAAAGCAAATGTTCGGTTCTGAGAAAGACTTCAACCGAAAGCCAAGGTTCGGTTCACAAGACGATACCAACCGAAAGCAAAGGTTCGGTTCTGAAGTCAAAAGAGATCAAAACTCTAAGGTATGTCCCTCCAATGATCAAAAGCAAAAGGGTCACCTAGAGTCTCCAGTTAAGAAGTCCTCTCCATCTAAACCCACTTCTTCTACTTCTTCTAATTCTTATACCAATTCATCTCCATCTCACTCTAAAGCTAATTCTGTTCATTCTCAAAAATCTCATTCGTCAGCTGAACAAAAGGGCAAGCAGAAGGTCAATGAATCCAAACCAGAGTCCAAACCGAACACACCCAATCCTAATAAGATAAAAGTTTTTACCATTAAAAAGAAAGATGAAACAACACTCATAAAACGAACATATCTAGTTGACATATCTCTTACTGTTCCTGTTCCCATGAAAAGCTCACGTGGACCCAAGAAACTTTGGGTTCCTAAATCTGCTTAATTTTTGCAGGTTATAAGTGACGAGCAGTTCGACGAAGAATGGTACATCGATAGTGGCTGCTCACGTCACATGACAGGGAGGAAAGAGGAGCTCAGGGAATACAGGTCTCTTGCAAATGGTGGCAACGTCAAGTTTGGGAATAATTCTTTCGGCACCATAAAGGGATACGGGATGATAACAAATGGTGACTTTACTATAAGGAAGGTGGCTTATGTGGAAGGACTCCAACACAACCTCATCAATGTATCTCAGCTTGTTGGAGGTACAGGTCTCAAAGTCTCATTCGATGATGAAGGTTCTGAAATTCTTGAGAAAAAGACAAAGAAGGTAATTCTCAAGTCGGAGCGAAAGGGTGAAATGTTTCCTCTAAATCTGAAACCCATCAAAGGAAATCCAGCTATATGCCTGCTATCAAAAGCTCAATCTGACGAAAGCTGGTTGTGGCACCGAAGACTCTCTCATCTCAATTTTAAAGATATCAACCGACTTGTAACTGGAGGTCATGTTAGGGGTCTTCCATTGCTCAAGTTCGACAGAGATCATTTGTGTGCTGCATGCGAAATGGGGAAGCAGAGTCGTCAAAGTCACCCATTTGTAATTAACACAAAAGTTGTTGAACCACTCGAATTACTTCATATCGATTTGTGTGGTCCTTCATCTATCGAAAGCATCGGTGGTAGCAAGTACATTCTTGTTATTGTTGATGACTTTTCAAGATTTACATGGGTGTTCTTTCTAAAGCTCAAATCTGAAGCGACTCATAAGCTGAAACTGTTCATCAAGTAGATTGAGGTACATCTCAAGAAGGTCGTTCGCAACATTAGGAGTGATAATGGTCTGGAATTCAAGAACAAGGAGTTTGAGGAGTTTCTAGCAGAAAAGGGAATCAGTCACAACTTCTCAGCTCCCTACACACCACAACAGAACAGAATTAACGAAAGATGAAACCGATCTTTGTGTGAAGCTGCCCGAACTATGCTAAGTTTCGCTTCCTTACCTCTTTATTTTTGGGTTGATGCTATTTCTGCTGCTTGTTTTACACAGAACAGGTCTTATCTCAACAAAAGATTCACGCTCACACCATATGAGATATTGAACAACAGAAAGCCCAATGTGAAATTTTTCCATGTGTTCGGCTCTCGGTGTTTCATCTTTAACTCTAAAGAACACCGCAACAAGTTCGATGTCAAAGCCGACGAGGGAATCTTTCTGGGCTACTCTCTCACATCCAAGGCGTACAGAGTTCTAAACAAGCGTTCGAGAAAAATTGAAGAGACATACTATGTGACCTTTGACGATAGCTATGTCAAAAAGCTGCAGACCAAAGAAGATACCGCTGGGGAAATCTTTCCTCAAACTGGCCAAGTCACGGTCTCGATCGCTAACCTATACGATAAATTTCTGGAACTCTTTGACGAACCAGAGAAAGCTTCTCTCTCAGAAGCAGGAGCCGCAGACAACAAGGTTGATCACATGAAGCGGATTGTCGAAGATGCTGCAAGGAGAATGCATGAAGGAGGATCGACTACTGATGACCTTCCATCCAACAATGCTTCAGTCGAGGGGGAGCCAAGCTCAAATGTCGAGGGGGAGCCAAGTTCTACAACTCCAACTGAAGGTACAACTCCAACCAAAGGTGCTTTTTCAACCGAAGGTGCCTCTCCAACCGAAGGTGCTTCAACGCCTGAAAGTCCAGCACCACAAGAAACCCCTGAACCTCAAGTTTCTCATAGCTCATCAGTCGAGGGGGAGCATGATGATATGACGCTTGATTACGATAGCCAATCTGAGCCAGAAGAAATGATCAATGCTGAACTAGATCCAACTTTTGATCCGAATTACCCTCCTCTTACCAAATGGACCAGAGATCATCCTATCTCTCAAGTAGTTGGTGATGTATCTGAAAAGGTTCTGACCCGATCACAACTGAAGGCAAAACAGACATCCTTATTTTCAAAGGTTGAGTTTTGTATGTTTAACTCATTCGTATCAAAAGTTGAACCGAAGACAGTTAACACTGCCCTCGATCACTCTGATTGGGTTCAAGCAATGCAAGACGAACTGAACGAATTTGAAAGGAACAAAGTTTGGCGCCTCATTCCAACTCCTCCAGATGCTTCGGTTGTTGGTCTCAAATGGGTTTTTAGGAACAAAATGGACAAGGAAGGTAATGTTATAGGGAACAAGGCTCGTCTGGTGGTAAAGGGATACTGTCAGGAGGAAGGGATAGACTATGAAGAGACTTTCGCTCCAGTAGCTAGGCTAGAATCTGTTAGAATATTTCTGGCTTATGCTGCCCACAAAAACTTTGAAGTTTTCCAAATGGACGTCAAGTGTGCATTTCTCAATGGAGAACTCGAAGAAACTGTGTATGTGGAACAACCTCCAGGGTTCGTGAACGAAAAGTATCCAAATCATTGCTATATTCTGGATAAAGCTGTGTATGGCCTTAAACAAGCTCCGAGAGCCTGGTATGAAACGCTAACTAAATTTTTAAAGATGTCTAAATTCAAACAAGGTTCGGTTGACCCAACCTTCTTTCGCAAAAAGGAAGGTAATCACCTTATGATAGTTCAAATTTATGTCGATGACATCATCTTTGGCTCTACGAATCCCAGCTTAACAGCTGAATTCAGAAAGTTGATGGAGACTAAGTTTGAAATGAGCTCAATGGGTCCTATTAACTTTTTCCTTGGTTTAAATATTAGACAGGGACCTGAAGGCATCTTTATCAATCAGGAAGCTTACACGAAGACTCTCCTAGCAAAGTTTGGCATGATGGGAGACTCAAAAGTCAAAGTCCCAATGGCATTCGGCACCAAGTTAACTCCATCTCTTGACAAACCAGCTGTCGATATCACGCTCTATCGTCAAATGATAGGCTCACTAATGTATCTTACTGCTAGCAGGTCTGACATCATGTTTTCTGTGTGTTATTGTGCTCGATTTCAGGCAAACCCACGCGAACCTCACATGCTTGCAGTGAAGAACATCCTACGCTATCTAAAGCGAACCACCTCCTTAGGTCTATGGTATCCTTCCAACTCGTGCTTCTTCGTTCAAGCCTATTATGATGCTGACCTTGGAGGATGTGGACTCAACAGAAAAAGCACAACTGGTGGCTGTCAATTCCTTGACGGGAAGTTGGTCAGCTGGCAATCCAAGAAACAAACGTGTGTGTCATTGTCTACTGCCGAAGCGGAATACATTGCCACTGCATCCTGCACATCACAAGTGATTTGGATCCAGAGTCAACTTCGAGACTATGGACTCAATATGAAGAAGATCCCACTATATTGTGACTTTGAAAGTGCAATTAGGATCTGTCATAACCCAGTGCAACACTCTAAAACCAAACACATAGCACTGAGGTATCACTTCATCAAAGATCATGTGGAAGATGGAAACGTCGAAGTTCACTTCGTAAGAACCACTGATCAACTGGCTGACGTCTTTACCAAAGCTCTTCCTGAAGCATCCTTCAACAAAATATTGCAAGGGCTAGGTATGATGGAATCAGAGTCAGTACCTCACACTACCTCTCCACCTCAAACGTAAGAAGCGAAACCAACCGAACGTTCGGGTTCGGTTAAACCATCTGACTCGCTCATCACTTCAAAGGTAGTTTTTCTCTGTTGTATATTTCTTGTACAATTTTGTTTTACTTTGTGTTAAAAGCATTTTCCAATTGCATGTCTAAATTCCTTGGTTTCTCAAAATTTTCCAAAACCGAAACCTATCGTAGGTTCGGGTTCGGTTTTTCAAAATTTTGTTGAACCGAAACCAACCGAAGGCTCGGGTTCGGTTTTTCAAACTTTTCCTGAACCGAAGCCAACCGAACGCTCGGGTTCGGTTTTCCAAAATTTTCTGGAACCGAGACCAACCGAACGCTCGGGTTCGGTTTTTCAACTTTTTCCCAACCGAAACCAACCGAACGTTCGGGTTCGGTTTTTCATATTTTTTTAAGTTTTTTTTTAAAGTCTTATTTCTTTCTTACTTAATTTTTTTTAAATTCATCTTTTTTATTTTTATTTTTATTTATTTTTTTAAAATCTCAAAAACACCAAAAATATTTTTCTCTTTTATTTTTTTGTGTCTTCGTTTGTTTATGGGGATATAATTGATGAATTACTTAACTGTCCCTAGAAGCATGTTGCTGTATGTGTCCCAAGCCTCATAAGATTTTGAATAATAGTCTTCATGACCTGGTATACACAAACTTTGTCTTCCCAATAAGGCTAACACATTTATTCTAATCGTGAGCTACCTCACTCTCTTCTCACATGAGTTAAGAGTTTCCTGCTTGGTCCTTATTTTCGCAGCAGAGGTACTATGTTTTCTTACACCATCTCCATTTTATTTCTCCATTACATTCGTTTCATCATCGTAACCCTTGAGACTCTCAGAAATTACCACTGAGGTTTATGGTTACACAACATCTGTGTTTATGATCTTAGTTTCGTGTCACTACGAGCTAAGTGAAACCCCAAATTCAACACCTAATGAATTGACGGTGAACAATTAATTTGCTCAAGTTTTCACCAAAGGATTGACGAATGTACCTTCATGAAATCTCAAATTTTATTTTGTGTGATTCCTATGAAATTGTTACACACCATAACATTTCTTCCCTGGGGATCCAGTTTTTTATTTTTTTTTTGAGATTTTGTAATTTTCCAAGCCAATTTAAAATAAATTCCTACCTACTTGTTCAACAGGCTACACCGGTCTCACAAGTACTTTGTTCACTTTCTTTCTTATATCAAGAATAGAATTGCTGAATCAAAGCGAAAACTACCTTATTTAGCCTAATTAAAAGAAGCCTTTTAACATTTATTAATAAGTGTTTGATCGTAATTCAACGGGAATCCACACTAACACTTTAAGGTCTCTCTTGACCTTGAAGGAAGAGATTCGTGCCCGGGATCATCAGTTTCGTGTCATTATTGACATCACAGAATATCCTTAAAAGAGTTGCTTTATTTCTTTTTCTTTTACACTCTTTGCACGAAAATCTTTGATTTTCCAAAATTCCGTTACTAAATTTTACAGACAGTATTATTACTTGGTGGTTAATTATGGAGCCGTGGTTAAAATCGATCCACGTGGGCATTTAATTCAAAAGATGCCGTTTAAAAGGATAAGACGAAAGGTTGCTGACTCGGCGGGAGTTAAAAGGATTGACATTCAAACGACGGTAAAAAGGGGGCGCGTGTGAATTTGAAACGTCCATGCTTTTACTGACATTGTGGACGCGTGTGCGAAATCCAAGCGTCATCACTCTGGCATTTCAAGGCGCGTGCGGATTTGAAGCGATTTTCTTCTGAAATGGCGCTTGTTGGGTAGCGTGATCCTAGGATTCTGACAATCTCTCTCCTACGTGATCATCGCATAGAAGATATGAAACGATTTTTCTCTCTCCAATCCCTCACTATAAAAGGCAGTCCACAAAATCATTTACCTTTTTACCGCTTCCGAAATTTCTCAAGAGCAAATACTCCCAAACAGCTTCATTGTTCATCATCTTCTTCATCCCTTCAACACTGGCAGAATCCTCTTCCGTCCATGCTACTTCACAGATCCTACCCATCCGTCCACAACAATGTCTGGTGATTGATCTCAACCCTCTGGCGTACGACTCCTACATGTCACCGATAATCGAGTGCCTCAAGTACTCTCAAATTGCCACCGCTCTCTCCAGGATCGAGTCTGTTCCCATGGTGGCCCTATCGCAGGTTTATGCGACTGCCTATTACGACAAGGCAGTCGAACGGGTGTTCTTCGAAATTGCTGAACACAAGACATCCGTTTCTCGACAACGTTTCTGCACCATGCTTGGGTTAGCTGTTGATCCATCGAGAATAAATCCGGAGACAATTCCGATTGGGCATCTGTTTAACATGTTTTACAACATGGGGTACACGGAGGTCCTCACCTCCGTCGCTAAGTTCAAAAAGTCCTGCCTGCTGCCACAGTGGAACGGCTTGTTCACAGTCCTCTTCAAGGGCTTGTCTGAAAGGAGCTCAGGATCTGACGGTGCTAGTCGACTTTTCTTGTCGATCATGTATGCTGTCTACAACGGGGTAAATTTGGACTTTGGGATGGTCCTCTGGCAACAGCTCGTCCAGAGCCTTTCTTCATCATCACGACACTCTGAGGTGTCGTTGGCCCGGTTCTGGATTTTGATTACAAAGTGGGCAATGGACAAGTTTGAAATTCCCACTGCTGCCGGTGCATCGATGTCTTCCGTTGGTACGTTTCATACCAAGAAGATCATCGTCTCAGATGCATCGAAATTTTCCTTCATTGGCTCCATCCCGGAGACAATGTATGGCGGCGTGCCCTCTGACAGCAGATTGATTCGGACGATCAAGGAGTTCAGGCCAACTGGTCCTAGGGAACTGACACCGGATATGCTCAGGTCTATCCATGATGCAGACAAACCGGTAAAGAGGGGCAAAAAGGCTGAAAAAGGGAAGCAAGCGACCAAAGCTCCTAAGGGTCCTTCTCCCAAGAAGAGGAAACAGACAAAGGCTGCACAGTCCCCACAACGGAAGAGGAGGAAGACACAACCGAAGCACAAGCTTGTTATTCCCTCTTCTTCAAGTGATTCTGAGGGCGAGAGTTCGGGTTAGGACGACTCTCAAGGAGGCGAAACCCCTCAACGAGGCAACACACCACCTCGGTCCCCTACCCCAGAAATGGAACTTCATAATTCCCCAGTTCCTTCCCCTCCTCCAACCATTCCTACTTCCATTCCGACCATAATCCCCACTACCACTATTCCACCAACCTCTTTCCCTAGACCACCACCCATTTTCACCACTGCAACTGAAACACCACCAGTTACCGAAACCCCACCTGTAACCGAACCACCACAAACCGAAACCCATACAACCGAACCTACCCACACTCAACCACCACCCAAAAATACCCCACCCCATAATCAACCTCAACATACCCCAACCACAACACCCCCAGCTTCACCACCACCTCCATCTCCAGAAAATGCCTCTGATGGAGATAATTTTTACCTTGGCGGTGAACACATGAACTTTGATTCGGTCTACTATAGTCCGTTTCAGGTTCAGAGTGACGAGGAGGATGATGCTCCAGTGACAAAGAAGCATCTCAAAGAGCTTCACGAGAAGGTTGATCTACTTCTCGCCTCCTCTTCCAACCAGCAGTCCTCTCTCTCTGAAGCTGCCCTTCAGAAAATTGTTAACGCCTTCCCCAGGGCTCAACATGATTCAGTAGCCTCAGCAACTGCTGCGATTGACGCCTCAACCAGGGCCTGTGAGGCTGCGACCGAAAAAGTCGATAAACTATTCTCCGACTCTTCTGTCCTGTTGAAGTCCTTGCAGGAAAGCGCTGACGCCACCAAGACAACTTTGGAACCGATTGTTCAGCAATTGGCCAAGTTCGTCTCAACGGAGTTGACTTCGTTCGCTGCCCTTCGCCAAAACATAAGCGACGACAACTTGGCCCTTCGTGCCTCCATCGATGCTCGCCTCGCTAAGTTACAGGAGGATCTTGCAGCTGAGAATTCATTGATGGACGTTCTGGTGAGCAAAACAACCGCCCTAAAGATCAAGAGCACGCAACTTTCCAACTCACAACAACAACTGGAAGCTCTTCGATCCGAAAGGGAGGTTATCAAAACTTGTGTTTCGGATGTCCACGCTGCTTTATCAAACATCCTAGAAGCACACGATCCCATTCTTAACCATTCGGTGAGGCGAACCCTCGCTGAAAAGCTCTCTCCGGCCATGGACCTTCTCAGCAAAATCGAAGGCCTACCGAGTTTCGTGTCCATTTCGAAACAAGGGGGAGATGCGAAGAACGGATCGAAACCACCTCCTTCCTCCAAAGCTACTCACACAACCGAACCACCTCCGACTGGTCAAGCTTCGGGTTCGGGTGTGAAGAACAAAGGGAAAAACATAGCTGAGGGAGAAGATGAAGATGAAGATGAAGACAAGGAGACCATTGCTGACATGTTGAAACGAAAGAACAGTCGCAATGCTGATGATGATGCCAGTCGTCTGGCGCGAGAGGCTGAAGAAGCCGAACGCAAGTAAAAGGAATCCCACGATCTCCTTGAGAGTAGGAAGACTCTCTTCCCTGCATGGACTCGGGAGAGAATGATCAAAGAGGCCATAGAAACTCCCAGCATCTTATGGCTCGAGCCGGTTATCTCGTTCGACTGCAATAATACTGTCGACTCGTAGTTCGACATGTCGCTGACTCGAAAGGCGTTCATCTTCCACGCCTTCTCTAACATCTTTGAAGTCCCTCATCCGAACGCTGAGCTTGACAGGGAGCTCATTGACTTCTATCTGGCGGCTGCTCGTCCTCAATACCTTACCTGGAGCGCCCAGAAGATTGTAAACGTTCGGGTACTGAAGCCTTACGCCGAAGGGAGGTTCACAAACGTTCGTTTCAAGCTCATTCGAGGATCTGCAAGAACTGCTCATCTTATCTCCCTGGCAGATCTACCAAACCTAAATCCTCATGATTGGATTGTTCTGTATAATATCCTTTTGACTGATGAAGCCGAATATGGTCCCATTATAGACCACATCAAAAGGATGTTAGCCTGCTACATCATGGAGGTTGCCCTAATGGATCAGGAGGTCGCCACAGTCTTCAAGAAGAAACCGAAGATAGCTCCTGTGGGATCGGCCAGTGATCTCAACCAAATGCAAATGGGCAAGATCGACCCGAGACGCAACTCGGTTATGTTCACTAGAGCGAAAGGGCAGAAATGCCTCTTCGCTTTAGCTGACAAACACCTTTACACCACAGCTTGTTTGGAGCATGTGTTATTGATCATCAAACGGTGTAAAGAGAATTCGGTTGATGATGTCAAGTACTTCGATGACATGATCCAATGGTACATCCGGTTTAGACAGACAATTCTCTCGCTCACCAAATGTCTGTTTAACACTGTGAAGAAGAAGGTACCTGCTTCAGCTGCTGGCCCAAGTAAAAAGTGAAGGTCTCGCTCCAATTGACGCAAAGGGGGAGATTGTTGGGCTGAAGATTATTTTGATTATTGCGTCTTTTGGGCTCGACTGTTTAGTTATTTTGTTTACACTCTGGTTTGGGCCTGTCCAACCGAGAGCCCATTATGTTTAATATAAAAGTATATGCTTGCATGCATATTAGGTGAAGGATTGATAACGATTTTATAGATAATTCTAGAGCTTAACGATAGCATTACAGGTTTCTTTAATCGTTCTTGTAACCTTCTAATCCTCTACAGTTTATGTTCTTAATCGAGCTCTTCTGAGGATTTTGTTTAATCATTCGACTCGTTTGATTCAATCTTGTCTTGTTCTTGTTATTGCGTTCTTACAGTTTTATATTTACATACTTGTTCAAGATCTAATCGATCTTCGTAGATTAAAAGTTTTATTAATCTCATCACTCAGAATTACACTTAAGCTTGTATGTATAATCATATTTACTCAGCTTTAGTAAACTATGACGAATAGTCTTATCGATCTTTTGTGGTGGACTTAATCAGTGCACAAGAATGTGTACTCGACCCCTTAGTCCATTACTTGACTCGCACATCCATGTGAACAAGTAATTAGTCTTAATTTTCCAATACTTGAAAGTTCTCATTCATCATGCTATACAACTTGCATGATTCCAAGTTCCGGTCCAATTGAAACTTGGGTGATGAGAATCTTTCATTATTTGGTAAATTTATACATTACCACAAATGAAAGAATCAATTTCATATTTCCACTCTTGCTATTAATGGAATCCTATAACCAACAAAAATTTTCACAGATGCCATTGTAAGGATATTTTAAAATAAATAAAATCAAAATTTTCCTTTTATTTTAAAAAACTTTGTGGAAGAACTTGTCCTTACAATCCATATGAAAACTTGTTGTTATCTATTCCTAAGAAATATCTCATAACTCCTAAGAAGTAGCTCAAGAATCCGACTTTCAAACTATGCAATAGAAATCCATCTACGTGATCAGATGGTACATGGGACTATCACAGACTTAGCATTTCTCTTTACCATTTGGTCAACTGAATTGACTATGGTCGATCCCTTTCCATTGGGAAGAGAGAGCCTTACTTGATATCCAATGTCATCATTGTCAATGTCCATAAAGTTTTAGGAAGTTGATCTTAGCAAATGGATAAGATCATTAAGGGTCTTGTCTTAGTCTGTTTCATAGGAGTCCCAAAGGAACTCACTATGAGACTTAGAAAGTAGTTGAGCCACCAACTTTCTCAAGACTTTGACACCCAACTTTCCCGGCTTGTCAATATGTGACTACATCTCCAAGATGTGATCACACATAGACCATTGCTTGCCAATAGGTCTTGAGTGACCTTAAACTTTTCAAGAACTTGTGGGTTAGGGAGAATAATTGGAGGAGGTGAAAGAAGTATGATTTCCATGGGACATCATCTTCATTTAGGAAGCTTGTTTCAAGAGTTTTGGGAAGATCATAAATGTCTAAACCAGACATCTTTTGGGAGATATTCAAGATAGTTGATCTAAAGTCCTTAATATGACACCCAACATGAAATATTAAGGCTAGGACCCAACAAACTATTTTATAACTTAGAAGAGGGATGCCATAATCCAAGCTATAAAATATTTGAAGGTAGGTGAATGACGATTCACCAATTTCCACCAAGATAAACGAAATGTATTATTAGGTTTTAATTGGTTTTGAAACTCCTAGATCTTTGAGATTCATTGAACTATTCAATGGCATGTTTCAATCTCGAGTGTGCCCTTCAGGTTTTGTGACTGTGATGCTGAGGATCACAAAACGAGGTGTGAAGTAACCATGCAAATTACTTGATACCCTTAAGTGTTTACCCCTCAATCGATGTGTCGGTTAACCACACACGCTCCATCGATACTATGATAAACATTAAGTTACCCTTTGCCTACCTTGTTAAATACGAGTTAGTGTGCCGGTTAACCACACACGCTCCACTAACCGACTTAAACAAAGTGCAAAGTGTAATTTCATGGATTAGCACCTTATTCACATTTTCCTAAGTAACTAAGATTGGGTATTAATAAGAGTTTAGTTACTTAGTATTTATCATTAATACTTTTAATGAAGGGAGAATTATAGTCCTTTTCCTACCCGTTCGGCTAACGACCCTCCTCCAGTCAAGGAAGCGGTGGGTGAGAGTGGACACCCATTAAACTTCCATTTTATAGGTAGTAACCTTATACCCCCCCTCCCCCTTATAGACTGGCTTCGTGAATGAGGCCTACTAACGGTAAGACTGACTTGCTCTTATACATATATATATAAATATTATTAACTTATAATATTATAAAGTATAAGGGTTGAATTTTAACTTTTAAAATTCAAAGGGCTAACTTGGAATTAAAGTATTCATAAGTGAAAACTTTACAAAATCCAAAACTTGAGGGCAAGTTTTGAAACTATTCAAAACTAATTAATTCCATAACTTATGTGTTTAAAGTAGTTTTAATCCAAAAACTCTTCAAGTTCCATAACTTGAGGACAAGTTATGAAAGACTTTAAACTAATAAAAGAATTAACTTATCTTTATTTTATAACTTATGGAATTAATTAAGGTTACACTTTTTTTATTTATTATTTAATGAAGAGACTCTTGGTCCTCCGTAACTTGAGGACAAGTTATGGAGTCATAAAACCATTTAATTAGAACTAGACTCTTCATTCTGTAACCTTTGCCAACTTTTATGAGTTTTATGAAACTTAAATGTGACTTTTCGTATAACTTGAGGACAAGTTACAAAAACACATTTTAGAATCAACTCTTAGATTAAAATGGATTGAAAACAACTATTTCACTCAACTTTTCTATTAATCTAAGCAACTCATAAGAACTCAAATCAAACTTTTTCATGTAATTAGTCTGAACCTTAAACTAATACAAAACATGAATCTATTGACAATTATCTTTGAAATTGGATTAGCATGAACATTACCACATCAAAAACAAGTTTATAAGTCCAAAAACTTCATATGGTAATGTTCCTAGTCCAATTCCAGCCAAAAAGGTCAAATTTATGCTGTCTGGGGGTCCAACTCGTCGAGTGCACGAACCAACTCGGTGATTTGGATGCTTTTTGCCTTGGACTCGACGAGTCTGCTGGGCAGACAGCAACAAAACTCGATTTTTCAGCTTCTATTGCAAGTATAACAAGAAAACAAACCTAGCTTTGATACCACTGTTGGGTTTTGAGCATTCTAACACTCCTAAGTGTACATGCAACCCTAAATACCTTGGATCTATGTTTTCTCTATTATACATGCAAATATAAACATCCAAGGTATTATTCTAATCTAGCATACAAAACTATGAATATAACAAGATAGAATACATACCTCTTTCATGTAGAAAGTCTTCATGAAGCTTGAGTGCCAAGTGCCTCAAGTGTGACACCTCAAATGGTTCACACAACACCAAATACACTTGGAATAACTTGAGAGAAATCTACACTTCATGAAATCGGCTAGCCCTTCTGTTACACTAACTAGTGGCCGATTTTGGTGAATAATATGATGCTTATATAGTGTGTTACAATTAGGGTTACACCATGTAAACCCTAATTGTCATGACCTTTCATTTCCATGACCCATGGGTTATGTAACCTCCATGGAGCATCCTATGGGTTTAACCCAACTTGATTATCCATGGAGCTTAGGCCCACTATATAAGTTATGGATGATTTGCACAATCAACCCATATATTTAATTAGTCTTCTTTTGATCACTTAATTAATCCTAGATTAATTCTTGATCAATACTAATTAAATATTATTATTCTTATTATTAATATACTAGAGCTTATAATATATTAATAACCATATGTGTCTTATTTCTCTCATTTAGTCTGTCCAAGTGCATGATGCCATGCAACCCAAATGGACCATGCCGGGTCGGGTCAAGTCTTACCAATTATAGTTATGGACTTAGACATTAATCCAGCAGTATTGTCGTCTTGGATATGTCAACAAGAAACGCATAGCCCAACTCCAGAAGGATGGAATGTTGGAGTCATTCGACCTTAGGGACGATGATGTGTGCGAGTCTTGTTTGCTTGGAAAGATGAAAAAGTCACCCTTTACTGGCACTTGTGAAAGGGGTGAGGGTTTATTGGATCTCATACACACCGATGTGTATGGGCCCTTTAGATCCACCACAAGGGATGCGAGCCGCTTCTATGTGACCTTCACCGATGATTATAGAAGATATGGCTATATCTACTTAATCAAGCACAAGTCAGAAACCTTTGAAAAGTTCAAAGAGTTTAAACAAGAAATGGAGAATCAGTTGGGCAGGAAAATCAAGATGCTTCGATCCGATCGAGGAGGAGAGTACCTAAGTCTTGAATTCCACGACTACCTCAAGGAATGCGGAATCGTTTCGTAATTGATGCTACCTAGGACAACGTAGTTGAATGGTGTGGCTGAGAGGCGTAATCTAACCCTGCTAGACATGGTTCGTTCCATGATGAGTCATGTTTTGCTACCTATCTCATTCTGGGGGTATGTCTTAGAGACTGCCGCCCATATCCTTAACTTAGTCCATATAAAGAAGGTTGCCAAAACACCTCACGAGATGTGGACAGGGAAAGCTCCCTCGTTGGAACATATCAAGGTTTGGGGTTGCGAGGCTTTCGTAAGACGAGAGACTCACGACAAGCTCGAACCTCATAGTGATCAGTGTATTTTCATCGGCTACCCGCAGAAGTCCTTTAGATATCTCTTCTATAGACCTAGTGACAATGTTGTCTTCGTTGCGAGGAGACGGGTTTTCCGAGAACGAGAACTCATATGCCAAGGAGACGGTGGGAGGAAAATCGATCTTGAAGAGCTTCAAGAGTCGAGCGATGAAGGAACCTCTAACACTGGCGCTCAACCCGAGGAGGAAACGCCGGTTGAATCGATTGACGAATCCTTACCTCTTAGACGTTCCAGTAAAGTTAGTGTTCCGACTGTGTTGCATGGTTTTCATATAACAAGTGAGGGTGATACGTTTATTAGTGATAGTACATTAATAAATTTGGATGAAACTAACATCTACAAGAAATCCATGGCAGGCCCGGAGTCTGCAAAACGGAAGGAGGCTATGGACAACGAGATTCAGTCCATGTATGACAACCAAGTTTGGAATTTGGTTGACAATGTGCCAGGTCGTAAGACGGTCGGGTGCAAATGGATCTTCAAGAAGAAGACCAACATGGATTGGAAGGTACACACCTATATGGCGTGATTGGTTACGAAGGGTTTCACTCAAACTCTCGGGGTTGACTATGATGAGACCTTCTCACCAGTTGCGAAGATAAAGTCTATTAGATTGATGCTAGCCATTGGTGTATTTCATGACTATGAGATATGGAAAATGGATGTCAAAATCGCTTTCCTTAATGGGAAGTTGGATAAGGATGTTTATATGAGTTATCCAGAGGGTTTTTTTTATATGAAGCACCCCAATGGAGTGTGTAAGCTTGAGAAGTCCATTTATGGACTGAAACAAGCATCTCGTAGATGGAATCTTTGTTTCTATGAGAAAGTCAAAGAGCTTGGTTTTCTGTGAAATGAGGATGAATCATGTGTATATGTCAAATCCAGTGGGAGTATAGTTAGCTTTCTCGTATTGTATGTCGATGACATACTATTCATAGGAAACGACATGCCGACACTGCAGGAAGTCAAGTCCTGTCTTGGGAAGTGTTTCGCTATAAAGGACCTCAGAGAGGCTGCCTATATTTTAGGAATAAGGATAGTGAGAAACAAAAGTAAAATACTAATAGGACTTAGTCAGAATACTTATTTGGAAAAGGTACTAAAATGTTTTAGTATGGAGAATTCCAAGAAAGGGGAGTTACCAATCCAAAGTAATGCCAAGTTTAGTAAGACTCAAAGTCCGAGTACCGAAGTCGAGATAGCAGAGATGAGATGAGTACCTTACGCTTCCGCAGTTGGCTCGATCATGTATGATATGACTTGTACTCGCCTTGATGTGGCCTTCGCTTTGAGCATGGTCAACAGATATCAAGGGAACCCTGGCAAAGCACATTGGACCACAGTCAAGAATATTCTTAAGTACCTTCGGAGGACCAAAGAATGGTTTCTAGTCCTCAGTGGGGGTGATGACTTAAGGGTGTGAGGGTATAGTGACACAGTTTTCAGACCGACGGGGACAACTACCATTCGCAGTCGGGCTGGGTCTTTACCCTAAATGGAGGAGCAGTGACTTGGAAAAGTTCCATGCAGAAAATAGTAGCTGATTCAACATGAGAATTAGAGTATAGAGTGGCAAGCAAAGCGTCAAAGGAGGCAATATCGTTGACGAACTTCACCTGAGACCTTGGAGTTGTGTCAGCCATAAAGGAGCCCATGGAAATTTTCTGTGATAATGAAGGAGCGTTGCTTTGACCAAGGAACCGAGGGATCATGGTAGATCTCGACATATCGACAGGAAATATCATTTTATTCGACATCGGGTGGAAGAGGGACTCCTCGTAGCGAAGAGGGTATCATCGGAGGATAACCCAACAGTCCTCTTACGAAGGGACTAAGTAGGGTTAAGTAGTTGCAGCACACTAAGAGCATCGGGCTGAAGGACGATATTAGTTGAGATTAGATAGCTTTGAAACGTGTAATAGATAAATGTAGTTAACATTTGATGATTAAATAAAGGAGTATTATTTATAAGTAAAGTTACTGTCTTATGTTGATTATTTACCTATTGTTTCACTTTGCATGTTTTGACTTCCTGAATAATAAGATTATTCGAACGTTCCACAGTCGCTCATACTTTGGGAGTAGGTATGAAAGAAGATTTTCATGAATTGGTTTGTAGATTGTCTAAAGTGTATTAGACATAGCAAAGGTCTGTTGCAACGTTCATGAGTTCTTATGAATATGATTTGGGCATTGGATTAAACCCGCGCTTGCTGGTATCACTTCATGGAAGTTATCTCGAGTGATCGCAAGCCGATAATATTGTATAGTCTTAAAACCTAGATATATGATTTATTATTTGCAAGTTGGTTGTGCATTGATAATGCGTAAACGCATTAGTAACTTAATGTTATAAAACACATTGTTGTGTATGATTTGATGAGTGAATGGTAAATGCATATAAGTCGAAGTTTATCTGTTCCTTTTATCCTAAGATGGTAAAAGCGATATCTGGGCCCCTCGATGATTTGGTTTGACTTATGTGTCGGGCACGGTCAGGACTAAATTGATGTGTTCAATTAATTTCTATGTCAGACGGATCATAGATCGAGAAACAAACTGCTGGACAATAAGTATGACTATGTTCCATCTAATTGTCCGCCCAATATCTAGAACGGAGGACTATATGATCCCCTATCTAAAGGACAGGTTATTGATAAGATCAAGAGTTTTGAGAACTGTGATTGCTAATCGGATCCCCAAGTCACATTTTCATTTGTAGTTATTAGACTTATCCAAGTGGGAGACACTTAAATTAGTGTCTAAGTCCATAACTATATTTTGTATGTACTTGACCCGGTTGTGCATGGTCCTTTTGGGTTACCTTCACCAAAGCAACTTGACTGGATGAATAATAGAGAAAGAGGTTATTATGTTTTATTAATATATTATAAGAATAATATATTAAAAGAGAAATCATATTTGTTTAATTAACATTGGTCAAGAATTAATTTTGTGGTCAAAAGAAGTTAATTGAACTAAGGGGGTTGAATTGTAATTATGCGATAGTTACAAGGTTGGGCAAGGAAACCCTAGAAGATAGGGTGGATGAATTCTAAGGATAAGGCCTTAAGGATTCGTCCAAATGAGGGATTCTAGAGTTATCTTATGGGCTGCTTGGTGGCTAAGTAACGAGATAAGGATAATGACTGAAACCCTAATACCCACACCTATAAAAGGACCCCTTGGGCATGAGAATTCAGACACACCTAACCCTAGAAGTCTTGGAGCTGAATTTTCCGTCTCCCCTCTCTTTCTTGCTTCATCCAATTACTTTTGGTGTTTGTGATTCATTAGAAGCACAACATTTGAGGTGCTAAGGTTCGCAAAGCTTCAAGATCTACAATCAACAATCAAGGTATTCGTCTAACTTGTTTATTTGATATTCAATTAGTTTTGTTGTATGCTACATTAGGGTTTTGCAAGTCTTGGAAAATATGCATGAATCATTAGAAAAAACTAGATCCAAGCATTAGGGTTTGCATGAACACCATAGGAATGTTGTTTTGCTCAAGTCCCAACAGAAATATCCCAAAAATACGACCCAAAAATTTCTATTTTAATTTAGTAAAATCTGTATTCCAAAAACAACATCAATACAATCCCAATAAACTAAGTGTATCAAACATCATCTCAAATCAAAGTAAAACACAAAAAGCGAAACTAGGTGGTGTGTGCTCTGCAATGATCCTGATCCCTTCCCTTTGGAACCGAAAGTACCTAAAACGTAAACTGAAAACCGTAAGCACAAAAATTTGTGAGTTACCCAAACTACCACATATAATACATAATAAACCACGTACTAGGCCCCCGCCCTCCATTAGGCCCTGCCTGGTATCGAGTCCCACTTGGCTTCGGGCCCCGCCCGACATCGAGCCCCACTTGGTATACAAATCTGTTATTCATAGGCCCCACCTGACATCGGGCTCCGCCTACTATACACATAGACATATATCACATAATAATACTAACACATACAATGATAAAAAAACAATAGCATATGATATAGTCATCGGGCCTCAACCGACATCGAGCCCCGCCCGGTATACATGGCAGCGCATATCTCATGCAAGGGTCACGTAGACTCCTAGCATCCTAACATAAATAACAAGGGTCGACATTGGTGCCTTAGACCCGCTAAACCCATTGAGGAAACTCACCTCGACTGTTGAATAACATGACTGAAACCCTGGCTGCTGTCCGGCGAATCCGCAAGCAATCAATACCAAATAATCATTGGATTCCAATATATAACCATCAATCCATACTTAGGGTAAAAAGGCCAACTTATCCCTTGCCTAGTTTTGTCCAAGATTAGGCCCAAACTCACAATCTAAAAGGCCCAAAAATCAACTAACCATCCAAGGCCCAATTTTCTAAATTGGGCCTAAAACCTTACATGGTCCTTACCCCAAGGCCCACAAATTTCCCTAGTCCAAACACTTGCAATCAGATGGCCCAACAAGACGCCAAGCACCTAACCCCAATAGAATGGCCCAAACTCGAAGCCCATCAAACTGAGTACGCGGTGCGTACTCAGTTGTACACTAAGCGTACATGCTTTAAGGCTTGTACGTTGTGCATACTGGCTCGTACGCCCAACGTAATCCTCCTGTTCAACCACCTTTCATATTAAGCCCTTAATCCCTTAAGACATTGCTCCAAAATGTAGATCTGACTTCCTTGAGCTGGATTACCACGTAAAGTTGCTAACTTTACGTTCATGCATGGCTAAATGAAGCTCTTAAAGCTCAAAAGGAATTAATAAGTGACTTAATGCATGCATGTGACCAAAAATCCCATCAAGCTTGCAACTTTATTCCTAAGGAGTTCATAATAAGCTCAGATCTAAAAGAATAAGTCCTTAAAACTAACCAACTCCTCAAACCAACCCAAAAAGGGACCAAAAGCATAAAAACTAAGAAATGAAGAGATCTAATCATGGAGAAGACGAGGTTTAAACTTGATACCTCAATAAGGGACCAAAAGCATAAAAACTAAGAAATGAAGAGATCTAATCATGGAGAAAACGAGGTTTAAACTTGATACCTCAATAAGCTTGCAATAAGGGTGATGATTCTGAATCTATAACCTTCTCGCCAAGTAAAGCACCTTCAAACTTCTACATGTCCTTCACAATGAGCAAAATAACCACCAAATTCTTCTTAAGGACTAAAGTGCACAACAATGGAGGCTAAGGGACGATTTCTAGGGTTTTGGGGGCTTAGAGACTGGTAAAGAGGCAAACCCCAATGACTTAAGGTGTTTATATAGGCTGCAGCACCCTAAATTAGGGTTCCATTAAGTCTCAGGTATGCTCCTCGTACATAGGTGTATGCCCTTTGTACGTGTATGAAGTCCCGATCAAGCCTCGCATTAGTACGCTAAGCGATATGGTTCACCTCACGTACTAGCTTCTCAGCTTGTACACTAAGTGTACCAACTACCATGTGGTACGCCATGCGTACTACCCAAGGACCAAAAGTGCAACTTTTAAATAACAAAGGGCAATAATAAAACATACCAAGATTCAAGTGTTACACATATTATGGTGTTTGTGATCATCATATTTTATCAAACTTATGAGCTAAGTTCAAGAAAAGTCAAAAGACAAAAAAATTTGTTTTTTAAGGTAGTCAATGTGTACATACAAAGTATTAAATTTGGGAAGGGTTTTGAAAATGATACATAATACAATAAATGTTGATTATGAATACTTAAAAGTTGTTGATCCAAAACAATTGCCAATAACATATTTCTCTATTTTTTTATAATCTTATTACATCAAACAATGTAGAGTCCATTAACATGATATCTAGAGACGCGCGAAATATGTCATTAATGATGCTTAAAGTGTTCTTCTAAATCATTTCTTGATGAAGCCATAATGATATTTTAAATTTCATAACAAAAGAGGTATAGTTTAGATGCACTGTCAATTCTTAGCGATTTGTGCCCATGGGGTTATCTTGACTTTGTTTGTCTTTATATAATAAGATACTTATGTGAGAATATTTGGTCATGTACCTTAGAACCTTGGTTCAAGGGAGAGTTTGTTCTCTTAAATGTTAAATTTTGTCGAGTCAAGAAATCTTGAATCTGATGATGTGGCATTTATGTATTCCAATGTACATTTTAGAGTTGTACTTTGATGTTTAGTCACACTGTACATTTTGGAGTTTGTAAGAACACTACTATAAATAATGTTGTAGTCTTATGTGTATGGAAGATAAAGAGTTCTTAACTTTCCTATTTTGTACACATTGCTTACCTTCCAGACAATAATGGAGCTAAAACATAATTATTTACATTCGGTGTTCTTACATTTCCGTTTGATTCATGATTCATTGTTCTTATTCCGCAATGTCATTTACAATGGGATCCTCCAAAATCATTCTAATCATTTAGCTTAATTCAACCATTCAATCCAATTCTTCTCTATTTTACTTATTTCAAACCTAGAGCATATCAAGTTTTTATTGTTATAAATCTCTCACAATTTTGGGTTTGGATGAAAACTTAACTTACTATTTTATTTTTCTAGATTAACTTGTTATTACCCCACAAGCATATATGTATTCATGAATATTATGGGCTGTTTATGGTGATCTATTTTCTATAATCAGTCAACCGTTTTGTCATATATATATATATATATATATATATATATATATATATATATATATATATATATATATATATATATATATATATATATATATATATATAAAGAGAGAGAGAGAGCGAGAGAGAGAGAGAGAAAGAGTTGATAAGGATAAGTAAATAAATTGTTCTCAATTTTCTATTATTTAAAGTCAATGTTATGGGCCAGAAACATTTTAGGGTCAAGGAAGCCAATATACATCAAAGGGTTGTACATAAGATACTCAAGGTGGTTACCTTTCAATTGTCTACTGAGAAGAAATTCACATTGAATGAGAAGATGTTTGATCAAATCCTGAAACTTCTTAATGTCGGCCGTTTCTATGAAGTCTCGAATGAACAAGTGATTCGCATGTTCAATGAAATGGGTTATCAACCAACTTTAACTAAGATAAGCGATTTCAAGAAATCTTCCTTGCTGTGCATTTGGAATTTCTTGTTTGGTATTTTTCATCGATGCCTGACGGGTCGAACAGTTGGATTGGATAAGGCGAAACTAGAAATTTACACCATGGTAGCAGGAATTTTATATGATTTACAGGTGGATTATGCGACACCGTTGTGGGAAGAGTTTGTTAAAAGCATCAGTAACACGAATGTGGTGAATGGAATCTCGTGTGCACGATACTAGAGTCTAATCTTGTAGTATGCATATGAGAATGAGGGTATTGTTGTTCCTGATTATGAACCTAAGGCTGAATTTTCACTATATCCTCATCCAAAGGCGGTTGAGGATAAACCAAATGATTTTCCCTCAGTTGCACGCATTCCTGATGCCATGCTTTGAAGAGTTGATTCTACGAATCCAGTGTTGGTGAATTATCTTACCACTGTCAATCCCTCGATTGAAACTGGTGTGTTGTTATCCAAAGTTGCTGGTGGTCCATCCAAGAAGAACAAAGGTTCGAAGAAGGGTGTTAAGGCAAGTACTTCGAAGCCTAGTCTTGAGAAAGTCGAGAAAATTGTTCCTGTTTCTCCAAAGAAAGTCATAAAGATGGTAGTTACTCAACCAACTTTTGAAGATACTAATACACAGGCGAAGGAGACATTGCCTTCGAAATATGGAGTTTTAAAACGCTTGAAGAAAACGGCTCATAGGCCTCGCCACTCTCCAGACATGCCACTTGTTAAAGATGTGAAATCTAAGATTATTCTCAGGCCTCAACTAAATAGCAAAGGTGTTGTTATTTGCGAAATTCCTTCCCCTGTTTCTCTTGCATCTAGAAAGCGAAGAGCTGAAGATATGGCGAAACGCATATCTAAAAATAAGAAAAAATAAAGTTGTTGATGACTTTATGGATGAAGTTGTTCCTGAGTCAGATTTTGATGAAAGTGGTAAGTCCCAATCACCACCTCATGATATTGATATGGGTATTCCATCACCAATGAGGGGCTCTCTAATTAAGTCGAATGTCGAGGATATTGGAGGTCCGGGTGGCTCTGTGAAAACATCTAATGTGGACACAACCACTAATCAAGGTGATACTATGAAGATATCCACTCCTGAGAAGACTGTTGTTATACCACCCAAAGTTTCGCATACCAAGTCAGTTTCTGAGGAGGTTCGGACTTTAGGCATCACTACGAACATTTCTCATATGGACACGAATTTAAGCATGGGTGAAGGAGTGTCGAACAATGAAACCCAAGGTATTTCTCCTGCTATCATTTCAACTTCTTTCGACACATCTACCATGGACACCACTGTTTCTTTACCACCAGTCCATTCTTTTATTTCTACCACATTACCTCAATCTACACAATCACCTACTTTTGAAAACATCATGAATCAACCCATCACTTCATTGTTTCCATCCGAATACACCGAAGGTCCAAAAACTATTTAAGAAGATGAAACCACTTAAAATGGTGAATTTGTGGGCACTTTTGCTGATATTGAATTCAATCTAGAAGAAGAGAATATTCATGATTGCATGTTGATGTTAGTGAAACAATTCAAGATTCTCAACAGGAAGCTTAATTCTTTATTGCAGCTTCAAGCTGATGTAGGGGGTCGAAATCATGTGTATGGAATTGAAGTAGATGTAATGCTCAAGGCTCAAGAGCTTCACTTGAGAAATGAAATGGATATACAGGACCGAAATAATGACAAATATGTAAAGGCTCAATCTTTGACTTTCAATCATGAACTTAAAGAATAGAAATTTGTGGAAAAAGAAAGGCATCTCTTATTTGTTCAAGATGTCAAGAAAGTTAGTGAAGATGTCAACCTGAAGATTGAATAACTACGGGTTGATATGGCGAAGGAAGTTACCACTCTTACTAACGATTATTCTTCTCTCCACACAAAAGTGGATATAATCGTTGATGTTCTTACGAATGTTGTCAAGTGGTATTGTTCATTACTTTCGAAGATTGATAAGAAGGCTGAACATGATGTTTAGAGTTTTGGTAAACTTGAAGATATGGTGACTAATCTCAAGGAATTAGTTTCACAAACTGGTTCCTCATCAACATCGTTGCTTACTCTTGAGTTTTTAACTCAAAATTTTTGAAAGGTGATGAAGATGCAAAAGTATGGGAGGAAGTGGTTCTTCGAAAGGTGATGAAGATGCAAAAGTAGTTGGGAAAGTCTTGTCTTCTCAGATTCCCATTCCGTTGCCCAAGATTTCATCTACAATTACTTCAACAACAACAACAACAACAACAACAAAGCCCTTAACGAAAGGTGTTGTAATTGGTTCTGGGGTTAGAGGTTCAAGTTCTTCAAAGCCACCTCCATCGACAGAAGAGATGAAAAACAAAGGGAAAGACATTTCAACAGAACCTACTGCCGAAGTAAAGAAAGTTGTTGTTGAAAAAGAAATGGAGAAGCAAAGGAAAATTCAAAGAATTCTTTGACAAAGAGCTAATGATCCTCCTGGTCTAGAAAATGGTGATCCTTAGAAACATTATTGCTATGAAAATATTGAAGCTTTAGTTGTTACTAGGGAAATGCATGACGTTGAGAAGATTCCTAAAAACGGTTATGCTACAGAGAGTACTAATTTTAACTATTTAGATTTCCCTATTAACAAGATGATGTTCATGGTTGAGAAATACCAGATAGCAAATAAATTCGAAGACAAAGAAGAGTTCAAATGATTGAAGATTCATTTTCATGCGGTTCTTGGAAAAGGGGAAGAGGAAATTTAGTCGCTGGTCAAGATAGTTCGAGTTCTCAAAATTTCTAAAGATGTTCTTTTTGATGGAATGTTACAGAATATCCGCTTCCATGTTGTTAGAGCAAACAACGTCGTTTTCGACTTTTATGTTGCTGACTTCCCTTTAAGGAATCTGCATGACTTGATTTGTGTTACAAGAATTTTGAAGGCAACCAATGTTTCAAAGCTTCAGTTAACAAGCAAAGAAGATTTTTTGATCGATCAACTTATTCATAGACAATTTCTATGAGTATCTTGCCTTAACTGATGTCAATTTAGCTCGGGCAATTGGCAAACAAATCACAATGCCCCAATCCATATTGAAGAGTCAAACGAGCTTTAAGAGCTATGATGATGGGGAGATTTGCTTGAAGCCTCTTGGAATTGTATTCGTTGTAAAGAACTAGAAGGGGAATACAACAAAGTTTTTGTTTCAAGTATGTGAATTTGAAAGATATACCACTTCTCACTATACAAATCTTATTGTTCGAATGAATAGTCGTGCAAAGAACAATGAAGGTGATAAAGCTGAGATTCGCAAAGTAGTGAACTGGTATGATGAGATTCGAAGAGGGATACATCAAGTTGCTCAGATGCTGATGACTTAGTTTCAACACTTCTCACAAAGAGGGAGAATGTTGAGGTCGAAAGATGTTGTGAGGTTTTGAAGTTTGTCTAGGTCATTCTTAGTGTCGAAGTATATATGTATGTTTGTTTATTATAAGGGCATTTTGTTTCAAAGAATAAGTGTCTTAGTCCCTTATATTTTTTGTACGCTTTCCTTATCCCTATATTGTACTCTCTGATATTTCTCTGTATTTCTAGAAATCATAATCGAGCCAACCAGATTATATTTACACCTCATGTTAATAATTCTTCAAATACTCTGATCTAGTTTCATATACTTGATTGATCATACCTACACTCATCATATTTCACCTATCATTATGTATATCATCTTTCATCTCTCATATTATCTCATCTTTAATCTACCCATCATAATTATAGGTATAAAATACGTCTACAGTTTAAATCAAATAAAACATGTATATTTTGTTCATCCAGTATAGATATCAAGAACACAAATAATATGCACACATAGCACATAATTTATATTAAATACCTAATATCTATGTGTAAGATGAAAGTAATTATGCACTCAGTTGTTAAATTGATGATTCCAAACTGGGGCAACGCTTCGCTTCAAACAATTCTATTTTCCTTCGACGAAACCTAGTATCATTACCGCTAGATTTTAGTCTAATATTTATTGTGACTATTTCCGAGCGTTATTGTTTTATAAGTGTTAAACAATACTTTTCAACTACTAGGTACAAAAAGTGGCCAAACATGAAACACCGGAGGGCATGACCATTTTTGCATTCTAGCACTTCTGAAATTCAACAACCCTATGTGGCCCTTCAAACCAGATTCCCCGTACCGCAAGTAGTCAAAAGATATTATAATAACACTTTTTATATTATATTTTATAATATATATTATTTATAAGTTCATAATAAGGATATTGAACTTAAACATAAGCTATACTTAAAGTAGGGTAAGCATAACTTACTTACTAGGAGGTTTGGCTAGGAACTAAGGGCTCTGCGGGGGCAGAACTTCCAAGCTGAAAGCTCTTCTTCTCGGAGCCTTCTAACACTCTGAGACTCGCCTCTAGAACTTAGGAAGTACTAGGTACACTAGTACAAAAATGACCTATGCTCACACTTTTGCAAAAACTGCCCAACCACACTTCTGACTAAAACTGTGTCTAAAGGTTATTGCTAAAATCCTACCATTATTTTAGTGACATTTTAAGTTGTATTTCATGACCATTAGTAATATAGTTAAAACATTTAGACGTGTTTAAACATAACAAATGTGACAACTATTAGCCATATTGGAACAATGAGGCCAAATGTCACCATCCGCCACATGTTTGTTAGATATATGGAAAAACTTTGTGATGGTTTTTATAAGAGACAATAGATTATTATATGGTCACATGAATCAAATATTTATGTGGTTGTATCATGGAGCAGATATTAAGATTTGAATGCAACGTAACTAAAAGGCAATATATGGTCACATTAATTATTCGTGTGTCCATACGGTAGCATTTATTACACACTGATTAAGAGCAACCAAACAAGTAACTATATGTATTTTATGGTCATGTTTAGTGTATTATGATGAACATTTGATATGATAAAAGAAAAAAAAATGTATAATTATAACTATGTAATAGTCACAGTTAAACATGTTATGTGTGGCTAAAAGGTAAATCATGTTCATGAAAAAATGAAATGCTTGTAACTATAAGTAATTTATTGTTACTTTTTACAATTTTATGTATGTATAAAAGTAAAAGATAGACATCATTATAGAAAAAAAATTGATTGTAAGTATTTAATGGTCATTGATTAAAGTATTAGGTGTGTAAAAAAACTATGATTAAATATAAAACATGTGACTATGAGTATTTTATTGCCATTTTTTAGAACACATAGTCATGATTTAATCTCTTATGCGTGTTTAACAGTTAACAATAGTCATGACACAAGAAAAAAAATATATAATTGTTATTATTTTGTGGAAATTTATTCATTTCATACGTGTGATTATAAGTAAAAAATATTAATAATCATAAAAAAAACATGTGACCGTTAGTATTCTATGGCCATGTTTTAAGGGAAAATAACAAGGACTATAATATGGTTACGGTTTAATATAACAACAATCTTCAACTACAAATGTTGTATGGTTACAGTTTAATTTTTATGTGCGACTAAAAGCAAACAATCACTGTGAAAAAAGAAGAAACATATATCTATTAGTATTTCATGGTTACGGTTTAATTCTTATGTGTGTCGAAAATAAAGAATTTTCATGATAAAAGAAATTAAAACTTTTCCGTATAAGTATTATTATACCACCATGTTCTACTCTATAGGGTGTCGAAAAGTGGACATTTTGTTATGATATCACAAAAAAAAAACATGTGACCATAAGTATTTTTTTGTCACGATACTCAATGTTTAATAGTTGAACTCTAAATATCTTTTGAAAAAATAGTCAAAGTAAATATAGTGATGGTTTAATTGATCATTGATGAAATAAAATATTATAAATTCATAGAATTTAAATAGAAACTAAATTATATTAAATTGAAATGCAAGCAAAGAATCGGGAATAGTACAATTACAAGGAGAGAAAAATAAAGTACGCTCTTATAATTAGAGTTATCCATCATTAATCCACCATTTTGTTAAAAAACAGTTTAACAATAAGGGTATTATTGTTAATTTTGGGTCAAAACACAAATGACACAAAGGAGGTCTAATTCTAATTAGTAGATATCAACCAATTAACAATTTTTTTCAGGGTGATCCAGTAGCAACTGCCAACAAGCATGCACTACTTCGTGCAAATTTCGTAGAAACATTTTTTCCTCATTCAGGCAACTAACTTTGGGTTATCGAGCACCAGACAACAAAACGCAAATTATAACCTTTAATGCATGAACTTTGAGAGGTTGAAGGGTATGTGGAAGGAGGTTACTAAGGCTATGAAGATCTACATAGGCAATAGCGAAAATCAATATTTTAACACTAAAAACGATAAATGAGAAAAAACTTGAAATACCAAATTTCAAATAAGCAAACTACTATTTTTTTAATTCTGTTTTACCATGTCATCATACCGAGAAAAATAACCCCAATGGTAATGTTGATGAACATGCCAAAATTTGACCTAAATAGTCAAAATAATAAAACTGGTCCGAAAAAGAAACTTTCTACTAGAATTGGGAAGTTTAAAAAAACCAAAATTATGATTTTATTTTTACTAAGCCGGATATAATGTGCAATTTGTCTATTTTGGTCAGTTAGACCAACATGCCAAAAATGGACATAAATAGACAAAATGACCAAAATGGTCCAAAAGCTAAACTTTATATCTTAAATACTAAATATTTCATGTTTTACCATAAAAACCTACCAAAATTGGACAAATGGTCATTTTGAACAAAATGCCTAAAAAAGAGTTAAGTAGTCAAAATGATTGACACGGTCCAAACTGCTTAATTTGGACCTGTAATGTGATAATGTTGATTACCTAAAGTATAAGTTCTCTATGATTAAGCTGAATAAAATGACCAAATTGATCATTTTGGTGTTTTTCCTAAATGGTCAAAATGACTAAAAGGATCCAAAAGCAAAAAAATTTACGAGTAAAGCTATGTTTTTAATGTCCAAAAAACTATTTTTTTTACTGTTTTACTGGATGAAACCACCAAATTGGGCCAAATGGTCGTTTTGAAAAAAATCCCAAAAAAAGGTTTAAATGGTCAAAATGACCAACACGGTCCAAATACCTTAATTTGGACCTATAATGTGAAAATGTTGAATATCTAAAGTATAATTTCTCTATGATTAAGCTGAATAAATGACCAAATCGACCATTTTGGTCTTTTTGACCAACTAGCCAAAAATGGATGTAAATGGTCAAAATTACCAGAAGGATCCAAAAGCTAAAAATTTACAAGTAAAGCTATCTTTTTAATGTCCAAAAAACTGATTTTGTACTATTTTACCGGATGAAACCACCAAATTGGGCCAAATGGTCATTTTGAACAAAATCCCAAAAAAAAGACTTAAATGGTCAAAATGACCGACACAGTTCAAACACCTTTATTAGGACCTGTAATGTGAAAATGTTGAATACCTAAAGTATAAGTTCTCTATGATTAAGCTGAATAAAAAGACCAAATTGACCATATTGGTGCTTTTGACCAACTTGCCAAAAATAGACCTAAATGGTCAAATTGACCAAAAGAATTTAAAAGCTAAATTTTTACTAGCAAAGCTATCTTTTTAATGTCCAAAAACTGATTTTTTACTGTTTTACAAGTTCACATGACAAAAATGACCCAAATGAGTTTTGTTGACCAAAAACTCAACAAATAGAATTAAAATTACCTAAAAGGCTTAAATTAATAGAATGCTTATAATCCCCTCTTGAAATAACACCAAGATCAAGGATTCTCATGTGCCTGATACAAACAAATGAAATCGTTTGACTTAGAAAATGTAGCAAAAATATTACTTATAAACATGTAAATCATTAGATATTTACGGTTGAAATAAAATAAATGCAAGAATTAGAATGTGAATGAGAAATTTATACCTTATGTATGACTATACCCGGACAGTCAATCCGAAAATAATCATTTCGTGATTCTTTACGCAACTCAAGTAGATCTACACATGGCAATATACTATCATTGTGAGGAAAAAGTACAGTACTAAATTCCTCATCGACATCGTCATACGTATCTCAATAGTTTTTGGGAAGTGTCATAAAGACAGTTGACATTTTTTTATTATGTTGGTCTGTAATGTAGAATACTTGTCGTGCTGTGAGGCCAATATGAATGGATCATCTTTGTGGCCTAACCTACCATGTTCAACCAATGTGTACCCAATCCCATCCTTCTTGACGCTGGTTTTATTGTCAACCCAGTAACACATGAAAAGAGGAATTTTTTTAAAATGATAATCTAGTACCCATATATATTTTAAAACCCCATAATAAGAGTTTTGGTCATCTAGATGTTTTTTTCGGGATTTTTTTGTAAATCATGTAATTTTTTATTCATCTAGTGATTCATTTAATTTTTTCGTCGAAAAAATAGGTAGAAAAAAAAACTTCTTACCTTCCTACCAAATTTTTTTACTGGATCTATATCTGTAATCATACAAGGTTCTTAAACTTCAAACCCTAACTTGATTTACTTCTGATATTTTCGAAATTCCACTATTATGTTCCTGTCAAACACCTACCATACTATATATATATATATATATATATATATATATATATATATATATATATATATATATATATATATATTGTAGTTGCAAACGAAAATTATGTAAGATTATGATAGTGGTGAAATTTCTAAAAATATTGAAAATAAATCAAGTTAGGATTTTAATTTTACGAACTTTGGATGATTACAATGCATATATGATACAAAAACAACCTAATATGGTGGGTTTGAGTACTTAAGCTTATATACATTGTAGGTATATTCACTCTTCCACACACACGCATATATATATATATATATATATATATATATATATATATATATATATATATAATTGAAAGTTCTTTCGTACATATGTTTCATTTTAAAGTAAAATTTTGTACTTTTCCAATCAATAAAAAGAAAAGGTTATGTTAAATATATTGTATGTGAGAGTTGGTTGCTTTTATAAATGGACAAGTTATGTCGGAGTTGGTTGCTTTCATAAATGGAGAAGTTATGTTAGAGTTGGGTGATTTCATAATTGTTGGTTGTAGTTGGGTTGTTTATAGATACGAGTGTGAAATACCCCTCTACATAGAGTAAAAATAGGTGATGGACGAGTTAGTTTCATCACAACCTACAAGATAATGGTTTAACTCAATAATTGGTTTCAATTCTAAATGATATCGTTGTATCTATTTTGCCAAATATATCGAAAGGGCGATGTTTGACAAACTTTTTATAATTTGTTGAAATAGCCTTTGGGTTGTAGAAGATGTGTTGCAAAAACTATGGTGTTTTTCTTATTAGTGAATGGAATTATAGGCTTGCACGTTGTACTCTCTTATGCCCGAGTGGATCGGTCCAAAGTAACGTGATACAAATATATGATACGTCGACACCATGTAGAGTGGTCCACACATCAGTAGTCAATGAGATTGTACCCGGAAATCTACCAAAGAACTCATTTAATCCCTATGAAATTTTGTACATTCTCTCAGTGCGTCACGTTTTAGGGTCGTGCGACTTATTTGACAAAAAACGCGACTGCAAAAGCGCTCTTGATGAAGTTTATATCTCTTGGTCGGCTAAAGAAATAAAATACAAGGTATTCTTCTATGACTAGTTGTATAAATAAATTTTAAGATAACTGATTATGCGACCATCTTCACCTAATTATATTTGTGTCACTACTAGAAAAACAGCCTTTTACGACGCTCATTGCGCGTCGTAAAAGGCTCAGACGATGCGCAAATGCGCGTCAAGGAAGGCCCTGTCATAAAGAGAGACGACGCACATTTACGACGCTCATTTACGACACACAATTACGACGCGCATTTATGACACGCAATGTGTATCAAGGAAGGCCCTGTCATAAAAGAAGACGACACGCATTCGCGTGTCGTAACCTTACGACGCGCGTGTTAATGACATGCAATGTATATCAAGAAAGCCCATGTCAAGAAAGGCCATGTCATAAATGAAGATGACACACATTTTTGCGTATCATAATTTTAAATGTTTAAAAAAATATTATTTATAGGCTTACTTATTTTCAAATTAAATTTGTATTTAATGTTTCATAATAGAAATTAAAATATAATATAAAAAATAGAATCCATTGCGTAAATTTAATGTCATACAAATAATCGTTCCATGGAAAGATAAAACAAATCAATAGAAGTTGTAACAAAAATTTACAAATGAATTAGATACAAAAAAATACAATCCATTGCCCCTTTGCTTATTCAAGATCAACCTGGAAGTAGCTAACTAATCTGTACAAATTCACCATTGTTTCTAATCATTTTCTTAAATACTTTACAAACATAATTCATCCATATATAGTACCTGAACTATAGTTGTAGCTAGCCTTGTTTCTTCTTCTTCTGAGCTCATCTCTTGCAACCATTGCTCTAAGCCTAGTATGAATAGATACAACAGCTCCTTGTCAATTATGTGAAAAATACAACCGGTGAGTGGCCTACCTTCATAATAGCAACAACTAACGAAGCGGGAATGAAAGAGAAGGCAATACTCACAACAATAGCTGCAGAGAATGCATCTAGGTCCTACAAGATCATACAAATCACTATTTAAATACACACTACATATAAAGGTTTCAATATTCTGATTGCATGTACTTAATATATAAAGACTCCAACAATAAATAGATATGTTATGTTACCTTGAGACACCTTTGAAGGGGATCCAAAAGATAATCTGTAGTCTTATCAACTTGTTTCTACTTCTTATTGTTATGCTTCTGTATTGTTTGTCTTAACAACAAAGGAGTCAAATTGCCAGAAGCTTTTCCCGTCCATGGGTCCTAGATTTGGATTTCTCCATACTTGCTTCCACTTACTAGATGTTTGCCATCTGGTGACCATGCAACAAACAGAACCCAATTCTTGTGCCCTGAATAGATATGTAAAAATATAACAATTTGTTTGGCTTTTGTGATTATGAAGTTATGATAAACCTATACAAACACAATAAATGAGTAAATAACACTTTTGGTTCCTAAGTATAGCTGTTTTTTGCAAATTTGGTCACAAAAAGATTTCTTTTGCAAATTTGGTCCTTAATTTTGAAGTTTCCTAACGACTCTGGTCTCAATGTCATATAAGTATACCATAGGGACCAAATATATAATTTTCTCTTATCTTCTAAGTAAAGCATTTTATGTGCGTTTGATTTCTTTTCTTAAATTTATAATAATTATAGAGTAAATAAATTTATATTAATATATTAACAAATGATTCAATTTACAATATACACCAAAAATATAATAAATTTAAAAAGAGTATTATGCACGTGTAAAATGTTATAAACCTTAATTTACAAACATATGAGAATTACAAATCTGGCCCCTGTGGTATACTGTTCTATCAATTTTGGTCATTTGTTTAGGCTGTTAAACTTAGAGATGTTGAAGTTAACAATTTTCTGTTCTATGAGATGTTGACAGGTACACCAACACAGATGCTAAACCAACTAAAAGGGCCTAGTAAAAGAAATTGTAAATGTTTGTTTTGAAATTAAAAAAAGTAAAACAAATAAATAATTACATACCTGTAAGTGAAATAGGAAGGGGAACTTGGGTTTTGAGACATGGTTTATGAGATAAAGCCAATACTTGTTATCTTTGGTATGCATGTCTAAATACCTACTAACTCCTCCTATTACAACACTTACAACTCCACTCATAGATCTGAAAAAAAAATCAGATGATGTCATCAAATGATGATCTTTAACTAATGATGATAACTTACACTAGAAATGTATTTTCAGGAATCTCTGTAAAAATTGACAAAAACCAACATTACCTACAAACACAAAATTTGAAGAAATGAAATAATAACAACGTATTGGGGTGTATTTGATGGGGATAAAAGGAACGCATTGAGGTGGAATTCATCTTCAAAAGATAGCCACCAATTTTATCATCAAAGTGTTGAAAAGGTACCTGCAATACAAAATCATTAACAAACATAATATATTTTATTTTTTTATTGAAGTATATGAAAATTGAAGTAGTTAGTTTAGTTAGCTACCTCATTTTCCTGTTTGATATCATGTGTAAAGAATTGTTACATATACATCCTATACAGAGTAATAAAGTAAGAGGTTATTTCTTTTAGTTTACCCATAAAAGAAAGGAAAAAAAACTTACAGGTTCTGTAATATAGACACGTGCCAGGTCCTTCAAAAGGTGAATTGAGAGAAACAAATACGTTTGCAGCATTCATGAGATTAATACTTAACCTCCTTCCCATAATTATTCTTTGCATTTCATTGTACAATCTGTTAATCAAATTTATATGTAAAAGGGTCATCAATTTGAACTCACATTCCAACACCTTCTTTGAATAGATGACTATAATTTCTAGCCACAATTCAACTTATAAAAAGGAAAGAAAACAACAATCTAGCTTATAAAAGATTAATAAATAGAGGGCCTGAAATTGCTTAAAGCTCAACACCAGTAATCGCTAATCAATAAGATAATACTTTGTTTTTTTAACTTCTCCAACCATTGGTGGTTGTTGAGTTGACCCGACATCTTGTTGGAAAAATTAGGGCTTCCTTCAACATCTCTCACTCTGTCCATAAGAAGGGATGATGGGCTTACTTCCTTCAAATCAACATTCAGATTCTTAAACAAAACCTGAAAGGCCACGATAACAATAGTGAATATAGTATATTATCGGAATTGATGTTATAAACTTTTTGATTATGATGTGTGTGCAGAAGAGTAGGGATCTTGCTGGGTACCATAGTTTTCAGCATAAGTAACCTGAACAGGAAGGGTTTGTCCGCTTGCAGCCTCACCGTATGCTTGGTACACATCCACCACACCATGTGTGGCTGCAACTGCAACTGGTTGTTCATACGAATCTTGACTGTTCACCATTGTCCTGCAACCTATATATATATATATATATATATATATATATATATATATATATATATATATATATATATATATATATATATATATATATATATATATATATTACAACAATTCATAACTTCAAGTGGGAAAATTACTAAATTACCCCTGATTAAGAAAAAACTAAGTAACCGACCTCACTAGGGTTATGAACTCCAGGGGGAACTGGAACCAAACCTTGTCCACTGTTTGCCACATTCATATCAACACCACTTGGATATCCGATTTAAAATAAAATATAGATATTAATGTATAACAAAGTACAGAAATATGAGAAATGACTAAAATACGCTGATGCGTGTGAAGGAACTGGATAAGCATGGGTTGCATATTCCACTGGAGGGGCATGACAACTATGAGGTTGATACTCTCTTGGAGGAGGGGGGGAGCAAGATAACTAGGAGGAGGATGTTGATGTTGATGCTGATGTGGATTATATTTGCGCTTCATAAAAACATAAACAAATATTTAATTATTAAATTAATAAATTCCCATTTCCCGATTTTAAATTTTACCTTAAAAGGTTCATAACGACCACCTCGTGGGACCACCTCTGTTCCAGGTTTTGTATCTCTAAGATATTTTGCCCTAAATCTTGATGCAATCTCAGCCAAAGCTTCTATTGCAACACTGTAACTCCCAGGCACCAAGAAGGGTATTTTTGGAAATTGTAAAAGATCAAAAAGGGTATTTCAAGAAAGTGAAAAACCCAAAAGGGTATGTCTGGAAATTGAGATACCTGAACAAGCTCTTCATTTTCAGCAGCACACTTGGGTTTATCTTCATTTTCAGCAGCACACTTGCAAAAGTTTTAAACTTTTAAAACCCATCTTAGAAGGACTAAAGGTTAGAAAGGAGAAGTAATGAAGCTATGAGTTGAGAAAAGAGTAATCACAGCAAGGTCTCTAAAACAGACCTGTTGTTAAAAACGGATTTACTACAAAATCTAAAACAGAAACATAGCTTTAACTAAATTTTATAGGAAACTAAGATTGTTCAGGATTCCAGAACTCTAAAGAACTCCTTCTAACTCCAAAGGATGAATTAAATATGAATTTTACAAAAAGGTGTATCACTTCTGTCTCCAACAAGACAGTCAAGTGAGGTTGGCCAATTCTACCCAACTTGTGAGTAGAATTCGTCCATACCAAAATTCAGAGAAGTAAAGGACATACAAATGAAAGTCTCAGAGTTGGAATTGAATGAAAATCATTTCCCAAGCTCCGGATATAAAATTCACATTGTGGACAATCACAACACTAGTAAAAGCTGGTGACTGCCCACTGATCTGGAGTCTGGATCAATTCTAACCAATTTATAATTGGAAATATCACCCCATCTGCTCCAGATCTTAAATTCATAATATCAGGAACATATAGAAACTTGGAATCACTCTGGATCCTTTTCCAAGCCTTATAAATGATGAAAACAAAATGACATATCAGAACAGACCCGGATCAGACCTAACAGCAAAGATTCCATTCTTGCACATAGATAAAGTCCTTACCAGTGAGGTTAGCCTGCTTAAGAAAGTTAGCCAACTCAATTTGTGAACTTTGGGAACTGGTTTGGGGTCCGTTTGAGTTCTATAGCTCAAGGTATGATTTTTACAAAATGACTATAGATCTGATGGAAAACAAAATCATAGCCACCCGTGATTCCTTTTGGCTTATCCATCCTTCTCCATTGTTAAAAAAAAGTTCTACTAAGAACTGATACAGATACAAGACATGAAATCTAAGTAAACCATTGAGATGAACATGTAGTCAACATTTCATAGATGTAAACATGATATCCCATGCCTCTAACATGGAACATGATATACACATATCAAAACTTTTAATTGAATTTACAAATACATACACTAGCCAAAATCAAGGGATATCAAGTACCTTAGTTGATGACTTGAGTAGTGAACTACAGTCATTTTCTATGCAATCCATCATGTAGATCATTGGAACTAGGTAAAAGAAGAATAAAAACCAATGAGTGGACAGAAAAAAAAAAGTGAACAGGTAAAAGGAGCTAAACAGAAAGTTATACCAAATGAAAATACAAATGCCATCTATGCCTTACCATTCCTTGAATGTCTGATATACCTCGCGAACCACAAGTTCTTCCAGCTTATGATCATCAGGTTGAACATTTGTTACTGGCATTGTGATATCAATATCATCAGAGAGTAGCTGGAAGCCTAAATCTTTAGCAAGTGAAAGAGGACATTTTGGGACCAAACTAAAAAAAAACTAGCTGCACTCAGGGCCAGAAGTGTAGTTTACTATATCTTCTTTATAAACCATCATCTGAAAAACTATTAAAATTACTAGTACAAAACAATTAAGCAAAATGTATAATTAAGTTGGATGCCATGTTGGCATGGAAAATTGTTTAACCAGCTATAACAAGTTAGGTTGCCATGACCCATTTTAGTCCAACAAATCAACTATACAAATCAGTACCTACCTGGTGTGATCATGACCCATTTTAGTCCAACAAATTTGGAAAAAGAATCCATACAGGCTTGCCCTGTATGGATTCGAGTGCAAGGTGTGATTAGGTACCATATCACTTGGTCTTGTGTACATCATGTAATGTTATAAGGTATGAATTAGGTAAGATTCTTCTTTTAAGCATTTCTTCGAACACTTGGAGTGCATAGCTCATCTTCTTCATTTTCTGCGAGTTCCCAGAATCTAGGGTTTAATATTCTATTCTCAAAACATATGTTCAATATTATCAATACGAGCAGAAAGTAAAGAGACCACAAAAACATAGAAAAATACCTGCTTATTTTTTTTTGAAAGAGCGAAGGACCAAGAATTTTGAGGAATTGTATATCTCGGGACGGAATCCATCAAGAACATCTGTGAATTTCGACACATAAATGTACCTATACAAAATTCTGAACGGTAAGGATAATGAAGATGCACTGGCTGTGAGTATACGCGAGCAATAGAAATGGGCAAATGAAGGCAGAAAAATTAGGTCTAGCCAGTGTTTACAAACACATTTGAACCTAAAAATTGATTTCAGGGGAAATATTGTGAGGATTTTGAGAAGGAGAGACTCAGTGAGGTTTTGAATATCGTATGAGAATGTATGAGCAAGGAGAACAAGCCCTAGAACTGATGATTCGAAAAGAGGGTTTACTTGTGTTGAATCGATTGGTGTGATTACCTGAGATTGAGAGTGTTTTCTCTTGCTTGAATAGGTGATGATCTGATGACGGTGGCTTGGAAATGAGTTCTGATCACCATCATCGTCGATGTGATTATCAATTTGATTGATTGAATTCTTGGGTTCCATTTAGTGGTGGTTTGAGGTTGGAAATGGAAATGGAAAGAGAGCCACCATGGAGATTGGGGAGCGGAAGAAGAGAGAATCAGAGATGTTCGAAGTGTGGATTGAGTTTTTAGTGTTCAATTTCAACTCAATTAGTAAAGAGTCTAAAACGATTACACCTCCCTGTACCTCACTCAATAATCGAAACCATAGAAATTCTTGCGTTTTGTATGAACTTTTCTCACGAATGATGTTCATGTCGCCGGCTCCAAAGCGCCATAATCATGTCGAGATCCAGAATCATATATGTTTGTTGTTTACAAATCTGTTGTTGAACACTGAAGAATAGACCTAGGTATTCCCACTGCTGAAGATGAAGATGAGGGCCCTAGGGCTTTTTCTTGCTAAGTAGAAGAGGCGGGGGGATTAATTTTTGGGATCCAATAGGCGGGGGTAATTTTCGTTGATTTCATTTCCCGCCTAAAACGTGTGTTTCACTTATAAATTATAAAGTGACACATTTACATGGCGCACATTTCATTAAAGGCGCCCTCCGCATTTCTTTTTTTCTTTTCTGACACTAATTTTAGGGCACGCACAAATGCGTGCCCTCTATCCTTCAGATTTTTCAAAACTGACATTATTTTTTAGGGCACACACAAATGCGCATCCTCTATCAGCGAGTGTCATTGTTTGTGTGTCATTAAAGGGTTGTTTTCTTGTAGTGTGTAGGTGATGTTTCTTGATTTTGACTTTCACGTGGTATCTAACAGTTTATAACTAAATTAAATTAATAAAACTAATTAACTAAAAATAAGTTATTATATATATTACTTCAATGTAATGTATAATTTGTTACTTTAATAATTTGTTTTTAATTATAATCAATCATTTACATCGCCATAAATCAGTTACTAATTCTAACATAACAAATTTGATTATCAAGTAGAAGAATGGCCACATAAGACAATCGGAAGACAAGACCATTTAGGTATAAACCTTTTTAAAAATCCAACAACCAAGTTGATCATGACTATTCTAGACACCACTATTCGGGTATATATATATATATATATATATATATATATATATATATATATATATATATATATTAGTATTGTAAGTGTAATTAATAATTACCAAAGGGCTTGTAGCTCAACGGTATCTGGTGTGACGGACAGAAAGTCAACAAAGAGAGTAGAAGGTAAACTCTTGGTAAAGATATAGTGTATAGAGATTTAGAAGTCACATGAAGCACTCGAACTTGACCAGTGGCTACCTTTTTACGAACAAAGTATAGATAAATCTCAATATGTTTGGTGTGACATCCCCAATTTCACAGCCAGAAAAGACCGATTTGTTTATGCTTTGTTTTGTAAAATCAGAGTAATCCTTTGATTAAAAGAGTTGCGGAATTTGTTCTCAAAACAAAATATGATAATATTTATCAAAACATTTCTCAAAGAGAATGTATTTTCATTAAATAACAAAATCTCAGGATGTCAATACAGACACATAAGGATAAACAGAACTTACATTATTTACACTAAAGATTTACATCTCCTTTAATCTCTCCGTGAGATTTTACATCTCCTTTAATCTCTCCGTGAAATATATCTTCGTATTGATACCTGTGATACAAAGAAAACTGAGTGGGTCAGGCTTGGGAGCCTGGTAAGCATATAGGGTTTTCAACCCACAATAATATAATTATTATATTCAATTATCAAACAATCAATTCAATTACCCACCCCCATTATCTCTATTTATTTCTTAAAGATTTATCCTAAGAACCAATTACCCTTCTCCCATTCATTCCTAAGGATTGCCCTAAGGAGCTGGCACAAAGTCTAGTGCTGCCAAGGTTCTTAGATTACCTCTGGTGAACACGCAATTCACAATAATTAATGAACACCTAGTTCAAGAACACCTAATGAACACTTAGTTCCAATATTACCCAATGAACACCTAGTTCACAAACACTTAATGAACACTTAGTTCAAATATTCCTGATGAACACTAAGTTCAAATATCTAACGAACACTTAGTTCGAATATCCCCGGTGAACCCAATCACCTAAGGAACACAGAGTATGAAAGCTCTTAGTTCAAACAACGTGATAATAAAGTATATCTCGATCCTGCAAAACCACTAATATTATAAACACATATAAATTATATTTCTAAAACAATATATCCCATCCCGTCAATCCCCACATACTGACCCTATACTATGATCTTACGAGATCTAGCCTAAGGAATCGATATGAACAACAAACTGACGAAGCTGCTTCGGAAATTCCCTGGAAACAAACGAGGATCAATAAAGACATCAAATTAAGGGAATGGAATAAGTTTCACCACGAACCTTCGTTCGTAAAAGAAAGAACCACAAGACAGTTAAGTCAGTGCTAGTTATCTAGATAACAATGCCTAAGCGTGGTCCAACTATCATGAGGTATTATACCCCCAGACTCTACCTATCCCAGCATCGAACTTTGCCTAGCAGTGGCCTGAATACATGAGGTATTTCACCCCCAGACGCACCCTATCCAACAATATAACACCAGACATACCTATCAGTCATCTATTACCGACACACTTTATTAGGCAGTCTACGAAGTTCCCTTAATTACTTCGTGAAAGAAAACGCTGACATATGAAGCTCGGTCGATCACCTCATAAAAGAAACGCTGACTCCAAAGCTCTCTCAAAATAAAAGTATGGGGGAAATACTACTAGAGTACTCCCGTACGCTCCCGTAACTGACACACAAAATTGTCAAAAAGACTTTGTACATGATAGTACTTCTGGCACATTATAGTACTCTGGTATGCGAAAGACTCGTACCTGAGAACATAATAGTACCCTGGCACAAGCAGCACCCAAGACACAGAGCTTTGAAAAATACTTCGTACATAAAATGTACTTCTGTACGTAGGACGTACTCCACCGATCATCAATCTCACCCCACACGTACTCTTAATAAGAAACTACCCAAATTCCAATCTTAATTGAACTAAACATCCCATTTAAGTCTTAACCCATCACTAGGCAAACCTACAATGTTTATAATCAATTTTTTTGATACTATCTCCATTTAGGAAACGCTAACTAGTGTATACTTAACACAAGGTTTTAAGTAATGGTATCATATATACACATCTTAACACATATTGAACCATATCTGATTCGCACGTTGTATATTATCAAATATATCTAACACGTATTTCTGACAATGACAAATACTTCACATACATATGTATATTTCATATTATAATCAATACTCGTATTAAAATCACGTTCCTAAAAGGGACTATACCCATGATACCTTATCGAATGAACACGTAGTTCTAAAATACATAATCCGTACTCTCGGATCTTAAATTCGCCTCATTACCTAATCCATATTCCCGGATCTAAAACTAACCTCTTGATCTGATCCATACCCTTGGATTTAAAACTAACCTCCTGCTCTGATCCATACTCTCAGATTAAAACAAGTTTATCTCTTTATCATTTTATCTCATGGTCCAACCCACCTTTTATCACCTACCAACAACCTCATATACTCATGTTCTACCCAACATATTTTTAGATACAAAATACATATATAGTTTAACTCATTCAAACTTATATAATTCATCCATTCCACAATCATCTCAAATAAACAACAATATAGTATACACATAGTACGTATTTCATAACAAATACTTAATATTTATATGTTAGAAGAAAGTGACCACACACTCACTTGATTTAGAAGATGATCGAACAGCACTACGACTTGTAGAAGTAGTATTCTTCGGTAGATCTGGAAGATCTTCACAAAAAAATGGCTTCTCGCGGGCAGAGCTTCGGCTCGGGAATCTCACTTCTCGGGATCTTCGGGGCTTCGGGACTTGCTTCGGGGCTTCGAGACTTGCTTCGGGGCTCGGGAATGATACCAGGGATTCGCGATATTTCTTGCACGAAAAACGAGGTAAAAACGCGAGAGGAAGGAAGAATGGAGCAATAGAACTCGGCTGCACTTGACTTCCTTTTACAGGGGGGCTGAAACCCCGAATTACGCTGGGCATAATTCTATGTTACGCTGGGCGTAATGTGGATAAGGCTGGTGACTCCCCCCCTTGGATAATATCGGATTTTATAATTAAATTAAATACTTTAATTATTTAATAAACTTCAAAAATTCATATCTTCCTCATACGAACTCCTTTTTTGACGTTCTTTATATCCACGCGTAGGTGAGACTACGCTCTACAACTTCCGTTTAGACTCCGTCGGCTAATTTTGAATTCATTTTTATTATATTATTTTAGTAGGCCGGGACAGGAAAACTTCGTTATAAATTTATAACTCCTAATCCGACGTCCGTTTTCGCCTATCTTTTTATTGTTTCACTACAATTAACGAGATCTTCGATTCTCATTTAGATTGTTTCAGATAAAAACCGCTCGGTCTCAAATCGAGTATTCGGGCTGCATACTGCTAAGTCGAAACTTTAGAAAATCATAACTTCCTCATACGAAGTCAGATTTGGACATTCTTTTTACGCACGCTCTCGGTTTAACGAACTCTATGACTTTTGTTTAGATCACTAAGGCTAAATATTGCTACAATGTAAATTCACTTTTTACGTCATTCAATGTTGTGTCGGTTCTGTCGCGAAACTTCGACAGGTCATAACTTCTTCGTTATAACTCGGATTTCGGCGTTCTTTATATGTACGGAATCCTTGTAACATATACTATAACTTAGTTAAGATTATTCATCCTAAATAATCTTCTATCAAAAAATCATTTTTGACGCTTATCGTCTCTAAATTGACTAGCCCGGATCTACGGGCGTTACATTTGGTTTGTTGATGTTGAACATCATTCAAGGACATGTAAATTACACTAACATTAATACAGTAGACGATGGTAGCATGACACGGCAAATAATGAAGCCTAAGAAGTAAGTTTCGAATCCAAAATATCTTAGCAACGACATTAGCCACCCCACGGTATTCAACCTCAACACTAGAACGTGATGTGTTATTTTGATGCTTAGAAGACCAAGATAAAAGGTTGTATCCAAGAAAGACATAGAAGCCCGAAATAGGGTGCCTAGTGACTAGATAATCGTCGTAGTCGACATCCGAGTAGGCAATGAGGTTACGTGAATGAAAGCTAAAAATTTGTAACCTATGATGACTTGTGCCATGAACATATCTCAAAATGAGTTTTAGAGCAGTAAAATTGTAACACCCAAGTTCCAAGTATAATTACCTTTATGAATGTGGATATTTAAGGCTTAAACCTAAGACTATATGGCGGCCACGATGAGGTGAAAATAGCACCACGACATGGAGGCACCCTTAGTGAAACACACATTCTTTTTGTTACCATAGTGTGGCAGTCATCTACATGCAACCCCTATTTTTTTTTTGGCAATAAGCCCTATTTTGGGGATGCGATAGCTAGGGTTTACACACCCTCATCCGCCATCACCTTCCTTTCGACCTAAAAGCATCGATAGCCTCCATTGTTGAGTTTTTGAAGTTTTGTGGTGATTTTTGGTGAGAATAAGAAGAAGGCATCTATAGTGACAAGAGCCAACAAACAAGCTCCTCCTTCATATTCTAGCACATATTTTAGACCATTGTGAGTCTTCAAAATCTAATCTTTATGTGCCACATTTCTAGATCTATAATTTTATGCAATGTTCTTCATGTTTGGGTTAGTTAGTGGGGCGGATCTCATAAAGTTGGCAACTTTATGGATCCTTGAGGTCATATGTTCTAAATCTAAAATATGATTGAGTTTTGATTCCTTGCATGAGGTTTTGACCTCATTTTCTCCATTTTTGACCTAGTTGGAGTTCAATACATGCAGTAGACATGCATGTCTATAAAGCACCAATTTTTATAACTTATCGGGTGAGAGAAAACCTTCTAGAAAGTATGGATGTGTAGCTTGAGGGATTAAGAGCTTAATGAATTAAGGTGGTCAGGACAGATCCCACGATGTGGCATTGGGTGATCTGCGTGATTGTTTTGTCGTGAGGTTATCACGACGTGGAAAATGCTTGGCCACGGAGAGGCAACCGACTGATGGACTTTTGACCATTGACTTTTTGTGTAACGCCCGCAGATTCGGGCTAGTCAATGTAGAGACAATAAGCGTCAAAAATGACTTTTTGATGGAAGATTATTTAGCATAAATAATCTTAACCAAGTTATAGTATATTTCACAGGGGCTCCGTACATATAAAGAACGCGAAATCCGAGTTATAACGAAGAAGTTATGACCCGTCGAAGTTTTATGGCAAAACCGGCATAGAAACGCTTAACGTAAAAAGTGAATTTTTGATAAATTACTTTTTAACCTTAGCGATCTAAACGAAAGTCATAGTATACGTTAAACCGAGAACGTGGATAGAAAGAACGCCCAAATCTGACTTCGTATGAGGATGTTATGATTTTTCTAAGATTTAGCATAGTAGTGCACAGCCCAGAAATCGAATTTTAGATCGAGCAATTTTTAGCCGAAACAACCTAAATGAGGATTGAATATCCCATTAATATGAACTCAACGATAAAAAGGACAGTCGAAAACAGAGTCCGTATGTAGCAGTTATGAATTTTACACGATCGTTAAACAGTGTAATCTTCTCATACTGTTAAATTTAAAATTGGTCAATAATTGGCTATTGAAGTCAAAATGAGAGTTGTAGATCTTGCCAATACATATGCGTGGATATAAAGAACGTCGAAAACAAAGCTCGTATGCGAAAGTTATGGAGTTTAGAACTCGTAAGTGTGCTGCTGCGAAGTGGGTGACATGACACGATTTGAGTCGTTGCTTTCTCCCCACGCCTTGCCACCAGATGGTGACATATGGCACCAAATCGATGATTTGAAATTCTAGCCTATAAATATCGTGTGATAGTGCCTTCATTTTTCACACCAAAACCCGTTCACTTCTCTCTCTAACTTCTCTCTAAGCCTCCTTAAACCCTCCCAAAGCCTTAGTAACCTCAAGGTGCTAGAGGAAAGCCCCAGAGCGCCCGAAGGCTCCAAGAAAAAGATCTTTTCGGCTCAGAATTTTTGTCTCGTAGAGCCCGGTTCCTCGGTAAACCCCCTGTAAGTTGAGTTATGCTTACTGTACTTTAAATATAACTTATGTTTAAGCTCATTATCGTTATTATGAATCTAAACAAGATTTATCAGTGATTCCAAGTCTTTATACTAATTGATTTACTTACGGGGATGATGTCTAGGTTGTGATTTAGTGATGTGTTTAAAGTGAGATTCCCAAATAGTATACTTCGTATACCAAACGGACCCTACCTCCGATATGATCCTACCTGGTTGTTCATTACTTATAGATCATGAAAGTAGACTTTGATTTAATGATGAATATAGACTAATAATTACAAAATTGTGAAGATTCATGACCTAAACCTATGTCAAACCAAGGAAATGAACAGTTATATAGGTTTTGATGTTCATCAACCAAATGCATCCGATTTTTCTTCATAAAAACACCATTTTGAACAAATCAAGTTCATGCATGATCTTCAAACCATAATGCATGCGATGAACTCAAGCTTAAATGTTTCATGCTCAAAATTCATCGCTAAAAAGCTTTTAAATATGTTCATAAAAGATTTTAATCCACAAAAAAATGTAAAAATTAGACTCTATACAAACATGATTTATCCTAGAAACCCACTTATATAATAAGATGATCTGGAAAGTTTCATGTATTTATTCATTTTTCTTGATTTATTGTAACTTTTGCAAGAAAATGAGGCCATAAATCATCTAAAATAATTATTGAGGTTAATAAAACCTATAAAAATTTGTGAATGACGCATACAATTAATAAATATCTCTCACAAAGTTTCATACATTTTTCGTACTTTTTTCTATGATTTTTAACTTTCTTTATGATTAACTCAAATAAATCATAAAACCAAGTTTTGAGATATTAAAAGAGCATTTAAGAATTTTCACTTCTTCAAGGTTATGTATCCTACTTAGAAAAATATTTTGGAAAATTTTCACGGATTATTCCTAATTTTCCATGATTTTTGTGTATTTAATGGACTAAAAGCGAAAAAAAATAGTTTCTCATATCCAAAATTCATGAAAATGTACAGGGACATCTTATGTTATGGTAGGATGCCAAATAAAAAGTTTAGTGACTTTTCTCTAGTGTTTGCTATTTTCTTTCTATTTTCCTAAGATTAAACATTCATAAATCCAAAAACCAGACTCCACCGCTTACAAATGACTCTTGATATTTTTACCATATTATATACAACGTAAAACAATTTTACAAAATTTCTTAGGAATTATCTTAGCTGTTTAATACTTATTCTAATTTTTTTATTAAATACATATAAATTATGAAAATCGGACTTCTATTTATGAATATCACATTTGGTATTTTTCCAAGATTATATATGTTTAATAAAAGTGGAACACCAAGTTTGAAATTTTTTGACAAATTGTTTTCTAATTATCTTCATTTTTGTTAGAAAATTTGGTAATTTTCATTTCCAATTTATGTACACTGTATATGAATTTTACAAAAAATTTGGTAATTTTCATTTGTTGTTTAATAATTATTAAGAAATAATACTTATTTAAGTGAATAAAATAAAGAAAAATATTTAAACTTTTTAGAAACCAACTTTTATATTTTTCTCAGCTTTTATATCTCGAATAACACTAGTAAAAAAGTTTGGGGAATTTTCTTAACTGATTGCTATTTTTCATGAATTTGTATCGATTTTGAGAATTAAATATAAGGAAAATGGCTATACATATCTAAAATGCATGAAACATTTTCTGGAAATGTTTTACTATTTTTTGTTACGATTTGCTATTTAATTATAATTCCTTGATGTAAAACACAACTAAATTATGAAAGTTAGGTTTTATTATTCAAAAGCAGCATTTAATATTTTTCTCAGTTTAGGGATGCTTTGAAACAGTTACACAAAAAGTCTAAGAATTTTTCATGATCATTTATTATTTTTTTCATGATTTTGTGACTATTCAAGAAATTAAAAAGGTGAAAAATAGTTAGACATATCAAAAATTCAAGAAAATTTATCTTAAGGTCTTTGATTTCAGTTAAAATGAAAATAAAATGTTTGGAAATTTTTGGAGCTAAATTGATTTAGTTTTTGAATAATTAATCATTGAAACACCTCTTAAAATGTTAAATTTTAACATTTCAAAAAAGGGGATTTCCTCTTGAATTTGTTATACAACAAATTGATTCATATAAATCAAAATTTCAAAAAAAATGTTTGTAACTTAACAATATTAAATTTTGACACAATATTGACATAATTCTATTGTAGTAGTAAGTATACTAATATTATATTTCAATTAGAGACTCATTATTGTGTAACATCATTGTAGGAATCGATAGTGGTACGAGTGAAGCGTAGTTTAAGGCACCATTTGCATTATCTCAAAGCATTGTGAGTATTCACGTCCCCCAATTTTTGGGTTTTAAATGTTTTGAGGTGGAAAAGCATGTCCTAAACTATTTATGTTTGTTGTATTTATTTTGACTCGTATCAAACTTGGTTGCTATATTTTGCATGTATGTGTATGTTACTTTAATTCATGAGGCTTGTATTGCGGTTAAGTCCCTAGAAACATTTGACACAACTCATTAACTCTTTTGAGCCCATGGTCATTATGGATAACGCTATTAGGAGGTAGACAACTCCTCACTCGCACGTTTCTCTTGAGTACATTTTACCATATTTCTCCGTATGTTAGCGATAGACATAGCATTCGAGAGGGAATTCGATCTTAGGCTTGGGTTGTGAACTCATGATTTGATCACTACGCACATATAACCTTTGTTTCTCTTGTTGATAACGAACTTTACTTCTCATGATAACATCAAACATTATTTCTTTTGATAAAAATGAAGTTGTTTACTTATTATAGCAACGAACTTCTATTGGTGGAAACTGTAATACTCTTTTTAGCAACGAACTTCCGCTTTTGGAAACTTTTATCAATATTATGATTTTCATGTTTAGAACTATGTTATGTTATAAATCTGTGAACTCACCAACTATTTCGGTAGTTGACAGCTAATTTTACATGCTTTTGCAGGAATCATCTAGTAAGAGGCGCCTAAAGACACGTCGCTTTTAGAAGCATTCGCATGTTTTACATTTTTTTGTGTATTGTAACTTAATCAAACGTTGTTCAAACTTATTGTAAATTATAATGCTTTTAATACTATTTTTGGTGTTGTCTTTTAACTTTTTCTATGAGACTCATTCTATTGTCGCGTCCCGTGTTTCCGCTTTAGCGGGGCGTATGCACCTGATCCCACATTGGCTTGGAAGGAGAACAAAACATTTCCTTATAAGGGGTATTGTTGGGTCAAAATATGGTTTATACTTTGCTTTTCTAGGCAAATGTATTTTTCTGTAATATTTGTGGAGTTTACGGTCATGTTTACGGTTGAGTTTACGGCCGTAAACCCATTTACGGCCCATGTTATCCGTCCCATGTTCTCCAAGTATAAATATAGGTGTTAGGGTGAGGAGTAGAGATGGATGAACACGAAGAGAGTTTACGGCCAGAGAGAATAAGGAGCGTATGTGTGTGAATCTTTTGTATCTGGAGCTTTAATTCATATCAATACATACAAGATTCATATTTTTCTTATTCTCATTCTCTTATATTTGATCTGACATCATCCGTTTGATTGGGATTCCGCACCATCAAACGGATCTGATCGATACACAGACAATTTAGGTACTTACAATTGGTATCAGAGCCAAGTTGTATCAGTTAATTTTGTCAGACTTGGGGCATTATTTGATCTTATTGTCAAAATATTTTTGCGTTTTTGGATATATCTCGCAAAAATAAGGGGGGTTTGTTCTTCGTGTTTTTCATAAAAAATGGTTTTTTATCGAGTTTTGGAGCTTCAAAGTCGAAAAATCGGTGTTTTTGGTCGGAGTTTGCGGCCGGCGGCTAGGGTTTCGGTGTTCGCGGCCGGAGTTTACGGTCGGAAACTGTTCACTGTGGCCGGAGGTTTGCTGCCTCGGCTCGGCTCGGATCACGACTCGGATCGCGGCTAAGGAAGCCGGCTAAGCAGCAACAACGCTTTAATAAAAAAAAAAAAAAAAAGGAGCGTCATTTTGAGGGTGTTGGGTTTCGAACCCACAACCTCAAAGTCTTCAAGCCTGCGCCTTAACCAACTCAACTAGACGATTCCTGGTTCCTTTCCTCCGAAGTTTAAAATATAACCCGTCTTTTTCGCTTCAAGTTTCGCATTTTTTACACTTTTAGTCCAAAATTCAATTCCTTTTAATTTTAAATTCTTTTTTAAAAAAAATTAAAATTAATAATAATAATAGTAATAATAATAATAATAATATAATAATAATAATAATAAAATAATTAAAAAAATTTATTTTTGACTTTTATTTTTGATTTTTTATTTTGACTTTGACTTCCAAGTTTGACCTTTGACTTTAAACTTTGACTTTTTCGTTTGACTTTTAAATTTTCAAGTTTAGCTTTTCGGTTTGACTTTTAAGTTTGACTTTTTTTAAGTTTGATTTTTTCAAATTTGACTTTTTAGGTTTATAATCAAAGGGTTTGACTTTTAAGTTTGATTTTGGCTTCTAGTTGTGTTTTTTAATTGCTTTTAAGGTCAACAAGGGAAATAAAGACATGAAAGAAAGCCGTCAGGAGATGTTAAGACAAAATTTCAACATGTTCGATTATATCCCTGGAGAAACCCTAGAAGCTCAGTTGCAGGGATTTACCATACTCAAAACTGAGATGAATATAGCTGGGATCTTCTTGACCAAATCTGAGATAAACAAAAAGTTACTGAATGCACTTCCGAAATCGTGGGATATGGACGTGGCTGACATCAAGAAGACAAAAGATCTCAATCGTCTTAGTCTAACTGATATAATTGAAGAACTTAACGCTTTGAATTTTCGAAAAATAATGAGTTCCACAAACCTCCTGGTCAATGAAGTTTCATGTTCTTAATCATGTGAAGTTTCATGTACGCTATCTAGTGAAGATACGATTAAATTTCTTCGGGAACAAATTGATTTATTAAAAAGGGAAGTTGAGGACCTAAGATATAAAGGATATCAACTCAGGAAATGACAGAAACCCCTGAAGGCTGACTTAGAAGCAAAACCCAAGGACTTTAGGAAACTTCAGGAAGAGTATAGCAACAAATGTGAAAATTATGATTATGTTAAGAGACAACTTGCTGCTGTAACTGAAGAACTTGACGCTTTAAAAATTAAGTGTGGAAAAACTGATGTCAGTTTCAAAAATTATACTGCGTCAAGTCAGACAGTCGAGTCCTTATATGAAACCCAATTAAAATTCAAAGAAAATCAAAACAAGGGTCTAGGGTATGATAGTGTTCCTTCACCTTTCAATCATAACTACACATCCATCCCTATGACTCAGGAAGAAATTGTCAGGGAAACACATCTTAAATATGGCAAACGAGTTGGATTTGTGTCAGGAGGAGTTATTAATATTGAAGATACTGATGTTGCCACTTCATGTGCAGGTAAAGTAACAGAGGATGAGAACAGGGAGAGTTCTTCTGAACAAACAAACAACCCCTTGAACTCTGAATCTGTTGCTTCTAATCAACCTGTCGTTGGTAAATACAGGCCACCATTTCAAGCTAAACAGAGTGCCTGTTGCAACTGTGCATGTGGGAAAAGTAAGAGACAAGGCAAGGATACGCCACCAGGGGCAGGAGGAAATAACTTCACAGTGAAGAAAAAGACTTGTTTTCACTATGGAACACCTGGACACATTGCCAGAAATTGTCCTAATCGCGCATACGTTCCCTACTATGCTCAAGGCCGACAGAACGCGCCAAGTGGGAGATACTTCAAAAGAAATCCTTCCAGTTCGCGTTCAGACAATGTTGACTGGAATGCGCAGAAGGCAAAGAATCAAACCCACAAGGCCAAGAATTCGAATGCCAAGGGCAAGAAGGGAGTGTCGGCCAAGAAGCCCAATCCAAGAGATGCTCCAGTGAAACAAAGACCGGCTAAGTCAATGTCATCTCGAAGATCGGCTTCAAGTTCCAAAGCAAGTGCCGAAGCACCCATCGGATCGAACAAGAAATGGGTTAAACCCGAATACAAATGGGTTCCGAAGGCTCAATCTCCCAAATCTTCTAACGATTCTAATATGTATATATCTTCTGTTTGTGATAAACAGGACATGTCTTGGGAGAATGTATCTTGCATTGATGACAAAGGTCGACCCAGTTTCAAAATTGTAACGTCTGTGCTTCCAGGCTTGCCATTTTTAGCAATGTAATAGTCTAAGTTAACCTTTGTAACCCGTTTTGAAATAATAAGAATGTATTATTTGAGTATTATGTGTTTTGTGCTTAATTGCTTAATTATGTGGTTTGATTAGTTAAGAATAAAAATAAGCATCAAAAATTTAAGTGTAAAATGAACTTAATATCTTTGGTTAATGTTGTAGTAGTTGAAACGAGGTTTCCGAATATATATAGAACGCCCAAATCTGACTTCGTATGAGGAAGTTATGATTTATCGAAGTTTCGACTTAGCGATATGCAGCCTGAAATACTCGATTTGAGATCGAGCGGTTTTTAGCCGAAGCATTCTAAACGAGGATCGAAGGTCGTTGTTGGTATCGAAGCGATAAAAAGTTAGGCGAGAACGGACGTCAAACGGGGAAGTTATGAATTTATAACGAAGTTTTTCTGTCGCGGCCTATTAAAAATAAATAATAAAAATAAATTCGAAATTAGCCGACGGAGTCTAAACGAAAGTTGTAGAGCGTAGTCTCACCTTCGCGTGGATATAAAGAACGTCGAAAATGGAGTTCGTATGAAGAAGATATAAATTTCCGAAGTTTATTAATTATTTTGGAATTAAATTAAATCATTAATTTGGAAGCTTTATCCGAAGAGTAGTCACCGATCTGATCCGAGGTACGCGCCGCGTACTCGTGTACGCCCTGCATACTCCGAAGGTGTCGACATCGCAGCAAGTGGCTTCGGATACGTAAGCAGTGACGTTTCTCGGACCAGTACGCCCCGCGTACTCCGAGGCTCCAGCCCCCTATAAATAGGATCCGAAGGCAGCCGAGTATTTTGCCAATTTCTTCTCTTCTCTCTCCCGTTTTGCATCGTTTTGCGTGCCAGAAATACCCTGAAGCCTCGGTATTATACTCGAGCCCCGAGGCAAGTCCCGAGATCCCGAAGATCCCAAGAAGTGCGGTTCCCGAGCCGAAGCTCTGCCCGCGAGAAGTTTGATTTTTGTGGAGATCTTCCAGATCTGCTGAGGATTACTACTTCTGCAAGTCGTAGTGCTGTCTGATCGTCTTCTGATCAAGTGAGTGTATACTACCTTTCATAAACACGATAATAATACAAGTATGGTTCGAGTGTATTAAGTATATTGTTGTTTATATGTGTGAGTGTGTAGTTACTTTCTTCTAACGCATGATTATGGAGTATTTTATACGAAATACATGTTATGTGTAGAATTTGTTGTTATATGTGTGAATGTATGTTCACCCTCTTCCATCTCATAGATCTGAGTTGCTTTCTATGAAATACGTGTTATGTGGGTATGCCTCATCTGTTATGTGGAATATATATTGAATGAAAATGATATATAGGTTTCAAACTATGTATGAAAGTATATATTTTATCTACTAATATGTTGGGTAGAACATGGGTAGATAGTTGGTGTGTAATAAACAGATGAGAGGCCTCGATGTTGTTGTTGTTGTTGATCTAGTTATTCAGCGGAGTATGGATAACGACCACGGACTCTTTCTAGACAGTCCAGTGGAACGCTAGCAGGTTCATAACCTGTAGGTGTTGTGAACGATGTGTTCACCGGTGTAATCTATCCCCCTCATGGTTGCCTTTAGGATATCTATTGTTGAGGAAACCCCTTAGCAGTGATGTCCGTCCCGATGAAAATCCTAGATTAGGTCCCTTGAGATAGATGTTATTTTAGGGACGTAAAGTGAGGATAACGGGAATGGGTAATCGGGATAGTGATTGGTTGGTGAAATTAAATATAATTTATTTATTGTGGGTTGAAAACCCTATATGCTCACCAGGCTCCCAAGCCTGACCCACTCAGTTTTATTTGTATTACAGGTAGTGGCGCGAGGGCATAAGATGGTTGAATCATCAAGTTGTTTTGTTTACAAGTCTGTATATGTATATATTTGTTGAATGACTTGTAATGTTATCGTTTATGCTTTATGGTCTGTATCGGAACATGACATCCCGAGTTTTGATTATATAATGAAAATGCATCTTTTGATGAAATGCTTTGATAAATATTATTTTATCATGTTTTGTTTTGGGAACAAATTCCGTAACTCTTTCAAATCAAAAGGATTTACTCTGAAGTTATTTAAAAGCATAAATGAAAATCGGTCTTTTCTGGCCGAGATTTTAGGGATGTCACAGTTGGTATCAAAGCATTAGTTTAAGCGAACTAGGAATTTGTAGGATTTCTAGACTTAAACTTAGAATGCTAAGTGGAATTTTGAGTTGTGTGTCTGTTGAATTTTAGACACGAGCACTAGTTTATTTTAGGAAAGTTGCCTAAAATGCTTTTATGTGCCAAATGTTATATGTTGCCATATTAATTGTTCGGATCTACGGTCTGTTGCCGACCGGATCTGGAAACCTTATGTGTGTAGGATTCTAAGCGTATGTTTACGGTATTAGAATTAGCATGTAAACATTTCGGAGTAATAAGGATGATTTGAATATCTATCGTGAATGAAGATCTAATTTCACCTTATTCGCTGTGTAGATCAAATATGGTGAGAACGAGAAGTGGCGTTGGAAACGCGGATGAAAACAGGAATCAACCGCCAGTGATTGAGCAAATACCCGTTGTAGCAGCAGCACTAGAACCGATAACAATGGCTGTGGTTCAAGCCATGATTCGGGCTATGCTAGCCGAACAAAGGGAGGAGATGCAACAGATGTTGCATGATAATAGGGATGAACCTATCATACCTATTGAGGAACCTGAATTGATTCCAGAGCAATCGGAGGAAGGGAACAATAGTCGCATTATGAGTCAAGTTGGGACTCAAGGAGAACGAAGGAACGATCCAGAAAGGAGAAACAACAAGGATGGGCGAATGTACAAGAACTTCTTGGGCGGCAAGCCGCCAAGTCTTTCTGGGAGCCCAAAGCCTGTTGAGATAATGGATTGGATCTCCGAAATGGAGATGGTATTTGAAAGTTGCGACTGTAGCAACAAACAGAAGACCGTCTTTGCGGTTAGACAACTGAAGACTGGAGTCTTGAGTTGGTGGAAGTTGTTGGCAGATACTATGCCACGAGGAGAAGCCCTGAAAATGTCATGGGAGGAGTTCTTGGAACAATTAAGGGTGCAGTATTGTTCAGAGATAGATCTGATTGATCTGAACAATGAGTTCCAAAACTTGAAGAAGGGGAAGATGAGCATAGACGACTATGCTACTGCATTTACTGAGAAAATGAAGTTGTTTCCGTACCTAGTGCCAACGGAACTCTCCAAGATAGAGAGGTTTGCTAATGGACTGCCTGCCGACTTTGGTCCGACAGTCAAGATGGCAACTACTCTGAAAACGGTTGTTCGTGCAGCTAAGAATGTGGAGGCCCAGCAGAAGGAAAAGGGTCTGGAAAGGATAGATGTTGGAGAAAAGAGGAAGTTCGATGGAACTTCAGGGTCCAACAAGAAAAACAAGTTCTCGAAGTCTGGTTCGAGGGGAAGTGGAGGTGAAGCGAAGTGGTGCGACAAATGTAAGAAGAAGCATCATGGAAGATGTGAGGTGGCAAACACATGCTACAAGTGTGGAAAGCCAGGGCACTATGCCAATGAATGTACCCTCACTAAGAAAGTTTGCTATGGTTGTGGTGAGGAAGGAAACATGTCAAGGGACTGCCCGAAGAAGAAAGAGGCAGCTAGACCCAACATTCCACCAAAGCCAAAGGCGAGAGCATTCCAGATGACACTGGAAGCTACTAAAGATGAAGCTGATGTCGCTTCAGGTACCTTTCTCGTTAACGAATTGCCTGCCCAAATTTTATTTGATTCTGGAGCCAACTACTCCTTTATATCGCATGAATTTGGTAGAAAGCTAGCTTTGCCTGTTGTTAGACTAGATGATGCCTTATTAGTCGAGGTTGCTAGTGGCAAGTTTGTACCTGTTAGCCATCATATGAAAAACATCTTAATTGATCTGAATGGAAATAAGTTCCACGAGGAATTATTGCCTATAGAACTTAATGGTTTCGACATCGTGCTGGGAATGGATTGGCTTAGCGCCAACGACGCCGAAATTTTATGCAAGAAGAAAATAGTCAAAGTAAACCCGCCTGGGAAAGATTCGAGAAGCTAAAGAAGAAGCTATGCGAGGCACCGATACTTTCTCTACCCGATGAAGTTGAAGACTTCGCCGTTTATAGCGATGCGTCTGGGGTTGGATTGGGTTGTGTTTTGACCCAAAGAGAAAAGGTGATAGCATATGCGTCTCGACAGCTGAAGGAGCATGAAAAGAATTACCCGACTCATGATTTGGAGTTGGCAGCGGTAGTTTTCGCTCTGAAAATATGGAGGCATTACCTCTATGGCACGAAGTGCAAACTTTTCACTGATCATAAGAGTCTCCAATATCTCTTTAATCAGAAGGAATTGAATATGAGGCAACGACGCTGGCTGGAATTACTTAAAGACTATGACTGTGAGATACTTTACCACCCCGGTAAAGCTAATGTTGTTGCTGATGCTCTCAGTCGGAAAGTCAATCTTGAAAGGAAAAGGCCAAGAGCGTTGAGAATTGAAGTTGTCTCGACCATTTTGGAAAGTATAAAGAAAGCTCAAAGCGAATCTTCTGAGAAGAATGACCGAAAGGAGGAACGTTTCGGCAAAACGTTGGTGTTCGGTGTAAACAGTCATGGACTGAAGGTGTTCCATGATCGGATTTAGATACCTAAGACAGGAGGAGTCAGAGATCTTCTGATGGAAGAAGCTCACAAAACCATGTACTCGATTCATCCCGGTAGCACTAAAATGTATAGGGACCTAAAACCCTACTACTGGTGGCCGACGATGAAGCTTGATGTTGCAAAGTATGTGGTTGAGTGTGTGACTTGTGCGAGAGTCAAGACACAACATCAGAAACCGTATGGGAGTTTAGAACCTTTGCCTGTGCCAATGGGTAAGTGGGAAGACATTACTATGGATTTTGTCACTAAACTGCCCAGAACAAAGAATGGTCACGACATGATTTGGGTGGTCGTTGATCGATTCACTAAGAGTGCGCATTTCATAGCGGCCAAGGAGAAATGGTCCATGGAAAAGCTTGTGAATTCTTACGTGAAGGAAATTGTGAGGCTTCACGGTGTTCCGTTAACGATTGTGTCGGATCGTGATAGCCGTTTCACCTCACGTTTTTGGAAAAGTCTACAAGAGGAATTGGGTACCAAGTTATGTTTAAGTACAGCTTACCATCCGCAGACTGATGGTCAGAGCGAAAGAACGATACAAACGCTTGAAGATATGCTGAGAACATGTACCTTGGAATTCCTAGGTAATTGGGATGAACATTTACCTTTGGTAGAATTTTCCTATAATAATAGTTTTCACTCGAGCATAAAGATGGCACCTTATCAAGCATTGTATGGACAGAAATGTTGTACGCCGTCTTGTTGGCTTGAGGCTGGGGAAAAGCAGTTTATGGGACCGGAGTTGGTTCATCAAACTGCTGAAAAGTTGAAAATAATTAGGGAAAAAATGTTAGCAGCTCAAGATCGTCAAAAGAGCTATGCTGACAAGAAGCGAGGACCGATGACTTTTGAGGTTGGGGATTCGGTTTTGCTTAAAGTCTCGCCGTGGAAGGGACTTATAAGATTTGGTAAAAGGGGAAAGTTGAGTCCAAGGTTTATTGGACCGTTTAAAGTTCTTCAGAGGATTGGGAACCAAGCTTACAAGCTCGAACTACCAGAAGAACTGAATGGAATTCATAACACTTTTCATGTGTGTTATTTGAGGAAGTTCACGGGAGAAGTTCCCGACATGATTCCACTTTCGGAGTTGAGAATTGATGAGAACAAAAGGTTGATTGAGGAACCAGAGGCAATTGTTGACCGAAAGACTAAGAAATTGCGACGCAAGATGGTTGGGTTAGTGCTTGTCCGATGGAAACACACGAATGGGCCGAATCTCACCTGGGAGACGGAGAGTGACATGATGGGTCGCTATCCGCATTTGTTTGTTGATGTGTGATTCCGGGGACGGAATCATTCTAAGGTGGAGAGAATTGTAACACCTGTGTTTCCGGGCTTGCCATTTTTAGCAATGTAATAGTCTAGGTTAACCTTTGTAACCCGTTTTGAAATAATAAGAATGTATTATTTGAGTATTATGTGTTTTGTGCTTAATTGCTTAATTATGTGGTTTGATTAGTTAAGAATAAAAATAAGCATCAAAAATTTAAGTGTAAAATGAACTTAATATCTTTGGTTAATGTTGTAGTAGTTGAAACGAGGTTTCCGAATATATATAGAACGCCTAAATCTGACTTCGTATGAGGAAGTTATGATTTATCGAAGTTTCGACTTAGCGGTATGCAGCCTGAAATACTCGATTTGAGATCGAGCGGTTTTTAGCCGAAGCATTCTAAACGAGGATCGAAGGTCTCGTTGTTGGTATCGAAGCGATAAAAAGTTAGGCGAGAACGGACGTCAAACGGGGAAGTTATGAATTTATAACGAAGTTTTTCTGTCGCGGCCTATTAAAAATAAATAATAAAAATAAATTCGAAATTAGCCGACGGAGTCTAAACGAAAGTTGTAGAGCGTAGTCTCACCTTCGCATGGATATAAAGAACGTCGAAAACGGAGTTCGTATGAAGAAGATATGAATTTCCAAAGTTTATTAATTATTTTGGAATTAAATTAAATCATTAATTCGGAAGCTTTATCCGAAGAGTAGTCACCGATCTAATCCGAGGTACGCGCCGCGTACTCGTGTACGCCCTGCGTACTCCGAAGGTGTCAACATCGCAGCAAGTGGCTTCGGATACGTAAGCAGTGACGTTTCTCGGACCAGTACGTCCCGCGTACTCCGAGGCTCCAGCCCCCTATAAATAGGATCCGAAGGCAGCCGAGTCTTTTGCCAATTTCTTCTCTTCTCTCTCCCGTTTTGCGTGCCAGAAATACCCCGAAGCCCCGGTATTATTCTCGAGCCCCGAGGCAAGTCCCGAGATCCCGAAGATCCCGAGAAGTGTGGTTCCCGAGCCTAAGCTCTGCCCGCGAGAAGTTCGATTTTTGTGGAGATCTTCCAGATCTGCTGAGGATTACTACTTCTGCAAGTCGTAGTGTTGTCCGATCGTCTTCTGATCAAGTAAGTGTATACTACCTTTCATAAACACGATAATAATACAAGTATGGTTCGAGGGTATTAAGTATATTGTTGTTTATATGTGTGAGTGTGTAGTTACTTTCTTCTAACGCATGATTATGGAGTATTTTATACGAAATACGTGTTATGTGTAGAATTTGTTGTTATGTGTGTGAATGTATGTTCACCCTCTTCCATCTCATAGATCTAAGTTGCTTTCTATGAAATACATGTTATGTGGGTATGCCTCATCTGTTATGTGGAATATATATTGAATGAAAATGATATATAGGTTTCAAACTATGTATGAAAGTATATATTTTATCTACTAATATGTTGGGTAGAACATGGGTAGATAGTTGGTGTGTAATAAACAGATGAGAGGCCTCGATGTTGTTGTTGTTGTTGATCTAGTTATTCAGCGGAGTATGGATAACGACCACAAACTCTTTCTAGACAGTCCAGTGGAACGCTAGCAGGTTCATAACCTGTAGGTGTTGTGAACGATGTGTTCACCGGTGTACTCTATCCCCCTCATGGTTGCCTTTAGGATATCTATTGTTGAGGAAACCCCTTAGCAGTGATGTCCGTCCCGATGAAAATCCTAGATTAGGTCCCTTGAGATAGATGTTATTTTAGGGACGTAAAGTGAGGATAACGGGAATGGGTAATCGGGATAGTGATTGGTTGGTGAAATTAAATATAATTTATTTATTGTGGGTTGAAAACCCTATATGCTCACCAGGCTCCCAAGCCTGACCCACTCAGTTTTATTTGTATTACAGGTAGTGGCGCGAGGGCATAAGATGGTTGAATCATCAAGTTGTTTTGTTTACAAGTCTGTATATGTATATATTTGTTGAATGACTTGTAATGTTATCGTTTATGCTTTATGGTCTGTATCGGAACATGACATCCCGAGTTTTGATTATATAATGAAAATGCATCTTTAGATGAAATGCTTTGATAAATATTATTTTATCATGTTTTGTTTTGGGAACAAATTCCGCAACTCTTTCAAATCAAAAGGATTTACTCTGAAGTTATTTAAAAGCATAAATGAAAATCGGTCTTTTCTGGCCGAGATTTTGGGGATGTCACAAAAATGGACTGGGTTCCAAAGACCTACTGATCTCGCTCTGTGTCGGAGCAGCTATGGAGGCATATCATCAGACTTCAGTTTGTTGGTAGTGGCTATTCCAAGCACATGATATGAGACATCTCTCATCTGTACAACACTCAGAACATTATTTGAGAGTATGTATCCTTTGCGGGAAAGGAAGAAAGGAAGATATCTCAAATGGGGTTAGTGCTTAATGATATGAAGAATTTTTGGATCTGTTCTGAGTTTACGCATGCTGTTCTCAGACCTTCTGGATGCAAATTCAATCGGTGACTTACGGTTTGCGTTTTCTTCTTTATACTCCTGAGTTTTTCTTAAGCTGATTCGCTTTAAAGACTAATTTTTTGTTTTAAGATAGTTTAAATTTGCGCATCTACTTTCATTTCCCTCCTATGCACAAATTTAGGGGGAGAAATAAAAAAAAAAACAAAAATTTTAAAATTTTAAAAAATCCAAAAACATTAGAAAATTAGAAAATCAAAAAATATGTTGGTTATGAAATGTGCTTGAGGGAGATGTACTGGGAAGTGATATTATCAAGTGATAACAGGCAACCTGAGTCTGCGTAACGTACCCGAAGTTGAAGGGTCTATGCTCTGGTTTGATGCGTCAGTAGGCACAACAATCTTTAAATGGACATGACTAGGCAGAGTTGAACTTAGGAAATTTATAGACTTGACAAATCTTGACCTAGTTAGATCCATTCAGCCGGACAATACGACGCTCGGATAGGTTAAGCAGGGAGATATATATGGTAATCTACTCGTCACATTAAATGAACCCGTACTTGGAACCGTGGTTTAACTTTTCCTCGATGTGCGGATTCTGTCCTTAATTCTGGTTGGATGGGGCGACTGGTAAATTCCGATAGATTAGATCTATTGAATATCATTTTCTTTCTTTCCGTCTGTTAGACATATGTTGTCTCCTTTGCGTGACTTCCAATCCGACCTGGTACATAACATATGCAACTCTATTTCTCTGCATGCTATATATATGTGTGAAATACTTCTTATCTGTTAGCCATATGCTGTCTCCTTTGTGTGACTTCTAATTCGACCCGGTACACAGCATATGCAACCTTCTTCTTTTCAACCTCTCTGAAGTAATAAGTAATAGAATTCTGAATCTATCCTCTCTCTGAATGATTGTCTGCTCACCCAGTGTAAGGAGTACTCTGGAAGTTCTTGATGGCTGGGGAATATCACGAAGCGGGAAACACGTTCTAGTACAATTAAAATTGAACAAATACAGATTGTCTGTAGATATCGCCACTCAATTTAGGTGGATAACAATATCCCTGGTCGTCGTCAGATGAATGGACCTTAAGATATAGTATCTAAGGAATTAGGATCAGATATAAATTTTAGGATTTTAATTTCACCCTGTCCTGTAACAAATAGTATGTCCTAAATCTGTCATAATTTTTCGTGTTTAAGTGGACCACAATACCGACGATCGACCAGACAAAGATGTGAATATGAAAGGTACCGACAAGTGGATAAAGGCTGTCTAAAAAACTTTGATCCCAAATCACTCTTAAAGTTAGATATCATTTTTATTTTTGTTAAATTTGTCATAGTTTCTTCTAATTTAAATATTAGAGGAGAATTAGAAATTAAAAACAATGAAAATAATAAAAAAAACAGAAAAATTCAAAAATCAAAGAAAAATCAGAAAAATTAAAAATCCAAAAATAGTGTTATTTCTGTTTTATTTCTTGTTCAGAAAAATCAAAAATCCAAAAATATTTTTATTTCTATTTTAATTTGTGTGCTAAGTTTTCTTTTAGTTTTGTTTTGTCTTGAAAAGTGATTTCAGGTATAGATAAGACTCATGGAGTTTGTGTTGAAGATTTTTTGAGCCAAAGCCTCATCCGTGAGCATCGAAGAATTCGCATTCGAAGGAACAAGAAATGAAGATTATTCTTTCGACATTCAATCCTTCAACCCCAGAAGAAAGGTCAAGCTGAATTGAAGAATATGTGACAGATTGCATTGAAGCCTCCTCAATCAGTCTGCTGCTATCTTTGTACCCGCTGAAGTGATCCAGAAGATTTGTTCTCTCTGAAGATTCTCAAGCTGAAAGCGCTACCTTTCAAGAATCAGTACGTCAAGCATCCTCGCCCAACGTGCGTTCAATGCCACATTCTGAAGAAAATCCCAACCGCTCAAGATGAAGTCACTTGTTGAAGATTCATCAAGTTAATCTTGAAGTCGTGAAGAATCCGAAGATTAAAGCTGAAGCCAAAGCTCCCAATGAAGATTATCAAGAAAGTTAGCTACATTTTAGGGAGAGCTTGTTGGGTCATTTAATAAAAGAAAAGAAAGCTATAAACCAAGGGGGAGATTGTTGGGTCAAAATATGGTTTATACTTTGCTTTTCTAGGCAAATGTATTTTTCTGTAATATTTGTGGAGTTTACGGTCATGTTTACGGTTGATTTTACGGCCGTAAACACCTTACGACCATAAACCCATTTATGGCCCATGTTATTCGGCCCATGTTCTCCAAGTATAAATATAGGTGTTAGGGTGAGGAGTAGAGATGGATGAACACGAAGAGAGTTTACGGCCAGAGAGAATAAGGAGCGTATGTGTGTGAATCTTTTGTATCTGGAGCTTTAATTCATATCAATACATACAAGATTCATATTTTCTTCTTCTCATTCTCTTCTATTTGATCTGACATCATCCGTTTGATTGGGATTCCGCACCATCAAACGGATCTGATTGATACACACGCAAATTAGGGACTTTACAGGTATAGATACCTTCCTTGTCATAAAGCATTTTAAAGCCATGAGGGCAACATATCCCATAAGAACTCTGTAGTTAAGCGTGCTTGGGCGGGAGTAGTATCGGGATGGGTGGCCCTTGTAAAACCCGATCTTAAGAATCAATCGAAGTCACTAGAATTGGTGCGGAATCCCAATTCCAATGATTTATGCAAAACATTTATATCGAATTAAGAACACAGTTAACGAATCTCCAATGCACATTATATTGATAATAGTCTAGTACATAAGATTCTGAATTGCTCTCGATTCTCTCTTTCTCTCTTTCTCTCGATCTCAGCTTCTTAGAATGACCAACCTTTTTCATGGGTACCTATTTCTCTCTAAACCTTATGGGGAGCAACACGACCATGGTAAAAGCTTGCCAACAGAAAGCATACATGATTTCAATCAATTACGAGAAGAATTCGTAGGGCACTTCGTACAACAAAGGAGTTACACGACAGACGCATAAGCTATCCTGGTGTGCAGATAGTGGGATGATGAATCTATAAGTGCTTTCATACAACAATTTAACAAAGCCACACGCAACACCCCATAGAAATCAGATAGCATGGTAATCACTGCTTTCACATACGGTTTAAGACCACGTACCTTGTTTAAAAAATTAGTAGGGAAACAACCATCTTCCAAGAAAGAAATGATGGAAAGGGTTCACTGATACATGAAGCAAGAGGACGCATCATCTGAGAAGATAAAAACCAATCATGGATAAAGAGTACCCCGAGTACCCTATACTAGAGGAAACACATATGAGAATGAGAAACAACAAACCACAAGACAAACTCACTTCCACCATTTCCTATAGTCCAATCATAATATGCCAACAAACCGACATGGTCCTCAGAACAAAGTTGTTGCAGTAATTGAAAGCAAAAAAGGACAAAACAGGTAAAAATTGGGAAAAGACATAAACCAAAGATCAAGGGTGATATTGTGAATTCCACAAATCTACAGGGCATGACACTGTCGAATGTACTATGTTGCGACGGGAGCTGGAAAAAAGATGCAACCAGGACAACTTACCGACATGACCAAAGGCCTATGGTCTAAGAACCTAGAAAGCATTGCACCAGTAGAACCAAAAATACAAAATGCAATAAAAAGTGAAATCTTCATGTCGCAACATATTGACCGACAAGAGTTAATCACAAAGTTGGAAAATTGCACCTTCACATTCAATGAATGAGATTATAGTCACGACTACCACAGAGAAGACAAACCAATCGTAATCAGCAACCTCATGGGAAGAAACCACACAAGTTATATCTACGTCGACAATGGAAGTTCCACAGATGTCATGCACAAGAACTTTTTCAAGCATCTACCTGGACATGTGCGAGCAAAAGCAAGTCCGACGGAGAATCACCTAGTAAGTTTCGCTAGCCACAACATATGGCCAGAGGGGATAATTACATTACCACTAACCCTTATCAATTATCCTAATGGGAGGAATAATACTCAATTAATACATTTTTTCATCATCAACACACCTTCACCATACATCATCATATTTGGACGAATAACGATGCATAAGTTTAAGGCCATCGCGTCAATAATCCATGGATCTATCAAGTTCCAGACGAAGTCGGGTGTCGGAAGAATATACACCAAATGAATGTCGGGACAATGAAGAAAAACCAACGATGAGAATAATACGGACAACAACTCGAGTTGATTCGACATCCATATGGATAAACAAACAATGAAGGAAATAGGAGAAAAGAGTACCACCCCACAAATATCATGCAACAATCAAGAGACGTTAGACGAACAAGCAGAAGACAATGAACACCTTAAACAAGCATTACAACTATTAGCAAATAGAGAATCGTGGAACATCATCGAATGCAACACATCGATAATTGTTAAACAACACAAATGTACAATAAGCATCATGTCAGCCACGACACCGAAAACTAAGCAGAGATCAACAAGGCAACAAGAAGAAGTAGAAGGAATTATAGACGAAACAAATAGAGGCACAAAAGCCATGGATAAAAAATTATAGGAGCAAACTCATGATGCGGTAGGAGGGAAAGAATGAGCCAGGAAAGGCAGGAATACTAGAAAGAAAGGGAGCTATCAAAAGCGCAAAGCGACAAAATGATTAACCGAGTTATATAATTTAAGTCGGAAAACAGAATTTTGATCCCTGATAGGAGCTAAATGAAGAAAGTGATCACTAATAGAGATACCAACGTGGGAAGTCAAGAAAGCTAGAACAATGTGAAAGGGAAGCAACAACGCCCATAATTAGCCACAGAAGAAAGTAGGAGGGCACGCCATCGCGTGCCCGATTGCAGTTAAATGGCATCAACTTACTAAAAGCATGTTGTAAGAAACACGGCGAAAGTAACCCTTATTGTTTCATAATAAATGACAATAAAGGCAAACATGGTAGCCTAAGAATATCTTTATTCTTTATAAACTTTGTATCTCAGTTAGGCGACTACAACTTTCCAAAGGTCAAAGTCCAACACTTCGACCTAGTCTACCTACTTAACCCAAAAATATCTTTATTCTTTATAAACTTTGTAGCTTTGTCAGCCGACTATAACTTTCCAAAGGTCGAAGTTCAACACTCCGACCTAGGCTATCTGCTTAGCCCAAGAATATCTTTATTCTTTATAAACTTTATAGCTCGGTCAGCGGACTACAACTTTCCAAAGGTCGAAGTTCAACACTCCGACCTAGGCTACCTGCTTAGCCTAAGAATATCTTTATTCTTTATAAACTTTGTAGATTGGTTAGCCGACTACAACTTCCCAAAGGTCGAAGTCCAACACTCTAAACTAGGCTACTTGCTTAGCCCAAAAACATATTTATTCTTTATAAACTTTGTAGCCTGGTCAACCGACTATAACTTTCCAAAGGTCGAAGTTCAACACTCAGATCTAGGCTATCTGCTTAGACTAAGAATATATTTATTCTTTATGAACTTTGTAGCTCGATCAACCGACTACAATTTTCCAAAGGTTGAAGTTCAACACTCTGACCTAGGCTACCTGCTTAGCCCAATAATATCTTTATTATTTATAAACTTTGTAGCCCGGTCAGCCGACTACAACTTTCCAAAGGTTGAACTTCAACACTTCGACCCAGGGTACCTACTTAGCCCAAGAATATCTTTACTATTCATAAACTTTTTCGCTTAGACAGCCGATTACACCTTTCCAAAGGTCGTAGTTCAACACTCCAACCTAAGCTACCCACTTATCCCAAAAAAAAAAAAAAACCTATTCTTCATAAACTATGCCCCTCCACGGCACGGTCACAACTTTTACAATAATCAAAACTTTGAAACCTTGAATTAGGATATATGTCCATTTTAAAGAACACCAGGGGAACCAAATAAACAGCGACAATGGGCAGAAAATACTTACGGCGACTTATAAAGAGACCACCACAAAACCACAAAAAGCAAGGAACAAACAACGATAGGAAAATTATAATCCTAGTAGACAAACAAATGGCTATCACATAGTCAACCACGGCAAGATATTAGAAATTTAAATGGTGGCGCATGCAACCATATGATCCAACCACAACCATTCCATCACCCCAAGTGTCAACATAAATAATAAGTCATTACCAACAACATGCCCAATATAGAGCAATCAAATGACAAGAAAAAACTAGTTTCCAAGTTATAACAAGACCTAAACAACCCAGTATTAACCATCTGGAAAATGATCACAACTAAACCATCAAATTCATGCCATATATCATAAAAAAAAACACAACACCATTCAATGTCCACCACTGCCGGCACCACCACCATGACCGCTTGTAGAGGCACCACCATCACTAGGACGACCTGCTAATGCACATAATTTCCCAACATCTGTTAAAGGGAAACCAAATCTAGACAAGTAATTGATATGTGCATCTCTATACACATAATTATACAACATATCTTAATATTTTTATTACTTTTATGCCCTTATTAGAACAAAATATACTTAATTTGCTATGAATCATGTTGTAGGGACCAAAAGACAAGCTTGGAGCAAAAAGGAAGCTGGATGCTGGAAGTTGGGAGTTTGAACCAAAGCTCTTAAATGAAGAAAATATACCCCAACACGCCGTGGTGAATTCCCCACAGCGTGGTAACTTGAATAATCCCGATCAACTTCGAAGACTTGTAGAACACGGGATAAACACGATTACCACGACATGGTGGACTTACCACGATGTGGTGCTATGATTTCGGGAAAAGTATAAATAGATCACCATAACCCCCGAATTGTAACTTTTGGCTCTGGAGAATCCGACACTTTTGAAGGTTAAACACTGGTTCTAAGGCTTGGAAGCAATAATTTCATTCACAAACCTTGGAAGAAGGAGCATTAAGGCAACTAAACTTTACACTTTGACTTTTTATTAGATTTTGCTATGTCAAATACTATGAATTTCATTTTTGTGATTTTGTTTGCTAAAATCATGAGCTAAATACTCATGACATTCGTTTAGCCTAGGATGATTTGACTATTTGTGGTTGATTTCATGGATTGGATTTAGATATTTGGTTATTTGTTGATTTAGCTTATTAAAGAAACTCAAGTACTTTTGATAACTATTTTCTCTACTTATTGTTGAATTTGATTAAGTTAGTATGACCATCTTTTTTAATTAAATTTGAATCTTGTGATTTGCAAAGTTGTAGGACTAGAGTTTTGAATAAAACCTAGGGTTAAGTAGAAAAATGTTGGATTAGTGTCTAAATCCGTAAATATATTTGGTATGTATTTGACCCGGTTGTGCATGGTCCTTTTAGGTTGCCTTCACCAAAGCAACTTGATTGGATGAATAATAGAGAAAGAGGTTATTATGGTTTATTAATATATTATAAGAATAATATATTAAAATATAAATCATATTTGTTTAATTAACATTGGTCAAAAATTAATTAAGAATTAATTTTGTGGTCAAAAGAAGTTAATTGAACTAAGGGGGCTTAATTGTAATTATGTGATAGTTACAAGGTTAGGAAAGGAAACCCTAGAATATATGGTGGACGAATTCTAAGGATAAGGCCTTAAGAATTCGTCCAAATGATGGATTCTAGAGTTATCTTAGGGGCTTCTTGGTGGCTAAGTAACCAGATAAGGATAATGACTGAAACCCTAATACCCACACCTATATAAGGACCCCTTGGGCATGAGAATTCGGCTACACCTAATCCTAGAAGTCTTGGAGCTGAATGTTCCCTCTCCCATCTCTCTCTTGCTTCATCCAATTGCTTTTGGTGTTTGTGATTCATTAGAGGCACAACATTTGAGGTGCTAAGGTTCTCAAAGCTTCAAGATCTATAATCAACAATCAAGGTATTCGTCTAACTTGTTTATTTGATATTCAATTAGTTTTGTTGTATGCTACATTAGGGTTTTGAAAGTCTTGGACAATATGCATAAATCATTAGAAAAACTAGATCCAAGTATTAGGGTTTGCATGAACACCATAGGAATGTTGTTTTGCTCATGACCCAACAGAAAAGCGGGTAAAATGGTATAAGAGCTAATATATGACGACAACTCATGTATTAAATTGAATCAATAAACTAAATTGGTCAATAAATTATAAGTCTAATCAATTCGAACTGAACACTAGTGAACTTGTAAGTTTGTCCGCGTGATCACCGAATAAATAAGCTAGTTTGCTAAAGGATTAAATTAGTGAATACTAGTTTGGTCATCTTAGGAATCGGTAACTAAAGAAACTAAGTTCATTGCACTTCCATAAATCAACCATAATAACAAATTAATCCAAAGCTAAACGAAAGTCTCTTACTCGCCTTGGTTAATTCATATTTGTTAATTTGCTTTAGTTTAGTATTAGCTTAATTAAGTGAATTTTAGTTAGTTGATAATTTAAGTATCTAGTCTTGCAAAACTAGGAAAACAAATTTTTTTCAGTAATTAGTTAATAGTAGAATAAAGTAAATTAAAACACCGTTCCTTGAGTTCAACACTCGTTCTTACCATCAGTGTTGCAAAACTCAGCCTACTCGGTCGAGTACTCGGCCGATTACTCAGAATCGGCCCTCCACCGAGGCGAGTAATGTCAACTTGGCCAAAAAAACTCGAATTTAGTCAAAATCGGCCAAAAATCGGTCAAAATCGGTCAAAAATCAAACAAACTCGGTCAAACTCGGGCCTACTCGGTCAAACTCGGCCAACTCGGTCAAAATCGGTCAAAGGGTCAAAATTGTCATAAAAAGAGAAAAAAAATCAAGAATTTCAAGATTAATATGTATAATGCACTTAATGATTTATTATTTAACACAAACATGTGATTATTACTACATATATATATCTTAAATTTTCAGTAATTATCCATATAGTGAGACAATTATGTGTATTTCAGTTTTTATGTATTCTCATGTATCTAATTTTCGTTATATATTTCAATCAAATTATGATTTTAACTTATGATTTTGGCATATATAATTTTTCAAAAAATATTTCTACATGAATTATCGAATCCGAGTACTCCCCGAGTACTCCCCAGTCGGCCGAGCAGGTACCGAGTAGCGAGTTTTACAACCTTGCTTATCATATCTATACTTTTGCACGATTAGGTACACTGCCTAGTGTGTTTAATAGTCTAGTGAAGGAAATAGCTTTTATAAATTTGAAACTCGAATAAAAATATGAACACATTCAATACACATCAAGTTTTTGGCACCGTTGTCGGGGAAACGGTTCCGTTTTAGTTACTTTAATTTGCTATCTTTATTTTAGGATTATTTGCTATTTATTTGTTTTTAACTAGGTGTGAGACCCGTGTATTACATGAGTTTATTTAAAAAAAATAAATATAAAATTTTAACAATTTGAAAATTTTGAATTTATAAGAAAAACTAGATTATTACCCGCGTAAAACGCAGGGAAACATATAAAAATACATAGAAAAGTATAAAAGCCCAACACAATAATTAAAATACATGAAAATATATAAAAATAGTGTATAATGTTTTTATATTGATGTTTGGATGGATCATTACGACATTAAATTAGAATTATGTGGTAGGTTTACAAAACTTATCATCTGATTATCGTAATGTCCTTAAAATTTTATAAAAAAATTGTGATGACATTATATCTAAGCAATGAAAAAAATGTTAGACTGGATGAAGCCGACATTGAAACTTTGACAAAAGATGAGATGGATTTGTTAAAATCAAAATGCTTTGGCAATTTTACATCATTACTGGAATCAAAAGACTAAATATCATAATATAAAAGAAAATAGAAAAGATTTGTAAATATAAGGACATTAGTTACCTAATTTACATCGGTCTTGACACTAAATGTTCATTTTTTTTTTTTTTTTTAAATTTAACGTGTTCACTAAAATATAGAAGGGATATCAGTAAAATAAAATTTTGTTTTAATTTGGATTGTATACGGTCAACAAAATTGTCGTGATTTTTATCATTTTCGAATTTTAAAAATTTCAAGTTATATTTGCTGAAATTTTTGAAAGTACTTGATGATTTCTTTCATTGTCGATCTTTGAATTCTTTTCTAGAGAACGTATTTGGGCTATCATCTTCAAATATATTAGTCCCGCATATTTAATAGGTAAGTTATAACCCATAAAATTATTATTTTCTTAAAATAATGAATAAACAGGAACAATTACCGGAGCAATGTGTTGAATCTTCGTTGAACCCATAAAAACTTTCAATTTCAAAATCTTGGTCCATAATTGTAATCGATGTCAATCGTGTGCAAAAGGTGTTTAATTTTATGTGTTTGAAATAGAATCTTTTGATTTCTTGCTTCTGATCTTTAATCGACATATGTGGAGATTGATCACAATTTGAAAAATAGACAAGGAACACTGGTATGCGATAGTGTCGAACAAGTAGATTTCAATAGGGTTACAAGTATAAGGTTAGTGCAAGAAATTGGGGGTATAAGGTCGTTGAGGAAATATAGTTGCATCAATGTATGTGTCTTCTCTATAGCCATTTCGTGTTTGTGCATGTGTGCATTTTGACAAAATGAATAAATAGGGATTTATATTATTATTATTATTTCTTTTATATATTTAGTTATTTTTTATAAATACATAAAATGAATAAATATTTTATATAATGTCATTGGTTAATAATTTTTCTGTAATTGATTTAAGATGATCATTGATATTATTTTATTTTATTATGAGAAAATAATGTGGATGTTGACTTGTTTATTTGGTTCCCATTATCTATCTTATCAAGTTTACTAAACACTATAAAATATAACATTCTACACAAACAATCTAAAAATGAAATAACTAAAAAATATGGGATTTGCATTTACATTTACAAATTTATTATTATTTAATTAATATTATTTGCTTGTAGAGATTCAACATATAATATTGATCATATTTCCGCAAAAGAGCGGAAGAAATTAAGAAAATTATATTTGGATAATAGAAAATCCAAAACTATATCTACAATATCAAACGGTCTCTCTTCGTTTACTACACAAGCTTTTAACATGAGCCAAAACAACAATTATACGATGAATTTTTATTTATTTTTTATCATTAATATCATTTTCATTAAAATTTCAAATATGTTTCATCTTCTTTTTTATAAATTATTTTTTTTATTAAATAAATTTATAATTATGTATATCAGTTGTGTTCGGTCCGCATCTACATTTAAACTCTTCAAATAAATCCAAATATTGTTCAAATCAAAATGAAAATGCAAACTCAAATAAACTTTCCCGATATCAACATTCAAGCTTCCAATCTCCTTTCTGGAAGTCATATGTCTAACATCTTTGGCATATATATTATGTTATTATACACATAATAGTCATATTTACAATAACCATATGACATATAAGTTATATTTTG